>NC_132890.1:22759363-23096506 GCF_030463535.1 Salminus brasiliensis | reverse complement strand
GATGACGTTAGTCTGGGACACGACGACACCTGCAGAGCAATGGGCACATTATTGTACAGTACTGTGCACAAGTCTTAGCAGTGAGTGTGTCTACCTGTAAAACTCTATATAACATTAGAACAAACCCAAATAAACAGGAAGTCAGTGGTCAGTGAGTGTGTCTACCTGTAAAACTCTATTTAACATTAGAATAAACCCAAATAAACAGGAAGTCAGTGGTCAGTGAGTGTGTCTACCTGTAAAACTCTATATAACATTAGAATAAACCCAAATAAACATAAAGTCAGTGGTCAGTGAGTGTGTCTATCTGTAAAACTCTATATAACATTAGAATAAACCCAAATATACATAACGTCAGTGGTCAGTGAGTGTGTCTACCTGTAAAACTCTATATAACATTAGAATAAACCCAAATAAACATAAAGTCAGTGGTCAGTGAGTGTGTCTATCTGTAAAACTCTATATAACATTAGAATAAACCCAAATATACATAACGTCAGTGGTCAGTGAGTGTGTCTACCTGTAAAACTCTATATAACATTAGAATAAACCCAAATTAACATAAAGACAGTAGTCAGTGACAATAAGTTTTCCACCAATCTAAACAACCCTTTAAGCACACAAAGAACCATTTAAGCATCCAAATGATTCTTTCTTCTACATATAGAAACACCTTTTAAGTTCAGATATGTACGGCCCAGACGTCTATCTACTGCGCTTGGCTGCTTCGTCAAACGGCCATGTTGGATAAACACCTTGTTGTCATTAAAGCCGTCAATTAATCAGACTGAAATAGCCGATTATAAAATCCCGAAACTGCTTCAGTGCTCAAATGGAGATACAGTGCCAGATGTAACTGTCAGCATTTACAATTACAGGTTTACAGCCTATTAAGTCTTATTAGCATTACCATCTTTCATTTCCGGCTCCTTATCGAAATCAACATCCCTCTCCTGTACTACTTTTTCCAGATTTGCAGGCTAGCCGTACTAATCAGAGCCGTGCTGATGACAGAAGAGAAAGAACTCCTCTTGTCTCAGAAGTGGCTCGTTAAAGAAGTGTCTCAGAAACGAGGTTAATTGCAGGAAGGAAGCAGGAACGCCTTCCATAATGAGCCCTTGGCTGTACTGGCCATGAGATCCAGACAGGAACAGGGCAAATATTTGAGAAATGACACATTACAGCACTGCTTGTGTTACTGAAGACGTATGCAGTATGATCATTTAAATAGGCAATTTACACACAACGACAACTGTGGTACATAAGCTTTCATTACTTGTTAGCAGCATATACCCAGGCACCCCTTTTCATTTGTTACATTCAGGTTTTTTAAGGTGCACCTACTGCTGACACAGGTGATCACCCTCAGCTTGTGTAATCTTCACAAAAAAAGCACTGACCAACAGAATATGACACCAGCATTGGGCTGTGTGGGAATCTCTTTAGGGATGGAGCTCCATCCAGTACTTTTGGGGTGAGTTGGAGTGACAGAACTAATCATCCAACAGCAGAACCTGACCTCACTAATGCTCTCCTGAGATTGGATGCAATCAAATCCTCTTTACAGTAGTGTTCCAACATCTAGTGTTAACCCCCCCCCCCCCTTTTCACAGCAGTGTTCCAACATCTAGTGTTAACCCCCCCTCTTCACAGCGGTATTCCAACATCTAGTGTTAAGCCCCCCCCCCAATGATACACTTGATTTCAAAACTAGCACTGGACAAGCAGGTGTCTACAAACTTTTGGACAAGCTTTTGTAGCGCCAGTGCAAAACTAAACATGCCTTGGTTGATTTACTACACTACACTATGTGTGTCCTACCTGAGCGTCCGAGGCCCAGTGTATGTCTCCGTTCTCTGCAGTCAGATCCTCCACCAGTACAGATGGAAAGACGCCCACACGCCCATTAAATTCTCCCTCCCAGAATCCATCGTCCTCCTGATTGTCCTTATTGAGGATCCGGATGACCGCACCCTCAGGGAAGGATAGCTCATCATCCGTCTGTCCCTCATAGTCATATATCGCCTTCACAAAGTTCACTGAGAAAAAGGGAGAGAAAGAGAGAGAGAGGCATACAAGCTTTTAATATATGAGTAGTACAGTAAAGTTGTATTACAGGCTACACACTGATCAGCCATAACATTAATACCACCTTCTTGTTTCTGCACTCACCGTCCATCATATCAGCTCCACTGACCATACAGGAGCACTTTGTAGTTCTAGAATTACAGACTGTAGTCCATCTGTTTCTTTTACACTTTATTAGACTCCTTTCACTCTGTTCCTTAATGGTCAGGACCCCACAGGACCACCACAGAGCAGGTAGTATTTGGGTGATGGGTCTGATGGGTCTGATCCACTCGTACCAGTGTAACACACACCAACACGCCACCACCTACTACCTGCTCTGTGGTGGCCGCGTGGGGACCTGACCATTGAAGAACAGGATGAGAAGAGGCTAATAAAGTAAGCAGAAAATCAGATGGACTACAGTCTGTTATTATAGAACTACAAATATGGAAAGAGGAACACAATGGAGAGTGAGTGTAGAAACAAGGAGGTGGTATTAATGAAGTGGCTGGTCGGTGTATAGGGGATATATTGTAATACTTCAAACTATAGCTATAATTTATTCATGTTCAGGTGAAGGAGTACTAGATTTAGATATACTAGACTGTGCACCATTTGCACAAAAATGTTTATAAAAAAGAAAAAGACAAACAAAACAAAACCAAAAATGTATAATTTTGCTGTTAAAGCAGCAATAATAGGCTTCCATGATATGAAGGGGGAGCTATGGGAACACATACCTAGGCCTAGAGGTAGGTATGACTACATTCTGCCGCCACTGTTAATATTTCAACAAGAAGTGATTTGTAGGCTTTGAACACACATATATTGTATGTGTGTTAGTGTGCGGTAGTGTTACTCACTGCTGGCGTCTCCGTTGATGCTGCCCGAGGCCAGCTCAGGCTCTGTGGAATTGCTGGAGGTGTGTGAGCGCGTGTCCAGGGCAGCCAGAGACTGGAGCATGCTCAGCAGGCTGTTGGAGGTGGGGAACTGCAGGTACTTCTCTGGCACGTAGCCAACATGGCCTGATTTATTCCGTGCCTGCAAACAAGAACACCCGTAAAACTACAGTAGAGTCTGATGTGGTTAATAGACTAATCTAGCTAGTGCTCTCTACTGTTCCTCCCCGTTTGTTGCTGCCATCACCGAGCTCACCAAACGTCTGCAGTGAGGCGCATAACAGAAGCCGTATCGCCTACAGTGTATTACTGAATCAAGTCTGAATCAGCTTATGTATCATACATGTAATATAAACATGATATATAAGCATTAGATTTAAACAGTATTTATTTAAGTGAACCACACTTAAATAAAACACATCTTTTATTTTATAATATCTAATTTTAGAATGATCGGCTAAGTTGACTTATCATTACTGCTTAAATGTATTATTACAGCAGTGGTGAGTTTTAAATACTATCACGGCCACTCAAAGACCTTGTATCTTCCAAATGGCAACTTCTTGACTTTCAATGGAAGTCAATGTAAAAAGATTTTATTCCAAGTCATTTTGGAGCATTTCTATAGGTTCATTCATCATGAAATTCTGACCCGAACCCGATGTAGAACAACTGCCAGATTCACATTATGTCAGAAAGTGAAAAACGGCAGAAATGGAGCTAAATGTTTGATTTTGCGAGAGTGACGAGATGTGAATAGACTGTTTACTTTAACCCAGTCCTCCATGTCCCCATCCTCGATGACCTCCAGCATCTCATGTTCATCAATTGTCAGCTCGTCGGGCTGAGAGGCCTGAGAGAGACAAAGACAGAGAGAGACAGAGAGACTTGCTTACACATTGGGTTACCAGGTTTGCAGTTTCCATGTTTTTCCCCCCACAGGTGTCAGAAAAGAAGTCTAGGCCGTTTTCACACAGACATGCTGTATGGGAGCAAGTCTAGTGGTGACTATGTGGTTGTTATGGTGTTGCTAGGTAATTGGTATGGTTGTTGCTAAATGAATGCTACAGTGCTGCACTATGAATAATACGGTATTTTTGTTTGTTGGTGTTGTGTTACTTAGTGTTTGTTAGGATGGTGGCTATGCAGTTGCTCTATTTCATGGTGGTTGCTATGGTGCCTGGGGTGGTTGCTAGGGTAATGTCAAGTGGTTCTTGTGATACCCTATGTGTTTGGCTGGGCTTTACTACTACAACTAAATTTAGCACTGAATTCATTCTTTTGGGAAACAGTTCTGTTAAATATCTGTTGCTAGGCAGAAACTGTACATCCAATCAAAAAGCTGTATAAGACCCTGAATTACACAATCAGACAGAACAAGCTGGATTTGGGACAGTGTTGAAAACTTGAAAACTGGCAAAAAAGTAAGAAAAAAAAGAAAAATGGTACTACAATTTCAAGGCCATGTTTCAAGACTGGGAGTTTTCCTGGATCTGGCAGCCCTGGGTACACAGAGCTGGGAGTGTTTAGGTGTGTTTGAGTGTACACACTTACACTCAACTGTAAAATCTTGGAGACCAGCTACAAGACTGGCAGACAATGTACAAAAGCTCTGAGATGATCAGATCAGAGAACAGTGTTGTGTAGGTGCAGGTGAACGAGTTCGTGTTTTGAGTTACCTTGTAGGAGTAGAGCACCTTGCAGGTGAGTGGGTAGTTCCTCAGGGTTCCTGAAGGGCTGGAGCTGCTGTCGTCAAATGCCTCCATGTTTTCCTCAAGATCTTCTCCTTCCTCTCGGTCCAAGTCCACCGCCGTCTGCAAAAACACAATAGGCAAATTCGATTAAGAATATAGAGGACCTGAAGGCTTAGGCAGGCAAGTGTGTAAAAGTTAGGTTAGTACAAGAATGCTGGACAGAATAAAGCCACGTCTTTGACTCTAATAGGGGCGTTTCCCACCCGCCTGCCGGCCTGCACAATGCTATTGGACCACAGCAGGTCAGGTGGCCCCTGGAGAGCAACATGTGATACAAAGACAGAAAGATAAGATTACCTTATTAAAAGCTAATGGACAATGATCCATAATTCAGGCCTGTTTGGGCTTTCTGATTGGCTGATGCTTGGTGTGGAGGTTAAGAAAACTGATCCCAGATCAGGCTTGAGGAGGCGTACATGGAGCAGCCTGGTAGGCTTGGTGCTGGAGTATGAACAATCGCTGTAATGTTGACATGGTACACTAAAGACATTTAAAGTACCTTTATACGCGAGGTGCTGCCTGGAGGCTTATCTGCCCCGGCCAGGTGTGACATAATCAAATGCCACCTTGACTGTGGACAGAGCGCCAAGACATTTAAACACTGCTGTCTGAGAACCTGAGAACCATTCAGTATAAACTACCTCATTATTCTGCCTTTCCTTCTCTACAGTATTTACTGCTGCTGCACGTCTCTCGTATCCTCTCATTCTCTCTCTCTCACTTTCATTCTCTCTCTCTCTCTCTCTCTCTCACACACTTTTATTCTCTCATTCTCTCTCTCTCACTTTTATCCTCTCATTCTCATTGTATCTCTCTCTCTCTCTCACACACACACTTTTATCCTTTCATGCTCTCTCTCCCTGTCTCTCACTTTTATCCTCTCATTCTCATTTTCTCTCTCTCTCTTTTATCCTCTTACTCTCTCTCTCTCTCTCACTCTTATCCTTTCTCACTCACACACACTTTTATCCTCTCATTCTTTCTCTTCTTTATTCTCTAATTCTCTCTCTCTCTCTCTCTCTCTCTCTCTCTCTCTCTCTCTCTCTGTTACTGTCCTATACTCACTTACTCCCTTTCTCTTTTTCTATTTCTCTTTCTCCTATACTGTCTCTGCTTGACTGGACCTCCTATACTCTCTCTTCTTGATTGGCCCTCCTATACTGTCTCTGCTTGACTGGCCCTCTTATACTGTCTCTACTTGACTGGCCCTCTTATACTGTCTCTACTTGACTGGCCCTCCTATACTGTCTCTACTTGACTGGCCCTCCTATACTGTCTCTACTTGACTGGCCCTCCTATACTGTCTCTACTTGACTGGCCCTCCTATACTGTCTCTACTTGACTGGCCCTCCTATACTGTCTCTACTTGACTGGCCCTCCTATACTGTCTCTCCTTGACTGGCCCTCCTATACTGTCTCTGCTTGACTGGCCCTCCTATACTGTCTCTGCTTGACTGGCCCTCCTATACTGTCTCTACTTGACTGGCCCTTCTTTACTCTTTCCTTGCTTTTCCTTGATTGGTCCTCCTATTTCTATACTCCCTCTCTTTTTCTCTCTGCTACCCTTGATTGGCCCTCCTACATTCTCTCCCTCTCTCTCATTTTCTTTCTTTCTCTCTCTCCCTTTCTCTCGCTCACTCTGCCCTTCTCCGTGATCGGCCCTCTTACTCCCACTCTCTTGCATTAACTGCCGCTTCTATACTCTCTTTTTCTCTCTCTCTGTTCCTCCCTGATTGGCCCTCCTACTCTCCTGCTCTTTCACCTTAATTGGCACTATCCTTCTCTCTCTGTCTCTTTCCTTCTCCTGGATTGGTATTCCTATTCCTATATGAGCTCTTTTCTTCTCTAGGCTTCTCCTATACTCCCCTCCTATACTCTCTCTCTCTTCCCCTGCTTCCCATGACTGACCCTCCTACAACCCCTATGCCCCCCTTCTTGTTCTTTTTCTTTCTTTCTCCATGATTGGCTATTTTACACTCGCTCTGCATCTCTGGTTCTCCATAACTGGTCCTCCTATGCTTTCTCTCTCTCTCTCTCGCTCTCTCTCTCTCTGTGCTGCAGGTCGATGTGAGCTGAATACTGAGTGAACTAGGGGGAGAAGGTGGGGGAGATGCACAGCAGAGAGGCAGGAGAAAAAAAAGCCCAGTAAATATTTATTTGGAGTTTTGAAACATTTTTCATAAGGTCAGATTAAGCAGATTTAACAGAACAGGGTGGACGTGGGTGTCTGTGACGCTTAGCACAGTTTCACTGGCTGCTGCATAAAACTGACCTTACAGTCTGTCAGCGGTGATTCTACAGTAAAACCAGCAGGTGGAAGCAAAGCGTGGACCAGCCTGTCATCAATTTTACTCACTTTAAGGAGGCCCCTAAAATCATAATGTGATTATTATTCGCCCCTTCAGCCCCTGTGTGACACTCTGATGAGTGATGTGTCACTCCTTTCACCTCTCATCACCTTATCCATCAATTCTCAATTACAGTTCAACTCATCACTGTCACTCATGCACCACGGGTCAATATTGCACCGGACAGTGGAAGATGAAGCCACTCCCTTTTATTAGAGAGAGAGAGAGGGAGAGAGAGAGAGCACAAGCATACAGTACTGTGCTAGCTTCCAAGATACACTGTGTGTCCAAATATTTATGGATACCCCTTCCAGAAAATGCATTCAGCTACTTTAGTTTTAGTTGTACCCACTGCTGACACAGATGTGCAAATGCATGCACACACACAGCTTGTCTAGTCCCTGCAGAGACTCTCTGGAACAGAGATGCCTAACGCCAGACTTGGGCTTGAGGGGTATAAAGCCCCCCAGCATTAAGCTGTGGAGCAGAGGGACTGAGTCCTGGAATAGTGGTGCATCATCCATCATCCAACATCCTGACCTCATCTATGCTCTTGTCGCTAAATGCAATCTCTCTCCATACTCCGTACTTGATGGCAATGGTCAAAATCTGAACGGTACCAAGAGCCCTTCGAGCTTCAAGTACGGCTTGGCCTGATCCGACCTCCCTTAAGATCCACGGAAGATAAGCGTCCAGGATTTTTTCTGTCCTGGACTTCCCCTGGGTGTCCGAACGGCAGAGTCGTTTGCTGTCTTCAAACACTGTCTGAAGACCCACCTCTTCCGAAAATACTTGGTGAAATGAAGTGTTGAGTATTATGGTCTCCTTACTGACTTGTGTTTAGTAGTGTCTAAACCTAGAGGTACATTTGAACTATTTGTCTATTCAAATTCTTGAGTAAACAGCAAAGCAGCTTTGTAAGTCACTCTGGATAAGAACATCTGTGAAATGCCGTTAATGTAAATGTAAATAAATGTAATGCAATCAAATCCTGATAGCTATGCTCCAAAACATAGTAGAAAGCCTTCCCTGGACAGTAGAGACAGTCACTCCAACAAAAGCAGGATAAACTCTTTTATAATACCCTTGATTTTGGAAGAAACACGGAATGAGCATGTGTCCCAATACTTTTGTCCATATACTTTCCTTAAAATAAGAAGTTCTTGTTCCTTTTTTCTGTATTTATGTTTACCGTATGTTTTATATAGGGTAAAACATATGTTTTCACAGTAAAAAACTCTTATTGCTGAGATTAAAGTGTTTAAGTAATGTGATTGAGAGCCCAGAACCTCTGCACAGAACTGTATTCCTGCAAAGCTGCATGTATTGGTATCAGAACTGCTCTTGTTCTGGCAGTGTCTAACCATTTTAATTGACTCTGGACTCTGACTCTGGAAAAGACTGTCTGC
Organism: Salminus brasiliensis; assembly: GCF_030463535.1. NCBI lineage: Eukaryota > Metazoa > Chordata > Actinopteri > Characiformes > Bryconidae > Salminus > Salminus brasiliensis. Next base: position 23,088,026 of record NC_132890.1, on the reverse strand, counting down.
TAAATGCTGTAAATGTCAATGTTACACCAATCAGCCATAAAATTAAAACCACTGCCAGATATAATGAATAGCATTGGTGTCAGTGGCTGGATATATTAGGCAGCAAGTAAGCATGAAAGCAGAATAATGGACAAGTGTAAGAATCTGATAAACACTGACAAGAACCAAACTGTGATGGTTAGACGACTAGGTCAGAACATCTCCAAAACATCAGGCAGGTCTTGTGGGGTGTTCCTGGTATGCAGTGGTCAGCACCTACCAAAAGAGCTCCGGCGGCAGGGTCATGGTCGGTGTCCAAGGCTCACTAATGCCTGGGAGGCCCCACTTCACAACTTACGGATCTGCTGCTAACATCTTGGTGCCAGATAGCACAGAACACCTTCTGTGGGGGCCTTGCCTTGGCATGTCAGAGCTGTTGTAGTGACATGAGGTTGACCCACACTATATTAGGCAGGTGGTTTTAATATTATGGCTGATCGAAGAACACTTCAGAGCAGTCTGATGACAGTGTGTGGGGTGTATGTATATATGTGTGGATATATAAGTGTGTGTGAGAGTGTGTGTCTGGGAGCAGGAGGAGAGGGGTCATGGTGAGGGCAGTGCCGTCAGCAGTAGGTTTAGGTCATGGCTACTTGGGGTGCTGTGTGTACCGTTCGCACATTGCTTGCTGTGTGTGTGTGCGTGAGTGTATTTGCTCTCCCTTTGGCTGGGCTGATGGAAGCACAATGCCGCTGACAGGCCCAGGAAGAGTGTGGGCAGACGGCAAGGCGAGCAGGCAGGTTTCGGGAAGTGACGTTAATGGGGTAAAACCCTGTTTATGTTGGGAAGGAGAACAATACCCAGCCGCTCTGCTCCACACACAGGAAACCAAGCAGCCGTGTGCCAGACAGAGCAGCTGTGTGTGGGAGAGTTTGGTGCAAAATTAAATTGACACGATTTCTCTTTAGCTTAAATGTGCTCGATCAGTCAGGGCATGTTTGGTGTTTGGTTTTTCACTGTGAGCTACGAGGCTAGTGTAGCTAACAAGTAATGAAAGCTTAAAGCAACATGATGTAGCAATTTCCCAAGAGTCATATTAGTGTAAAATCCTAAATCAATGTAAAAGCATGATTTATATTTACTGCAGTGGAGTTAAAAGTGAATTATACACCACAACTACAGAGGGGGGGGAGGGCCAGGAGCAAAAAATATCAATTCTCGCATAATGCTGCTTTAATGATACCCCACCAAAATACCCCACCAATTAAAGAGTATATCCATCCCTAATAACAGCGGATGTCCTGTTCTTTTAGCACCAAAAATGCACTTTGGGGGGTAGATATTGAGTGTACTGAGGCAGGGCTAAGTGAGAAGTAAATGTGGTGTAGAATTGAGCCTATCAGAGACTTTTCTGCTGGGACCAGTGGAAGCGTCATCATTTGGAAGATTGCCGCCCACTGCTAGGGCGGAAAATTGAGAGAAATTGAAATTGTGATTTTAATGGTAATTTACTGGTAAGAATTGGCAAGTAATTTAATTAATTTATTGGTTATTTACTGGCTTTTAATGGTAAGCAATAGTAAGTAATTAAACAACTTTAATAGTAATTTATTGGTATTTAATGGTAAGGAATTAAAAATAATGGTAAGTAATTGAATTACTTTAATGGTCATTTACTGGTATTTAATAGTAAGCATTGGTAAATAATTGAATGACTAATAGAAATTAAATGGTAATTTACTGGTAAGTAATGGTAAGTAATTGAACAGATTTAATGGTAATTTACTGGTATTTAATGTAAGTAACTAAATGACTTTAAAGGTAATTTACAGGTATTTAATGGTAAATAAATGAATGACTAATAGTAATTTAATGATATTGAATGATAAGTATTGGTAAGTAATACTGGTATTTTATGGTAAATAGTCTACTGCAATCTACACTGAGTAAAAACATGGTTCAGAGGCCAAGCATGTCTTGGCTGAATATTTTTGTATAGGAAGGGGGAATCAGTGTGAAATTTGACTGTATTTCATTTGTACTCGAATGTGTGTTTATAAGATGATGTGCTCAGTGTGATGAGTAGTCAGGGTGGATGGAGAACACTGAAACACTCCTGCAGTGAAATGGTTATGATTCTTCTAAGGACTGTTGGGAGAGAGCAATGACAGTGAGGGGATGAGGCTAGGGCTGCACAATATAATGAAATACTGACCTACCGCAATACTGACATCACAAAAAAATGCCTATATGCAAATTAGCCCCCTAATCACCCTGTCAATATCCTGACCACAGATACACTCAGGAAGTGTAATTTCAAGAAGGACATGCTTACAGGCATTTCTGGACAAGCTGAGAGATATAGAAACCATCACTGAAAGTAAATGAAGTGTGTAGTCTGGGACGGTAGAGCAATTCTAAAGGATTTTACACAAATATGACTAACGCAGTGTCTCGTGCTGCTCCACCAAAGTTACATAATGCAGTTAACAGCGTGCCAATGGCAGCAATGATAAAGACGCTATTCTCCCTGCTTCAACTTAGTGGAACATCACAATAATTTCGAAGCTGCTATTTTAAGGTAAAATGCTACATAATGTTGCTTTAAATTAAACAACAAAGATACATTTTGGTCAGAATATTATCTATAACAATGTTGGTTATTCACCAACATCTTTTAACAGGGCCCAAATCCTACAATTGTCTCCCACTTGTAATGTTCATGCTTTTGCACACTATAATTTAGGTCTAAATGACCCTACTGATAGTGTTACTACTGTTAGTTTTACTATGCCTTTAAGACTCATATATATATAATAACCTCTGTTCTGACTGGCTGCCCTGCATTGTGCCTTATTCAAAAACCTCAAAAATAACTTCAGCGTGAATGGGTGGAGCTAAACTGCTGTAGGCTGAATAGGAGGGTATATGTAGATGTACAGGATTACATGACAAACACTAGGCATTTAAAACAGGATGTTTGTGCAGCTTAGTTAAACTTTAGTTTTGAAGCTTTATATACGGTTTACCTTCCATCAATGTCCTCTTTTCCACTGCAAGGCCAAATGGTTGCGGCATACTATTCCACACCGATGTGCACCCGTTAGACCAGTTACAGTGTCTTTTTCCATTTGCTGTGTTGCTAACCCAGGACCAGGAAATGCACGACGTCTCGTAATAATTCTAGCTAAATCACTAGCTAAAGCCGCAATTCACCCGTTGGCATTGTGCAATCTGCATGCATAAATCACACTGGTCTCAAACCACGTCAAAGCTGTCAAATGCGGAATAATTTGGAATCCATTTAACTCAATGAGGTTTGGCATGTGTGATGACTTCGGCATGCTGTTAGCACTATAGGTATAGCCAAGGGTCCTGTTTTTTTTTCTCGTGAAGCTACTGCTAGTTTCCACAAAGCAAGTTGGGCCGATGTCGGACAAGCCCGGTATCTGGGTCGGGCTAACGGCATAGCAATGACGTTAGATGAGCCCGGTAGCTAGGCTGTGCTAACACAGCAGCACCAATGTTCGGCAAGCACGGTAGCCAGGCGGCGTTAACGCCGTGGTAGCAATGTTGCATGAGCCCAGTAGCCAACTCAAGCATCCTAAACTTGTTACGTACTGAAAATACAAAGATTGCCTTAATAGTTCAGTGGCCTCAAGTATGGTTAGCTAACCGAGCTGAGCTCAGCCCGGGTTGTAAGAGTTCTGGGCTGTTCTTTACCCCTGTGCGTAGAACCGTTCGGCCCTACAGTGGAACAGAGGATGGTGTTTACATACCATTTTTTTTAGGATATGGGCCCTTTAATATTCAGCACGTCATTCACGTGTATTAGCCCAATATTAGTCTTCTGTCCATATCGAGCAGCCCTAACTGAGGGTAATGACTGTGTGATGTTGAGCGTGGGGATTGTGGGTAATGTGGTGTGCAATGAGGGTAGTATATAAATCGTTGAATACTGGGAGATGGGGATTGTGAGTAATGAGTGTATGATAAGGGAAGTATATAAAGGGGTGCGTACTGAGAGTGAAGGATCATGGGTAGTGAGGGAGGGCAGGGACGCCCAGCGTTCGTTCTCCAGCTCCTCCATCACCTGGTTCATGGCACTCTTCAGCCACGTATCCACGGAAACGCCCACCTGCCGCAGCAGGTCCAGACGAGCTTCTGCCTTCAGCTTTACTGTCTGAAAGAGGACGAGAGAGGACATGAACGTCAGAAATACACCCACCCTCACCCTCACACACACACACACACACACACACACACACACACACACACACACACGGCAACACATTTCTAGAATCTGTCAAATCTATTGACCATTTCCTTTACTAATATAATTAGAAGGCGTGTTAGATTTAGTGTTTAATTATAAATTCCCGTCTATCGTTCAGATGCGGTCATGAAGAGCTATCTTTGACTCAGGGGTGCTGAAACTGTAAGCAGTACACCCGTCTGCTCTTACCATTTTGTGGAGGAGAAATGGTTCGGTTATGAAGCCCTGGTTGAAGTGGACGTATCAGGTGCTTGTGAGGCTCTTAGGTTAGCTCTTAGGCTAACGTCTTACCTGACAGCCAGACAACCTGATGTGTCAGCTTCACCAGGGCTTCCTAACCCTCTACAAAGTGCTAAGAGCATATCTCTGCTGACCAATGAAAACCATGAATAGCCTCCACCTTTAGCCCATCCATGCAGTAAACAGACACATACACACAAGCAAGCAAACAGAGTGACAGTCAGGACAACCATCGCTGTGGCGCCCAGAGATTAGAAAGGATTGAGGTCCTTGCTCAAGGGCTGTCAAACCCTGAACCTGGGTTTGTACTGAATCCGTTGCCAGTTATCGTACCCACAACCCTGTCATCCCTAGCACGTCCCTAGTGCTCTAACCGGTGCTGTGCCACCACTGGCCCACATTTTCAGTAACTAAATCCAATGCCAGAAGATACTTGCAGACAGTGTACTGTATATTTATCGAAAAAATATCAGGATACAGTTAGTCTTAGTCCTTCAACAATCCTGAAATCTGGGGGGCTACAGCCCCATCAGCAATCCCAGCTTATTCAAGCCTGATTGTACCACCCTGTTACATTCATCATCACTGTCTCAACAAAACCTCCAGTCTATGAAATGGTAACTTTGTAGGAGGAGTCATTTTGGATCATTTCTGTTCACACAGTGTACAGAACATCTGCCGTTTGATATGTCACGAGACAGAACAGAACACGAACAGAGATTTAGCGAACACTTTTCCGAGTAAATGACGCATCAAAATGCATGTCGACATTCCTGACTAATTATTGAAGCCCTAAGTCACACACAGACACAGACACAACCCCACCAGATGTCTCCAAACACTCCCTGTTGGGTTCTCTTAATGAGAAACGTCAGCGGTGGCTTCTTTCGCACCTCAGAAGCTCGCCAGCCTGAGCGAGTTCCGAAAAATAATGAAAACCGCCTCCAGCTCTCCAGATTAGAGCAGACAGAGGAAAAGAAGGAGAAAATCGAGCAGAGCAAGCAGCGTTTAACCGCTGTTACTGAACTGTCACACTTAACAAGCTGTACATGAAACAGATCAGCTGGGTTCTTCTGGAGTGCTCAGTTTGTGCCTCGGTACAGCCAAACGGCACATAAAAGGACGTGATTCTAAGGAAGCCTCAGCTCCTTAATAATTGACGCTAAGTACACTTCCTGCCATTTCGGGGTAACTTCCTGCTGCACAATGGGCCGCCAAAATTATCTTAACGTTCTCACACTGACCCTTTTCATCCTTTGCTTATTTTACTCCTCCCAGCGCTTATCCATTAGCTCTTAATGGGGTGATTAAATATTGATGGGAGACTAATGAAGGATCAGCCGTAAGACCTTTTAAAGTTTCTACAAAAAGAGGAACATCACAGCGTTTCCACAGCAGATATACTGAAGAGAGCTCTGCATTAACTGCAGAACATGCTCAATATCTGCAGGGTTTAATAAACTGTAACACTGAAGATAAGATAAGGCACTGCCAGAAGGGGGAGCCATGACTGTAGCAGAGGAAAAGTCAGTTCTGTTTTTTGAGAAGGGAAAAAAACAGAGCTGGAACCATCAGTCACATAAAAAACAGGCAAACGGACAGATCAATAGGGACAGATTGAAAGACGGATATATTGGACAAGGTGTGCAAGAACAGCAGTATTGGAGATCAAACTTTCAATCTCTTGTGAGCCGATTTCTCTCCTGTCTGTTCTGCATAACCTAAAATACTGATTAATTAAAAACTCGTACAGTAGTCATACAGGCAGATTTCTGTTGGTCCAAAGTGGGATTTGAAAGCTGGAAGTCTGTTGGGCTTTAGTTGTATTCAGGCAGAATTTTGTTGGGCTGCAGCTGGATTAAGACAGTCGGATTCAGACAGTCGGATTCAGATAGAATCTTGTTGGGCTGCAGTCAGATTCAGACAATCGGATTCAGACAGTCGGATTCAGACAGTTGGATTCAGACAGAATTTTATTACACTGCAGTCAGATTCAGACAGTCGGATTCAGACAGTTGAATTCAGACAGTCGGATTCAGACAGAATTTTATTACACTGCAGTCAGATTCAGACAGTCGGATTCAGACAGTTGAATTCAGATAGAATTTTGTTGAGCCATAGTCGGATTCAAACAGAATATTGGTGGTCTGTAGTCAGATTAAGAAGGGTTATGTTGGGTTACAGTCAAATTCAGACAGTCAGATTTAGACAGAATTCTGCTGGGCTAAAGTTGGATTCAGAATCTTGTTCAGATTTAGAATTCTGTTGGACAGTTGGGCTACGGTCGGATTTAGACAAAATTCATTTGGGCTATAATCAGATTCAAACTAAATTCTTTGTGGTTATGGTTGGATTCAGACATAATACTGTTAGGCTAGGTTGGGATTAAGATTCTAATTAAAACTCTCCAACACACACACACACACACACACACACACACACACACAGACACACAGACACACAGACACACAGACACACAGACACACACACAGACAGTTACCTCTGCTTTGCGGATGTTCTCTTTGGCCTCCTCTATTTTAAACTCCAGGTCGTTACGGCTCTGCTCTGAGGGAGGAGTCCCCTGTCTCTCACACTCCTCCAGCGTCTGCAATTACACACCAATCACTATTAATCAACACTAATCAATACCAATCCTTGATCAGCCATGCATAGCGCATCACTGCAGAGGTGGTGGGCCCTACAGTTGTGACCGGATCTTCTAGAACAGTGGTCCCGAAACTATAGCCCCAGTCTTATGCCCAGTAAGAAAGTGGCTACAGAGTGGCTAATGTTCCTGTGCTGTATGTGATCTGTGGATCATGAACATGTGGTCACTTGCTGTTTATTTCATGCAAGCTTAAATAGGTTCTACCCCACCTGACCAGCACTCCGGAGAAAACCACACCTATGATCCAGCACTACAGTACTACCCCTTTTTATTTAATATTGATAGCAGAAATTTTAGCGATGTAGTACAGCTCTAGGGCAATGTTTGGTAACCGCTGTTCTAGAAGAATATACATAAATAAAGGAGTTGAGAACAGGAGTGAGTGCATACTTCACTAATTATTATAACACATTTCCAGCATTTCCAGATCAATGAAGTTGATTAGCTCCTTTCAGTTTGATGCATCGATTCTAATAATACTTAATAAAGCACAAGCTCTTTTTTCATCCAAAATAATAGTCCTGTGCTAAGTGTGAAAAGCTTGGTGTGTTATGCTTTACTCGAACATACTGTTCGTATGTTTAACCTATATGTAGTGGACAATGTATGTGTGTGTGTGTGTGAGACTGACCCGTTTATAGTGGATGATGTTTTTGTGCTCGCGGGCCACACGGGTCGCCCATCTCCGTGCCTCCTTATTCAGGCTGTGCTCCTCTGTGGTGCCTGTTTCTGACTCCAGCTGTCGACTCTATAACACACACAGGTACACACACAGACACACAGACACACTGGTTAACAAGTGCAATATATTTGAAATTAAACCCAGATCAGCTTGGAGGTCAAAAGACGAATAGCATAGCTTAATCAGCACAATATTGAGTGCTATAGTAAGCAAATGAGTATATATATATATATATATATATATATATATATATATATATATATATATATATAACTGTATTAATCAAACCAGGTTTTGGATGATAACTATAAATAACACTAGACTTTCATGAGTCTTTCATGAGAGCTTTGGCACCACTTTTTATATGAATGTTATTTGTATTTATTCTAATATCAGTGTTTTACTGAGTAAATAGACATATACTGCCCAGATATTTGATACTAAATCATTAGCACAGTACTGCATCTCCCCAAATATACATACACAATCCGCATAAGAATACTAGCCATGCGTTTTCATTGTCATAGAGGTGGTAATAAAAAGCACGGCTCCTGCAACAGTGCTTAGGCCTTCCTTATTACCCAACTCAACTGCATCTGAAGCCTAATCCTGACCAACCAGCTTAGGAGGATTAATAAATCAAGTGAAATATGCATGAATGAGGCTGAGTTGGAGGGACCAGGGATGAAGCAAGGAGGCAGGCGGACAGACATTCAGTCAGTCGGCAAGATATAAATATCTACGGGAGTAAAGCACCGTTTTAATTAATAATGAATCAATTGTTTGAACTGCATAATGCCTTCTTACCTTTTAATGAAAACCAATGTAAAATCAAGGTCAGCATTTCTACTGGTCCATTCATCATGACATTTTGAAACAATGTAAAGACCAACTGCCAGAGTCACATTCACATGTCTAAATGTGAACAACGGCAAAAATGTAGGATGTAAACAAACTGAAGGTCACAGCGATCATCAGAAAACAAACACAGGTGGACATGCAGGCTTCTCTACTCTACCCTATATATTCCACTGATGTTTCTGTGCCGTCTCAGCGGACGTGGAGTGTGTACTGATAAGCTGAAGCCTACAGAGCATGGACAGTAGCTCTGGGAGTGTTTGTATACTGTCCTTTAGTTTAATGCACACTTAGTTTAATGCTTTCATCAGTGGTCACTTTCTGACCACAGTCTTCAGTCTTTTATTGTACACCTGTACAGGAGACCTATTAGGTACCTATACAGGGGTCTAAGAGAGGGAGTATAACCAATTATATACAATATATAATAACTGTTAGATAATATACACAACTGGTCAAAAGTTTTAGAACACCTATGAACGTCTATGAACGTTCTGATGTATCTATTGCTGTCTGTGTGATAATACAGCAAAGAGAAATTTCCTGAATCTGTAGAGCCCATCGCATCTCCTTGCCAGATGGTACGTGACTCACATCCAGAGTTATGAGGCTATGAAGAAGTGTCAAGATACTCGTCTCTGCCTCTCAGTGTGTCTAACTGGTGGATTTGTGTGTCTGCCATCGGTCTCTCATCTGTAATTTCTGGATTTATGCATCTGTCTATGGTTTTGTGTGAAACTGGCCAATGTGAAGACTATGGTAAACCCTCTTCAAGCACCAGTACAATTCGTTCCACATGAGTAAAGATATGGTTTCACAAGAAATAGGCAGAATTTCTTAAGTCTGACTTGAGTTTTTCAGGTTTAGTATCAGAGTATCTCTTTATTCAGTGCTCTAGGTCACTTGGGGTTGGGGCTGAGATTGTTCTGAACATTTTGATATATATATAAAATGCAGGAATTATCTTATATCTTATATGCAAGTGCCTTTGAAAGTGAATTTAAGAAGATATGCCCAGGTGGTTACTAACCTGAAATGGTACAATGTTGTAAAACTTTTTTTACCAGTTGTGTAGGATTGGAAAAATAACTTTTTGTCCCATTGTGTCTCGTTTAAACACGTCAATAATGGCTTTAAAAGAGAGACAGAAGTAGAAAAGTGTGATATAAGTGTTTTGAATGGGGATGTGTTTTGGCTCAGTATACTGCAGCATAAAATCTCACACACAGACGCAGTGGTTTAACAAAAGGACATGATTTGAATTCTCCCACGCAGTTAGAGAGATAAGCACAGGCTGAACCTGCAGCAAACCAGCCACTCTCTTATCTCCACATCTGTCAAAGCCTGGTGTCCACATACTACACAGACACAAAGACACACATGCAATGGCAGTGAGCTGAGGATGGACACATGTGGGCACTAAGGGCGTAACCTCTTTTTTTTTTTTACTTTGATATTACTGAATATTGTGATTATTAAATTGTTGTACACTCTCATGTCACACACTCAAAAGGCGCCTTTAATCAAGTTGTTTTAATAACCCCTTAAATAGCCTACGGCTGAAAGTGTTATTACAAACTTCCATTACCAAGAAATAGCCCCACCAGTTTGTACAGAAGTCCCTGTGGTTACTGAGTAATACGCTGTAGTGTAAAAGCCTTGGAGTGTTAAGGGGTTAAGTTGTTGTTTGATGTATAAATAGTAAGTGTGTGACCTTGGTTGGGGTGAGAAAAAACTTATTTTACCTTTTACAGCCTATTTACCACCCTGTTATTTTTCCTTCTATGGGGAGCTTGTGAATAATGTCTAAATTGTAATGTAATTAATAGAAATGCAATCTGCTGCACCTGATTCTAATTTTAGGCATTTGAAGTAGTAATAGATGTGGGGGTGTTCTGACTAATTTACATTTCTCTTAATTACATTTTTTAACTGTTCAGTTTTATGTCTTTAGTTTCTTATAATATTTCTTTCATCTCTCAATATTGTTTAAATGAAGATCAAACGTCCACACATTAAAATATGTTAAAAACCACAATGCCCTGGAAATGCAACTTATTAAGCATGTGAAACTTGTATGGGGAAAGCCATGTGTCCCTGCCCCAGCACTGTTGTCAGTAAATAATGGAGGGACAAGTTGGTGAAGGGTTTAGAGATGGGATGGAGCGCTATCAGAGCGATCTCCAGACCACTACCGTTGCTGCATGAGTGAGTAAGATGTCCTCATATATAGACATCAGGGTTGGGAGGGTTACACAGACTATAAAACACAGATTGTACACCCCTAGTGGACACTGTTTTCGCAGAGATGGACTGACCGATGGAAAAATGAAGATGTTGACTGTGTGTGGCTCTACCTGGGCCAAGGTCATTCTCATCACACTGACCGCCGATGGCTCAATGTCCACCAACTGCTGCACGGAGCTAAGAGTCTGAGGCAGGACACCGCACACACACAGGGATGCGCACACACAGGTTGAAAGTAGGGAAGGGAAAACACAGAGTTAGAGGAGAGGAGAGGTTAGTGGCAGGAAGTAAAGAGAAGAAACGTTCAGAGAAAAGCAGTTAGAATCAGGGCTGTCCCCTCAGAGTCAACCAGGGCTATACCTCGACTAACTGTGCTTGTCGATTTCTTTATTTATGTATTTCCTGTTCCAGCTATGTTTCTGATTTTCTATAGCCATTATGTGTTGATTTTACCAACCTGTTACTCTACACTGCATGTGTGGGTGGAGAACAGTTACAGTTAACCCTGTAGATGTTTCAGCCAGTCACAGTTTAGATTTTATAGGCAGTGAGCCCATACGTTTAAAAATCCTTCTGGCTTCCTGTACATTATTAATAGATCATTAATACAGGGACAGCCCCAGATATCAGACAGTAAAGTCAGCAAAGACCAAATCCAGCATCAGCAGAAGTTTACAGAAGCAGAATTACAGCAGAGGACCACGACGAAACAGAGGAGATCAGATCAGAGAAGTTAAGAGGAGTTCATTAAATGAGAGAGAAGAGAGAGAGTGTAGTAGGGTCAATCAGGGAGAAGCAAAAGAGAGAGACAGAGAGAGAGAAACTGCCCTATCTGCTAGGAGAACGTAGAGTGCTGCTCACTCGCAGCTCAGTACACCCTTGCCTGCCACCGTCAGAGAGACAGTGAGTGACCATATCACCTTCTACATACTGAAACACAAACTTTTTTTTTGTGGGTAGAGACAGAAAGAGGTAAACACAGAGAGAGAGAGTATAGAAGGGCCAGTCAAGGACAAGTAAGAGAGACAGAGACAGAGACTGAAAGAGAGTGAGGGGTAGAGACAGAAAGAGAGAGAGTGTAGTAGAGCCAGTCAGGGAGAAGCAAAAGAGGGAGAATGAGAGACAGTGAGACACACACACACATACACACACACACACACACACACACACACAGAAATAAAGAGAGTATTGCAGGGCCAGTCAGGGAGGCACAAGCGAAAGACCGCAAGAGAGAGAGAGAGAGAGAGAGAGAGAGAGAGAGAGAGAGAGAGAGAGAGACACACACACAGAACACACACAGAAAGAGACAAAGTATAGTAGGGCCAGTCAGGGAGAAGCAAGAGAGAGAGACTGAGAGAAAGAACGAGAGAGACAGAGAGAGAGAGAGAGAGAGAGAGAGTCAGAGAGAGAGACACACACACACACACACACACACACACACACAGAAAGAGACATTGTATAGTAGGGCCAGTCAAGGATAAGCAAAAGAGAGAGAGACAGAGAGAGAGGAGGAGAGAGAAAGAGAGAGAGGTAGAGACACAGAGAGAGTATAGTAGGGCCAGTCAGGGAGGCACAAGAGAAAGACCGCAAGAGAGAGAGAGAGAGAGAGAGAGAGAGAGAGAGAGAGAGAGACACACAGAACACACACAGAAAGAGACAAAGTATAGTAGGGCCAGTCAGGGAGAAGCAAGAGAGAGAGACTGAGAGAAAGAGCGAGAGAGACAGAGAGAGAGAGAGAGAGAGAGAGAGAGAGACACACACACACACAGAAAGAGACATTGTATAGTAGGGCCAGTCAAGGATAAGCAAAAGAGAGAGAGACAGAGAGAGAGGAGGAGAGAGAAAGAGAGAGAGGTAGAGACACAGAGAGAGTATAGTAGGGCCAGTCAGGGAGAAGTAAGAGAAAGACAGAGAGTGTGAGAGGGAGAGTGTAGCTGTTAGTGAGTTGTTTAAAAACAGTAAATCTGGGTGAAACTGGGTAACTGCTTTCTTCCAGGAGACAAAGTGAGACAAAACGAGGCCGTGTTTAAAAGTGAGGGAGAGGCTTTAATCAGCCGTGCTGCTGCTGCTGCTGCTTCATCACGGGGATGATATCACACCACACAATGTATGTTTCTGTCTCACACACATCCGAAGGTGTCTGCTGCACAGGACAAATATAGAGAGTGAAGACACGGCTGTAGAGTGTGCATGTGTGTGTTTCTTCCTGAGGTGTGGCCCGATGCTGAAATGTGTGAGTGTGTGAAGGTGATAGGTGATAAAGATCTGAATAAAATGTCTTTATAAATAAGGATTCTGAATAATGCAGAAGCTCTGAGTGCTTTCTTCACACACTAACACACTTCAGTGTAAAGGATGATCGCTCTGCCTGCAGTGGAGCTGCTCTGCTTGTTTACTGCTTATAGAAAAAATACATAACAGCAATATTTCAAATTAGACAACAATAAAAAACACAGTAAAGTAGAGCAGAAATAGAGATTCTGATTGGTTCTGCTGCGGAGTTTGACTGCCTGTTGTCCCACCCCTAGCTGAAATAGAGATTCTGATTGGTTCTGCTACTGAGCTTGAAAAGTAAAGTAGCTCAGAAGGAAAAAACAGGACATGTGTCTGAGTGAAACCTCACAGAAGACAAAGGTCAGTCATGTTTTGGCCTAAGCTGGTGCTAGTTGTTTGACACTGATGCTAATTCTCCACTAATAGTTCTTACTCAGCATTACTGATGGTTCTTCTACGCTGATGTCAGTTGTTTAATAATAGTGTTAGTTATATACAGTAGTGTTAGTTTTTCAACACTGATGTCAGTTGTTTAATTATGGTGTTAGTTCGTCTACAGTAGGGTTAGGTCTTCAACACTGATGTCAGTTGTTTAATAATGGTGTTAGTTCATATACAGTAGTGTTAAATCTTCAACACTAATGTCAGTTGTTTAATTATGGTGTTAGTTCTTCTACAGAAGTGTTAGTTCTTCTACACTGATGTCAGTTGTTTAATTATGGTGTTAGTTATACAGTAGTGTTAGTCAGTTGTTTAATAATAGTGTTAGTTATTCTACACTAATGTCAGTTGTTTAATTATGGTGTTAGTTATACAGTAGTGTTAGTCAGTTGTTTAATAATAGTGTTAGTTATTCTACACTGATGTCAGTTGTTTAATAATGGTGTTAGTTCTTCTACAGAAGTGTTAGTTATTCTACACTGATGTCAGTTGTTTAATAATGGTGTTAGTTCATATACAGTAGTGTTAGTTCTTCTACACTGATGTCAGTTGTTTAATTATGGTGTTAGTTATACAGTAGTGTTAGTCAGCTGTTTAATAATAGTGTTAGTTATTCTACACTGATGTCAGTTGTTTAATAATGGTGTTAGTTCTTCTACAGAAGTGTTAGTTATTCTACACTGATGTCAGTTGTTTCATAATGGTGTTAGATCTTCTACAGAAGTGTTAGTTCTTCTACACTGATGTCAGTTGTTTAATTATGGTGTTAGTTATTCTACACTGATGTCAGTTGTTTAATTATGGTGTTAAGTCTTTAACACTGATGTCAGTTGTTTAATAATGGTGTTAGTTCTTCTACACTGATGTCAGTTGTTTAATAATGGCGTTAGTTCTTCAACACTGATGTCAGTTGTTTAATAATGGTGTTAGTTCTTCTACAGAAGTGTTAGTTCTTCAACACTGATGTCAGTTGTTTAATAATGGTGTTAGTTCTTCTACACTGATGTCAGTTGTTTAATTATGGTGTTAGTTATTCTACACTGATGTCAGTTGTTTAATAATGGTGTTAGTTCTTCTACACTGACGTTAGTTGTTTAATAATGGTGTTAGTTCTTCTACAGAAGTGTTAGTTCTTCTACACTGATGTCAGTTGTTTAATAATGGTGTTAGTTCTTCTACAGAAGTGTTAGTTCTCCTACACTGATGTCAGTTGTTTAATAATAGTGTTAGTTATTCTACACTGATGTCAGTTGTTTAATAATGGTGTTAGTTCTTCTACAGAAGTGTTAGTTCTTCTACACTGATGTCAGTTGTTTAATAATGGTGTTAGTTCTTCTACAGAAGTGTTAGTTCTTCTACACTGATGTCAGTTGTTTAATTATGGTGTTAGTTATTCTACACTGATGTCAGTTGTTTAATTATGGTGTTAAGTCTTTAACACTGATGTCAGTTGTTTAATAATGGTGTTAGTTCTTCAACACTGATGTCAGTTGTTTAATAATGGTGTTAGTTCTTCAACACTGATGTCAGTTTTTTAATTATGGTGTTAGTTTGTCTACAGTAGTGTAAATCTTCAAGACTAATGTCAGATGTTTAATAATGGTGTTAGTTCTTCTACAGTAGTGTTAAGTCTTCAACACTAATGTCATTTGTTTAATAATGGTTAGTTCTTCAACAATGATGTCAATTGTTAATTATGGTGTTAGTTATTCTACACTGATGTCAATTGTTAATTATGGTGTTAGTTATTCTACACTGATGTCAGTTGTTTAATTATGGTGTTAAGTCTTTAACACTGATGTCAGTTGTTTAATAATGGTGTTAGTTCTTCTACACTGATGTCAGTTGTTTAATAATGGTGTTAGTTCTTCAACACTGATGTCAGTTGTTTAATAATGGTGTTAGTTCTTCAACACTGATGTCAGTTTTTTAATTATGGTGTTAGTTTGTCTACAGTAGTGTTAAGTCTTCAACACTAATGTTATTTGTTTAATAATGGTTAGTTCTTCAACAATGATGTCAATTGTTAATAATGGTGTTAGTTCTTCTACATCGTGCATGGTTCTTTAACGTTGATGTTTATTGTTTGACATTAATAGCATACTCTTTGTAGGCTATGGAGTAGTGCTGTAACTGTGTTTGGCATAATGAGTCTAATAACTGAGGAAACACACAGGATGGATATGGATTTGCTGTAAATGTCTATTTACTGAAGATGATTTATTACAGATCAGTTGTGGATAAAGAAACAGAGGTTGTGTTTTATTGCTGTGTTATTAGAGAGGTCTGTTGGGTGTGTTTTTCATGTGCAATTCCAAAAACAAATTCACTTACTGTACACAAATAACACACGGCTGGACTTGTGCATGTAAGACTCACCGTGTCACTGTCACAAGGCTGAAACTGGAAGTCTTGTGTTTTGTGGAAAACAGGATTCTCTTGCAGGAAAAGCTGCTGGTTGAAGTCCTGGACCACCTTGATGAGGGACACAGAATCAGTGTGTCAGTGCATACATATATACTGCTGGACCCCACTGCTATGAAACCTGTTGACACTACTGTTGAATTTAAAGAGCTTAAAATGATCATATCAGCCAAATATTAGTCGCTATAATTAAATATTATATAAAATTTATATCAGATATGTTCAATCTCGCTTTGCTAGAAGTAGAAATCTGAAGACGTCACAAACCAATCACACTGCTTATTTAAAAAGGACATGTGGAATTCCTAAGATTTAACAAAGCAACAGAAATCTGACTCTGAATAAAACTATGAATGGGACACAGTTCGATGTTCACCCAAGATTATATTACATATAAAATTCATTACTTGATACTGGGGTATCTTAACCCTGCCCCTGTTGCCCCACAGCACTGTCCAGGTTCAACCCACCACTGTTGGAACTAACTGTGTCTTCAAAATGGCAACTTTACAGGAGAAGAGAAACCTAACTTTCAATTTCAGTTTCAATTATTATTATTTTTTTAATTCCAAGTCATTTTGGAATCTATTGGTCCATTCATCATGACACAACTTGGACAGGAAAGTGCTTTACTGGCTGATATGACTGCGAGTTGACTCATTGCTGTCTAGCAAAACAGCAACTTTACGGTGGAATGGAATTCAATGAAAGTCAAAGTAAAAAGATTTTGGAGCATTTCTATAGAGGGGTTTCCTGTTTACAAACATTACTGGGTGTGCGCGCAGCCAGGGGCAAAGGCACACTGGAAACATAGCTGGTCAGTAGATTGTAACGTTAGTCAGCTGCTGAATCTGAATCTGTAAATTCAGCGTCAGAGTCGGATCTGTTTGTTTGCTGTTCATCTTGATTTCAAAATATGTGAGCCCCCCTGAACATCCAACCATCTTCTCTGCAGCTGGTGCAGTTTACTGCACAAGTAGCATGCTCTGTAGCATGAAGAGCACTGCTTTCTGTTGCTTTCTGAAACCCTGGTTCCACATGCATCTCTGGGATGACGTTGCACAGACAGTCGTCCATTGGTCCATCCTTCATAAAAAAACTGCCAGATTCACAAAAAGTGAAAAGCCTCAACAATAGAGATACAAGCAACAATATACTATTTGATGGAGCATTTTTAACTGATACCAGTATCATGATCACTATACATCATCAATACTGACCAATGATACAGAGCAAACGATATATTGATCAGGCCCTAATATGCACACACACACACACACACACACACACACACACACACACATGACTGTAATAGGTACTGGAAGAAACAGAGTTATGTGAGCTGCTGAGCCATGAGAGACTGCAGTGTATGTGTAGCCACCACACACACACACACACACACACACACACACACACACACACACACACACACACAAACACAAACCTCCCAAGGTGACTGCAGCTCTCCCTGGGGTGATGGGAGGTGTCATACTCTCATACTCAAGTGTGTACACACACACACATATATGAAAACACACACACACACACATACATACATACATACATACATACAGAGCTGCAGTATGTAACATAAAAAACCCCTGGGACAGTAGGGCAAGAGGCCAGTGTAATTCTGTGTATTTATGCAGTGTGTCTATATATGAATATGTGTGTGTGTGTGTGTGTGTGTGTAGCACAGGGAGGGTTTTTTTTCATGGGCGAGCAGTTAATGAGGTGCTGGCAAAGTACAGCTATTTCTGGGAATGCAGGGAAGAGCGAATGAGGGGAGAGAGAAAGAGAGACAGAGAGAGAGAGAGAGAGACAGAATAGGGTGAGAAAGAGAGAGAGCGAGAGAGACTGGCACAGAGAAAGATAGAGACAGACAGAGATAGATAAAATAAGGAGGGGGTGCAGAGAGAGAGATAGAATATGGAGGGAGGGAGGGAGACAATGTTGACTAAGAGACAGATCAGCAACGTGTGTGTATGTGTATGTGTGAGAGAGTGAGGCACTTACTCGGCTGGACTTCTCCAGAAGGAACTGGAACGTGTTGTGGACGGCCTGGACCGCTTCCAACTCTGTCCGACAGAACGACATTAAGTAATCCTTCACGTGATCATACACGTTACCATCCAGCGCCTAAGTGGGAGCGAGAGAGACAGAGAAAGACAGAGAGAGAGAGAGAGAGAGAGAGAGAGAGAGAGAGAGAGAGAGAGAGAGAGAGAGAGAGAGAGAGAGAGACTCAGAGCAATATATGCATTGAGAAACGAAACATCCTTACTGTCTGACGTTTAGCATTCGTTACACTGGAGCTCCAAGGCTAATGAAGCTGGCAAACAACGCAAGCCTTCACTCCGCCAATTAGCACTGTGCTAACTGCGGGCCTAAATCACCTGCTGAGGGGGTCAGTGATCTCTAATAGAGATGATTATATGGTTTTGGACTCTGCATTAAGCAAGTATGTGATTATGATCCCTACAGCACTTTAAAAACCAACATGCTTTACAGTGCAAGATCAGACTTCCAACCTCAGTAATGCACTAATGCACAGACATCCAGTATCCAGTACCACAGCCCAGTACAGTCCTCACTCCACAGTTCAACTGCTGAGAGCTAAACGATAGAAATGTATTGTAATGAAATTTCAAAACACTAATGGGGGGGGGGGGGGGGGGGGGGGGCATACTAGGGGTGGATCCAGGCATGTTTTATTAGATCAGGTTTAACATATCAGCTTTTGGAGTTCGATCCACTTCCGATCCTTGGTTTGGTTGTAGCAGAGCATGCCCAGCGCTTGCAGCAGCGAGGGACTCAAAAACCACCCTTAATTTGGGTAAACAAAACAAAAAAGAGCTTTGTTTACATTTACATTTATGGCATTTAGCTGATGCTCTTATCCAGAGCGACTTACAATGTTACTCGTATTACAGATGTGGGCCAATGCAGTGTTAGGAGTCTTGCCCAAGGACTCTTATTGGTGTAGCGGAGCACAGTCATCAAGACTGGAACCCGAACCCCACATGTCTCCCACATGGTGCAGTAGCTCATTGGCAGGTAGTGGTGTTATCTGTTGCACCACACCAACCACTTTTGAACTGATCTGTGCGGCCTTATGTTTTAAACAGGAGATAACGCAACTAAAGACCAAACTCTTGACTCCAACACAGTATTCAAATGCTCAACGAGTGTATCATGGTCAATGGTATCAAAAGCAGCACTCAGGTCCAGCAGAACCAGAATCAGTAAACACATCTGTCAATTTTGAGGCCTCATAACTTTTGTAGGGCTGAACTACTGCCTGTTTAAAACCTTCAGGAACTATGCCGGAGGCTAAACTTGCATTTATAATTGACAGACCAACAAGGCCAATAGTATCAGATGTCAAATATATCAAATACTTCTTAAAAGGAACCACATATGCTGGAATTGCCGGCTGATAGTCCGACACAGAAGTAGTCACAGCAGTTGTAGTATCAGGTCTCTGTTAGCAGCATGCTAATTGGTGGAGTATATGAAATCTGATTCATGGTTTAACTAGTGAAAGGAGGTCTAGGGTGAGTTCTGGGCCCCCTTTCACTCCACTACAGTGGGCAGCAGTGCTCAGGCTGTTTCTTCACGTGCTGTAAAAAAATGCTTTGGATCAGAGCAGAGAGCTCAAACAGCAGCAGCTGCTGGGAAAGGTTAACCAGTTCAGATTCCATGGCCTTGACGCTCAAACAGAAAACTCGAAACCTCCCCCTGCCCCTCTCTCTCTCGAACATTCTACCTCTGTGTGTGTGTTTAAATCCCCCCCTCTCTCTCGGTTTCCTATATTCCTATATTGGATGTGAGTGTGTTGGATCAGTTCCTGGAGTACTTTACTGTAGCTCCTCTCAGTCTGGAGCTGCAGGGTATTACTGTACAGCTAAAGGATCTGCAAAGAGTCTAACACACTTCAGTTTCTGTGCTGATAGATGTCAAATGCCCCACAGGGTTGTGGGTTCGATACCCAGGGCCCTTCAGCAAGGCCTTTAACCCTTTCTGCTGTACTTGAAAGCATCTGGGTTGCTGTAGAATGGCTGACTGTGAGCTGTGACCCTGGCTGTCTAAGCTGGAATATGCAAAGAGAAGAATTTCACGGTTTATATGTTTATATACACACAGTTTAGCCCCGCCCACTAATACTGCAGTTCTCAGAAGTGTTTCTGCTCTGAGTGCTTCCTAAATGAGGAACAGCCAATCAGAACAGAGCTCATTTATCCTATAGTTGGAAAATTGTTGAATTATGTAGCATGTGGACTGAGGTGGTGGAGTGAAATTACAGGAGTTTGCACAAACTCACAGACTCAGGTTACGGACAGTTCTGACGTCTTGTGCAAGTTCCATAGTATAGTGCAGTAGCAGCAGCAGCAGCAGCGTTCCGGCCCAGAGTGGGAATGACAGAGACGTCATTCTCCCTGTTACAGTCAGTGTACCATCAACATGACTCTGACGCTGCTATTTTAAGCTACAATTGCTACATTGTGTTGCTTTAAAGCAAGCAAACTGACTCCCCCTCTTCTGCTTTTCACAGAGGTAAGGGTCTCTATAGTGCCTATTTTGGAGCTGATCTCACACACACACCCACACACACACACACACACACACACACACTGGCCTGGACTGAAGCAGGTTCATTTAGAGGCTGTCCTGCTGCCATACTCAGGAGAGTAGGAAACGGAAAATGTGGAGCTTGTCTAAAGAGTGTGTGTCTGTTTGTCTGTATGTGTATGTGTGTGTGTGCTTCACTTTGATAGGGTCCTTGGGGTCTCCACCCCATAGTATGTTGTGCAATAATTTGCAGGAGAACATTAACTTCCTGGTTTTGTCCAATTTTATGCAAATGCACACACACAATCACTCACTCACACACAAATGATTCATGGAGACCATTGCCTCAAAACATCTAAACAGCTTACACATGTTCTTGGTGCAGTCTCTCTTTCTCTCTCTCTCTCTCTCTCTCTCTCTCTCTCTCACACACACACACACACATACACACACAGAGTTCTCAGCGAGTGCAGACTCTGTGTCAGTGTGTAGTTCTGGTCACAGATGAATCACGTCTCTCTAAAGCATTATTTTCGATGTTCTGCTCATTTCTGAGGCCGGGGTTTGAAACACTGCTGGGAATCATTATTTTCTGCTGGCCAGTTTAAAGGAACTGTATTCCATCACAGTCAATTCGACTCCATATTCTGTAAGACAGAGATGAGCAGTGAGCTGTCATGACTGTGCCAATTAATGATCATCATCTGCCCAATATTAATCAGTGATTATTCCTTTTTAATCATTATTAATAATGAATAATAAATCATAATTTTTAATTATGATGATGCATATTTTCTCCTACTTTAAATTCTCCTCCTGACGGACACACTCATTTATAAAGCTTTAAATATGTGGAAAACTTCAAGGTGCCACAGAACACATTTACTGAGTATTTAAGTTGTTGTTTGATATATAAATAGTAAGTGTTTGACTTTGGTGGGGGGTGATTCAGTTTTACAGTCTATTTACCACCCTGTTTAATTAATAATTAATACATTTTTAACTACATAGTGTCAAAAGTGACCAAATATACTATAACCGCTAAACGTTCATCATCCTAGGGGGAACGTGTCCCCACAAAGAGATAAATACGCACCCAGACATACACACGTTCACATATACACACAACCAGACATGGTGACAAATAAGGGAAATCCCAGTGATTAGGGTACTTTTAGTCTGTGAGCTGTTCTTGGGCCTTCTTCCTGGCCACGGTCAACCATTTAAGGAATCAGAGTCCAGATCTGGACAATGAAGCACAAAAGCTCATATAGATCACCTGAAACCAGCTCTAACACATCACACACACACACACACACACACGGTCACGCACAGAACTCGCACAAGGAAGAGCTGATCAGAATGGGTTAGTGGAAAGCCCCAAAAAGGGGATTTGAGGAAGGTCTAGGCCGTTGAAACCAGAAGCAGAATCAACAACAGTGTGGAAAGACATTAATGTGAACGTGGAACATTTATAATATACATATAATGTATTATAACCATATTCAATAAAATACAAGCTCAATTTGTGGCTCAAATACAATTTCCAGGTTATTATTAAACACAATAAAAAGCTGTGTGTTTTATTGTCTATATTACACTACTGTGTTCTTCCAGTTACTTTTGCATTAAATATATATTTGCTTACGATTGAGAATTACACCAAAATAATAACTTTAATTGAACTGTGGTGTAATTTGGGGTCACACATATGTATACATATATGTAAGCACCCACATATATGTCATATACCCCATATATAGTAAAAATAAACATGTATGTATTTACAGGTAGTATGTCCCATATACTTTGTGTATATATATATATATATATATATATATATATATACACACACACCCACACATACATACATGAGACACCTACACATTACACCTACAGGAGCTCCTATAACACCTCATTCTAAATCCACAGGCATTAATATGAAGTTATGGAAAAAATGGTCCTGCTTTTGCAGCTATATATGCTTCCACTCTTCTGGGAGGGCTACAAAATTTGTGGACTGTGTCTTTGGGAAGTTTTGCCCATTCATCAGAGCAGCAGAGCATTTCTGAGGTCAGACACTGATGTTCTCGCAATCTCCATTCTAGTTCAGCCTCTTATGTTTGATTAAGTTGAGGCCAGAATAGGGCCTTCCCCAAATTGATTCCACAAAGTTGGAATCCACGACTGTCCAGAATGTTGGTCTGCTGAAGCATTAAGATTTCCCATTACTAGAACTAAAGGGCCTTTATGCCAACCCCTGAAAAACAGCAGCATCATCCCCTTTCCACCAAACTTTACAGTTGGCACAGTGCAGTCAGGCAGGTAACGCTCTCCTGGCGTTTGCCAAACCCAGACTTGTCCACTAGACTCCCTGTTAGAGAAGTGCGATATGTCACTCCACAAAGCACTTCTCCACATCTCCAGTGATTTTGCTGTGGTGTTGTGCTTCACACCACTCCATCTGACGCTTGGCATTGCGCTTGGTGATACAAGGCTTAAATGCAGCTGCTCGGTCATGGACACCTATGCCATGAAATTCTTGGCGCAGTGTTTTTGTGCTGAAGTAAATGCCAGAGGAGGTTTGGAACTCTGCAGTTACTGAGTCAGCAGAGCGTTGGCGTTGAGTTTTATGCACTATGCGCCTCAGCACTGAAACTTTTCATGGCTGAGTTGCTGTGGTTCCTAAATGCTTCCACTTTTCAATAATACCACTCACATTTGATGGTGGAATATCTAGGAGGGAAGAAATTTCACCAACTGACTTTTTTGCAATCATGGCATCCTATTACAGAGCTATGCTGGAGTTCAGTGAGCTCTTTAGAACCACCCGTTCTTTCACTAATGTATGTAAAGGCAGACTGCATGGCTAGGTGGCTTTGGCAATGGTACATTCGCTATGAAACATACACTTCTATCAGTATTAAACGAAACTACACGTCTGTTTGTCATGAAAAAAAAAAAACGTGTGTGTGGGTGATTTAAATGCCAAATGAGAAAGTTCTCTTATAATAACAAACAAGCCTCAGCGTAATCATATTTATCACACGGTTATTAAGGGGAATCTGACAGGAAGCACCTGCAACAGCTCACAAATGAATGCACTGGAGCGTCATGCTGAACAGCTCTGCTCTTAGACAGCAGGGGGCGCTCTCGGGGCAGCAAGTGTGCTTCCTCTCCGGTCTCCTTCATGCACAGAGGAGAGAAAAGCGATGCATATGCAGGAGGAATGGGCAACAGTGTAGAGAAATGAGGGGAGAACAAAGGGAAACAAAGCAGAGAGCCTAGAGAAGCAATGTGAGATAGCAGACTCTGAGAAAGCTCATTAACACACATACACACACACACACACACACACACACCTTTCCCCACCACACACACTTACAGAGCATTGCCAGACCACAAACACACACTCTGGTGATAAAAAGATGCCGGGCAGAGAAACGGATGCTCCTTGGTGACAGAGCAGCCATATCGCCTGTATCCACGGCAGCAAACTGGCCAATAGGAAATGCTGAAGGTGGGCAGAAAGCCTGGCTGCTATTCGGCAGCTGGTGGGCCCCAAGCGCTGATCGTCCGGCTATCAATAATTTACTCCAGCCCCGTTCCCGGGCTCGGAGCGCTCGGCTCGTTGGCATAGCCTGAGGTCAAACGCTCGTTAGAAAGCAGAAAGCGGGGCAGAGCAGAGCGGGTGTAGCTGCGCTTCAGCCACGGAGAGAGAACTGAGCTGACAGCACTGCTGCCCACCTCACTAATACCTTTTAATCACCCTTCTGCTCCAATCAGCGGGACTGACTGAGACGAGAGAGGGAGAGCGCGGGTCTGCGTGTGTGACCCCCTGCCTATCACCAGTTAAAGGGCTCATTTTCCAAAAGTCCACTTCACATGTCTGTTTGCCTGTCTGTCTGTCTCTCCATCCGTATTTCCATCTAAATGTGTCTGTCTGAACTATCTCTCTGTCTGTTCGCCTGCTTGTCTATCTGTCTTTCTGGCTGCCTGTGTATCTATCTAACTGTCTGTCTGTCTGTCCTTCTATTTATCTGTCTAACTATCCATCTTTCTGCTAGCCTAACTATCCGTCTGTCTGTATTTCTAACTATACATTCATCTGCATGCCTTCCTGTCTATCTATCAATCTGTATCTATCTGTAAATACTAATCTGTCTGTCTGCCGGCCTTTCTGTCTGTCTATGAATGTGTCTGTCTGTCTGTTCAAAAATCCAATCTCTCTTAATCACACTGCCCATCTACCTATCCATCTGTCTGTCCTTCTGTTTATCTAACTATCCATCTTTCTGCCTGACTACCTGTCTTCTTGTCTATCTAGCTAGCTATGTATGTCTATTTATCTGAAACTACCATCTGTCTGTCTGCCAGATTGTGTCTGTCTGTCTGTAACTATCCATTTCTCTTTAGTCCCTTTAAAGTCCACTAAACAGCCATAAATCCTACCTCTCCTAATCACACTGGCCATCTCTGTCCATCTGTCTGTCTGCCCTTCTATGTATCTGTCTGTCCTTCCTTCTATCTATCTATCTATCTATCTATCTATCTATCCTTCTATTTATCTGTCTGTCTGTCCTTCTATTTATCTGTCTGTTTATCTATCCATCTGTCCATCTATCCATCTATGACTATCTGTTTATCTGTTTAACTACCCGTCTGTCTGCCAGTCTATATGTGATTGTGTCTGTCTGTCTGTAACTGTCCATTTCCCTGTAGTCCCCTTAAAGTCCACTAAACAGCCATAAATGTAACCTCTCTTAATCACACTGCCCATCTCTATCCGTCCATCCATCTATCTATGATTATCTGTTTATCTGAAACTACCCATCTGTCTGTCTGCCAGTCTATCTGTCTATCTATAATTGTGTCCGTCTGTCTGTCTGTAACTATCCATTTCTAACTGCTGCTCATCCAGTGTGAGGATGTGGTACTAGAAACGGTCATTGCGTCCCTCCCTGTCTCACAAAAATGTCCCCATTGAAAACTGAAGATATGCAGCAAACATTCACTAAATAAAGAGAAAGTGTGTGTGTGTGTGTTTGTGAGTTTCTATCTCTAAATAAGGAAATAAATGCTCAGAGCTGCTGTCAGTTCCTTTCGATCCACCACAGCTCTGTGTATGCTGGCAAACCCGTTGCTGACCTGCACGACCCCATAAAAACATACTGTCATATTAAAGGAGCTGAAAAATGTGGTCAGAATGAGGCTAACGGAGCTGCACTGAGGTTACAGCACTGAATGTGAATGTCTGTGTTCTGTTTTTGCCTCCTGCACTTTACACTCGTGTCTATACTCTGATACCGTGTGAATATTCAGGCCTAGTTATTTAGGGTTTTTTTGGGTTCTATGGTGTTTTTCAAGAACTGAAACAGCATTACCACAAACAGGTGTTTAACTTTTCAGTTCAGACTGAATTACTGTAATAACACTACAATCACTCTGTCTGTCTATCTGTCTCTCTGTCTGGTAATCTACCTGTTTACAGACATACAGACACAGCTACAACCAACTTACACTCGCAACAATCCAGTACACTGAGCAGTGGTGCAATCCTGTCCACAGCTGGAGCATGTCCACTCTGTCAGAAACATGCCACTGTGCTGAACAACACACACACACACACACAGATATCTCAGAAATATCTGGGTCAGAAATTTCAACACCATCACTGCTGTTCTTTCTCACGGAGAGCATCTGCAGAGTATATATTACTACTACTGTGACTATACTACTATTACTGTCAATAGTATACTACTACTACACTACTATTACTCTACAACTACTGTCACTATGTCATTTCTACGATATTACTATTATACTACTGTCACTACAATAGTAATACTACTAAACAATTACTACTATACTATTACTGTTACTTCTATACTACCATTATACTACTATTACTCTACAATTACTGTCACTACTGTCATTACTACTATACTACTATTATTATACTACTACTGTCACTATAATACTACTAAACAACTACTACTATACTACTACTATTACTTCTATACTACCACTATACTACTATTACTGTTACTACTATATTACTATACAACTATTATAGTACTATTATTGTACAACTACAATGCTACTACTACTACACCTACTATTCTATTACTGCACTACTATTGTCCCTACCATACTACTACACCACTACTTATACTATTACTGTACAACTACTGTCACTAATATACTCCTACTGTTACTGTACTGCTACTGTTACATAATTACTGTACTAATACTGTCACTACCATACTACTACTACTATTATACTACTACATTACTACTATAATACTATTACTGTACCACTACTGTCACTAACCTAATACTACGTACCTACTGTAGTATTATACTACCATTACTGTACTAATACTGTTTATACTATTACTGTACTAATACTGTCACTACTATTCTACTACTAATACACTACTACTATACTATTACTTTACTACTGTTGTCACTGCTACACTACTAATACTATATTCTTATTACTATACTACTACAGTTATTACTATTATACCTATTACACTATTACTTTATTAATATTGTCACTACTACACTACTACTATAACTGTGCTACTACTGTCACTACTATACTACTACACCTACTAAGCGATCATCTACTGTTACTACTACATTCTTCTACTACACTACAATTACTGTACTATTAGCGTCACTACTACACTATTACAAAAAAGACATATATCACTATGTCTATTAATACTAATGTTATTATTACAACAAGCACTACTATTACTAACGATAACAAGGATTATTATTTTTAAATTATTATTAACTAAGAAAGTGACTGTAAAACCAGGTCATGAGAGACAGAGACAGAAAAACAGAGGCTGTGTCTGATGTAAGGTTTCATCTGTGTGAGTATGAGTCAGTGTGAGTGTGTGAGTGTGATGCTGGTGATGTGTGAGTGTGAACACACAGCTGTGAGTTGGATTACACACCATCACTCGGACAGCGTGTACTTTCTGTGGTGAATGACTGCATCTCTGCTCATGACCTCAGCTTAGCAGATCAGGACTCACTCTGCATGAGCCGGAGCAGAATGACAGGTTAAAGTCTGACTGACCAGCTGTCACTAAGACCATAATTACGCCTGCCATTAACATCCAATCACCATGGATCATCGTCCAATCACACTGCACCGTCACACTCGCCCTGTTCAAACATAGCTTCAAATTTATCAGTTCTGCTGACTGAGCAGTGACAGCACTGTATATCATCATAGACACACACACGCACACACACGCACACACACGCACACACACGCACACATATCTAATCACAATGCATGCTTGACAACCGGGGGATTTAGGGCAGGCCTAAATCTATATTCACATCACAAATGTTTGTAGACATTTTCTTATTGAATGCATTCAGTTTCTTTAAGCTGCACCTATTGCTTGTCTAGTTGTTGTAGAAAAGTACTGCTAACTGAATAGGACTCTCTGGAACAGGTAAACATGAACCTATTGGCACTATGTCTAACGCCAGGCTGTCAAAAGCCGTCTCCCTCTCACCTTGATGCAGCTGGCCAGATCAGTCTGGTAGTAGCGGTCCTGGTGTGCGTTGGCCGCAGCGAGAGTGAGCAGGTATTCGTTCCGGGCGTGAGTGGCTTTGGAGTTACAGTCACTCCGTTTGGCTTTCAACTAAAACATGAACACAAATGACTGAATAATTCATAGCAGATACTGAATAATTTACAGGAGATACTAAATAATTCACAGTAGATACTAAATAATTCACAGTAGATACTAAATAATCCATACTGGATTCTGAATACTTCATAGTAGATACTGAATAATTCATACTGGATTCTGAATACTTCATAGTAGATACTAAATAATTCACAGAAGATACTGAATATTTCATTGTGTTTTTTTGCATCTAAAAGTGAATCCAAAGAATGAGTGCACACATGATTGACTATCATTATAATCTGCAATATTTGATTCTAGCATTCCAAAATCAATGCTGTTGAACCACCACCTTCAGATGAATGTATATGTATCCTAACAACTCTAACAGGGGTCAGTATTTATTTTGATGAAGATTGTGCTGCTCACCTTGACGCTGGCCTTCTGTAAACTAATCCTGGACTGAAAGATCCCCAGCTTTGACCTGGAGAACACACAGCACACATTAATCAAATCTCATGAATTTTTCATCATCAAATCAAATCAAACCCAGCTTAAGGCTGTACAGCATAACAATTGTTCTTCTACAGATCTGAGAGAATTCTGGAGAATCCACCATTTAAAGCTGCTTGCAAACGGGAGGGGGGAGGGGGGTAATAAGATGATGCATTGTTATTATTATTATAAACAATCTCATTTTATCTCCAATTTTGCAGTTTTTTTCACTTTTTTGACATCATCTGAATCTGGCAGTTGTTCTGATAAATGGACCAATATAAATGCTCCAAAATGACCTTAAATAACATAACATTTAGATTGACTTTCACTGAACGTTTTGTGTTTTCTGTCTCCTGTAAAAAAGACACCACATAACTATAATATTTCTTTAGCAAGATAGTACTTATTAGCCAAATAATGATTAAATATATAAAAATGTATTTAAAAATGTGTGTATGTATTTACCTAAATTAGGTTCTTGGGTTAACTTAGCTTAATTTTTTAAGACAACAGATTGCCTTAACATCATTAATAAAGTTACATTTCTGACTTATTGCCCACCCGTACTTGTGATGTGGCAGTTTTGGGTACAGCCTAGACTGCTCTCTGCTGTGAAAAGCAGGAAACGCCTAATAAATCAGCCCACTTTAGACCACACTCCCACCTGTGAGAGCATGTAACAAGCATTACAAATAAAACCCAGATTAACACATTTCACACTGCAGGAAGAGGAAGAGCCGTGAATTCTAAGCAGCCTGAAGGCTTCACTTCTTAAATCAAACTCAGATCAGACCTCCCTGTGACTTGTGAAAGGAAGGAAAAAGCATTACAACAGAACAAAAGGCACATAGTCATGGCAGAGCACCTTTCACTTTGTTTATTAAGAAAACAGACGTTGGTAAGAACGTGGATGGTTTGTGCTTGTGGTGAAAACCAAAAAGAGGATCTATACACAGAGCACTTTCACATCCGCATTTTACTTTTATTAAACTCAGACCTTGAGAAGAAAATGTGTATCCTAATCTGAATGTATCTAGAGAACGTTCTTTTCTAAACCTAATCCACACCACCAAGTTTAGAATCCAAACACATCCTCATTTCGACACAGTTATGTCCATCCTGACTGGAGCTCAATAACATTTTGTCTGAACTCAATTGCAGCACAACACAACGGCCTAAACTCAATTGTAGTGCAATAAAACTGTCTAAACTGAAATGTAGCTTGAATAAATTTTGTCTAAACTTAACCTGTAGCTCAACAAAACTCTGTCTAAACTCAAACAGCAGCTTATGAAAATGTAGTCTAAACTCAATCTGTAGCTTAAGAAAATGTAGCCTAAACTCAATCTGTAGCTTAAGAAAATGTAGCCTAAACTCAATCTGTAGCTTAAGAAAATGTAGCCTAAACTCAACTGTAGTTCAACTAAATTCAGTGTAAACTCAAACAGCAGCTTAATAAAATGTAGTCTAAACTTAAATTGTAGCTTAAGAAAATGTAGTCTAAACTCAAACAGCAGCTTAAGAAAATTTTGTCTAAACTCAATCTGTAGCTTAACAAAATGTAGTCTAAACTCAAACAGCAGCTTAAGAAAATTTAGTCTAAACTCAATCTGTAGCTTAACAAAATGTAGTCTAAACTCAACTGTTGTTGAACTAAATGCGGCCTAAACTCAACTGTAGTTCAACTAAATGCGGCCTAAACTCAACTGTAGTTCAACTGAATGCAGCCTAAACTCAACTGTAGTTCAACTGAATGCAGCCTAAACTCAACTGTAGTTCAAATAAATGCAGCCTAAACTTAACTGTAGTTCAACTAAATGCGGCCTAAACTCAACTGTAGTTCAACTAAATGCAGCCTAAACTCAACTGTAGTTCAACTAAATTCAGTGTAAACTCAAACAGCAGCTTAATAAAATGTAGTCTAAACTCAATCTGTAGCTTAACAAAATGTAGTCTAAACTCAAATATTAGCTCGCCTACTATAGTCTTAACTCAAACTGTAGCTTAACAAAATGGAGTCTAAACTCAAACTGTAGCCCAAAATATCTGTCTAAACTCAACTGTAGTTCAACTAAATTCTGTGTAAACTCAACTGTAGTTCAATGAAATTTATTCTAAACTAGCTAAACAAATACTGGCTAAACACACTTTTGTCGAAACTCTAAATGTAGCTCAACTAAATTTTGTCTAAACAATAACAATAATATACTGTCATACTGTTTATCTGTAATTCTAATTATCAGCAACAGTAAAAACTGAAAAAGTCAAGTTTATTTTCATTATTTTTATTAATCAATCAATGCTTTAAAATTTCAAATTCCAGTTTTCTTAAACTTCATATAACTCAATGATCTCATACTGGACACTGTGGAGGTCACAGATTTGACCTTTACTGCCTGTTTAAGATATCAACCTAAAGTAAAATGGCAAAACAGTGCAAAATATATTAAATCTAGAAGAAAGAAACAGAACAGGAAATCTGAGCCTGAGCCTGTCAAATATTTGAGACCTGACACAACCTGACGTGGATGAGCCAAATATTCCAAGTGCTAGTGGAAGTCCAAGCTGGATCTGATCTATGAATGGAAGAGGGTAAAGGCAACAGACTAATGACCTCCCATTCTCCCTCCCACAGCTGAAGACAACAGGTCATTCCAATTAATTTCACTGCCAGGAAGAAAATGTAGAGCTAGGCCCTTTTCCAAATCAATACCACCTTCGCTAGCCAGCTGAATCTCTCTCTGTTTACCTTGTGTGTGTGTGTGTGTGTGTGTGTGTGTGTGTGTGTGTGTGTGTGTGTGTATGTGTGTGTGCAAATGGCCCCGGAGACTGAGGATTGGTAGTGGAGAGTCTTTAACAAATTCCGCATCCTTCTAATAAGCTTCTTCAGAGGAAGCGCTCCCCCTGAACAGAGACTGGATGCGAGTTTCAGAGGAGGAGCTAAAGACTAAATGAGCTCCTCTCGCTGCTGTTTGCAGCTTTCCCATTTTCCGGCAAAAACACACTAGGGCGCATTTGACTCCGTAGCTACTTTTTGTAATGAGCAGGTGGAAAATTGCTAATAGAATGACTCAGAGGTTTCAAACTCACTTCCAGCTGGTTTCTAAATGGACAATAAGTAGGACAGCCCCAGAGCGCAGGTTGACTGCTGTGGGTTTGTGAGCTGGCAGCAAGTGGGGTGGCTCTGAGGCCGCTAGCTTTAGCGCTTTAGCAATCGCAGCAGGTAAAGCACCTACTTGGCTTCGATGTCGGCCTTCTCTCGGACGGCCTGGGCCATCTGCTCCAGCTCAAAGTACTTCTTTTTGGATTTGGCCAGGTCCTTCACAGAGTCTTGCAGTTCGGCCTGGATCCGGCCCAGTTGCTCAATGCACTGCACGGGGTGGCCACAGGGGGGCGACATCACAGAGGGGGCAGAACAGAGGGTAGTTAGGTATGACTCACAGAACAGAAATTCAAGAAACTGTCAACATTAAAGGATCACTGCACTCGTTTTCAAGCTAATCTCTTGCATCTGCACTGTACAGACAATAATGTCGGAGCGTTTCCTAGTATTTAGAAAAAACAAGGAAACTTGATGCCTCAAAACACAGTCAGAAACGTAGTAAAATAGGGGCAGTGGTGGCTCAGTGGTTAGAGCACTGGGTTACTGACCAGGCTTGCGGATTCTATAACCAGGTCTGCAAAGCTGCCACTGTAGGACCCTTGAGCAAAGTTTTGGGGGGTTGTGGGTTGAGAACATGGCTGACCCTGGACTCTGAACCCCAGTCTTTACAATTCCATTGTAATCAATCAAATCAGTCAACGTTTATTGGTCACATACGGTCATAAATGGTACAACTAGCAGTGAGATGTTTTGATTAAAGTCTGCTACATTAAAATATAATAGAATAATAGAATATAACAAAGATAAAGCATATAAAGCATATAAAGTATATATATGTATATATATATATAAGTATATAAAAATATACATATAACTTATACACAAAAATATACACAATTAATAAATCTGTGTTAAAATCAGCTTCTATTAGAAGTGTGCTTTGTGTATTCCTCTACAACATTCATTTCTTTAGTGCTGGATTTTGGTGTAAGTTCTGAGGAAAGTTTAAAAACGACTTACCTTCTTGAGCTGCTGCTCTTTGTAAAGCCGTACGGTTTTGGCGGGGTCGGAGATTTCATTCTTGTAGTTTTCACTGACGAACAGTCGTGACTGGGTCACCTGCACTGTGCCCTCCAGATATGCCCTCCACACACCATACACGTTCCTGAAGCACACACACACACACACACACACACACACACACACACACACACACACACAGTAAGTCTGCGGTTTTCTGGCCACAACTTCAAAGGATTAACTTTGGGTATATTTAACTTCATCCAGTTTGCATTTATATATATTTATTATTTATAAATATTATAATCTGTCATCCTTTATTACTTTTCTTTGACCTTCATTACTTGAAACAAATAAACCCTAAAAATGATGTATTTATTTTTGTATGAATATATTCCTATATACTGTGTATATATGTGTTATATTACAATAGCTATACTTTAAATAAATAAATAAATAATTAAAAATTCACTGTAATGAGTTAATGTGTTTTCCTTTTTCTATAACATTACCATTTTAGAGCTACACGGTACGAGCATATACATGCTGTACTGTACAAAACTTCCAGTTTAAGAAAATTAGAATGATAAAGCTCCTTTTCCGGGCAGTATTTAGTTAAATAAATAAATACTAATAACATTTATAAAGAAAGTTGTGGTTTTACATCACTGTGATCATTAAAACATCTCCAAAGCTCTCCTTATAGAAGTCTAACTGTCTGGGGCGTCCAGGAGAAATCTGGAACCAAGCTTTGTTCTTCAAGCTAGCTCTCAAGGTCTCAACTACTTCCTTCATGATGAGAACTCTTAATTACTTTTTACTGTATTTATGTGTACCTGCATCCAATTTAATGCAATTTGGAGTTTCTACAGTAAAAAACTCAGAAATGCTTCTGATTAAAGTGATTAGGAGCCTAAAATCGTTGTACAGTTCTGTAGATATATGTTAAATCATGACGATTGGGGAGGGTGTGGCAGAAGGTCACCTATAGTCTGTCCGCTGGTCGTCTGGTTTGATTCCAGGCCAGTCCCTCTTCAGATACTGATTGGCCAGCTTCTGCAGAGCCTGAGCGAGACACACACAGAAATGACAAAGGCAGCGTTAATTGGGCCATTTCTTCAGCCATTCAGCCTCTCAGCACCAGCTCTCTGTTCAGACACACAAAACACTGAGAAGCTGTGGGGCCATATGTGTGTTCTCATGACCCCATCATTAAACACCATTTATCAGGAATCACAGCTCAATCTTTACAGCGATATCAATACACACACACACACACACACACACACACATTCAGATTGTGCCACATAACACAATACTAAATTACACAATCTGTGACATGTCTGTCCAGACCAGGAAACCAGGAGGAAATATAATATAAGTGGGATATATAATTATAATTATAATTACATATAGCTATTATTATTCATTATACATATGGGGTATATTATTTTTCTTATTACATATAGGTGCATATTCATGGGTACCTACATATACTGTACATAATATGTGTTGGATATAGTAGGATCCTTAGTAGTGGCTACTATCATTATTGTTATTTTTTTTATTATAATACACAATATGGACAAAAGTATTGGGACACCTGCTCATTCTTGGCTTCTTACAAAATCAAGGGTATTAAAACTAAGTCTATCCTGCTCCTGTTGGAGTAACTGTCTCTGTTGTCTAGGTAAGGCTTTCTACTAGATTTTGGAGCATAGCTGTGAGGATTTGATTGCATTTCAGTAACAAGAGCGTTGGTGAGGTCAGGATGTCGGATGACCATCACCCTCATACCTCTTCCCCAACTGCATAACTTATGGCGCACCATCCATCATTCTAGAGAACACAGTTCCACTGCTTCACGGCTCAATTTTGGGGGGGCTTTATACCCCGCCAGTCTACGCCTGGCATTAGGCATGGTGCCAATAGGTTCATGTAAATCTGCTCCATCTCTAAGTCCTGTTCTATTGGCAGTACTTTTCTACAGGGACTAGTGTGTGTGTGCATTTGCAAATCTTGTGTCAGCAATGGGTGCAGCTTAAAGAATCCGAATGCATTCAATATAAGGGACGTCCACAAACTTTTAAACATACATACATATATAAAAGCCTACATGGAACATATGCATGATTTCACATCATGACGTTGTACAAAACAAAGTGCGAGTGTGAAAGTGTGTGTTCTTAGCCCCATATGGAGACTCTAACTCAGTACTGCAGTACAGAACCCCTATATATCTCTGACATATGGCCAAACAAATGCAAACAGAAGCATCAAAACATGTTTACTACACAGCATGGATCCCTAGCACATTCATAATAATGAGCAAGGCCCGTCTGCCAGTCCGAGAGAGAGAGAGAGGGAGAGCGAGAGAGAGGGGTAAACAGAGGCCTTATATTCACTGCTGGTTAAACACAGTGAGGTGTCATTTCCACCTGTCAGATTCCCAGCACTGAAACAACAGCACAGTCTGTGTCTGAGCTCACGCTGCTACAGTGCGTCAGTAAACATGCAGTGCGTTTGAACTCAACTCAACTTTACTGTCATGACACTCCTGTACGCTCAGAATGTGTAAGGAGGACCAGGTACAGGTTCTCCTGCCACAGATGAACAAATTCGGAGTTAGGGAACGTCTAGAAAACGGAAAAAGATGTTTCTATTATTTTATTATTATTATTATTATTATTATTATTATTACTGTTATTATTACTATTATCTCTAGACACATCACTGATTGTGTGTCCAGAGATACAACCAGAATACATTCAACTCTCTTTCCTCTTTAGTTAATTTTGAGACGGTCCCTGGCTTTTGTTTCTAAAATAATAAAATACTGCAGCTCAGTAAAAGCTGAGGTATCTAATCTGGAAATCCCACATATGACAAATACAGGGTTTAAACATATGACATATACTCTCAAATGTTTGTGGACACCCCTTCCACCCCTTTAAGTTGCACCCATTGCTGATTCAGATGTGCAAATGCACACACACAGCTTGTCTAGTTCCTGTAGAGAATAGAACAGGACTCTCTGCAGCAGATAAACA
The DNA here is from genome assembly GCF_030463535.1 of Salminus brasiliensis. Classification (NCBI taxonomy): domain Eukaryota; kingdom Metazoa; phylum Chordata; class Actinopteri; order Characiformes; family Bryconidae; genus Salminus; species Salminus brasiliensis. The sequence continues at coordinate 23,052,030 of NC_132890.1, read as the reverse complement.
TTAACCTAATGGCACCCTGCCTAATGCCAGGCGTGGGATACAGGGGTATTAAGCCCCCAGCACTTGAGCTGTGGAGCAGTGGAACTGTGTCCTCAGGAATGATGGTGCTCCATCCAATACTTCAATAATTCTGGGGTGAGTTATGGAGTTGGGCTGTTTGATGAGGGGGGGTGGTGACAGTTACTCCAACAAAATGAATGAGCAGGCATCCCAATCCTTTTGTCTATATAATGTATGTGCATATTTGGCAATATGTTATATTTCTGAATGGGATATGATCATCTTTTTACTACACAAACTTTCCCACACTCAACGCAGCCAGGTTTCTGCAACAGTCTCATCTGTAAGGGTAATAATGTAGGCCTCAGTTCATTCGGCATGTAGAGCAGTCTAGTGTTTGGGAATACCAGTATCTTTCTATGGTTTACACAAAATAAACTCAGAGTGAGCAGAAAGGGGTCACTCTCCTGTGGCTGTGCGAGAATGGGTTGTGGAAGTCTAGACAGAAACAGACAAGCTGTGCTTTAACACATCTAACATACTCTTATCTCCATGGCTTGTGGCCTTTTCCCTCTCTGTGCAGACTAAAATAGCCACTGCTCAAGACCCCTGCACCTTGGGGAGGCTAACAAGCTCGCGACACACAAGAAAGCAGCTAATAACACTTGAGGCTGCATTATGTGTAAGCATGCATGTTTGCGTGTTTGTGTGTGTTTCCTGTTTGGATAAGTGCGTGAGAGAATCTGTGGGTTTGGATGAGTGTGTGTTTTGGGGGAAAAGTGTCTACAGGTATGTATGTGTGAGTGTTAATGTAGTTGTAGTTAATGAAGAACAAGCAATGTCCAGGTAGCCGTTTCTGGACTTAGTCCCTAAAGGGTTAATGTCTATATTATTAGGTCTAGAGATGCTGTGGACTCATTAAGGGGATTAAGGGGTTAATAAATAGTGTGTTGACCAAAACTCTGGCATTGACATCTCTTATAAAATCAATGGCAGCCATAAGAGTGTTCATGTTCAGTCTAGTTTTCGCCGTCATCATGGTACTTGGACTTCTCTTTTCCCTGTCCCTGTCTAAGACTCTGGCTGGGCATCTGTCTTACTCTTGCTTGATCTTACCACATTTCCTGACTTTCCTCTGTTGGCTGTTCTGTTGTTGTGCTACCAGGGTTAATTTTTTTTACTTAACAGATATATCTCAGTTTGAGTCTATTGGGAAGAACAAATCAATTACTGCTCCAGTTACTCAGGGAGTTCCCCAGGGCTCTATTCTCGGTCCCCTGTTATTTCTCTATATATCTATATATTGCCTCTTGGAAATACTATATGTTTCCATGTCCTCAATTTCAATTGTTATGCTGATGACATTTAGATTTATCTTCGCCTTAAACGCACCGAATCATTCCCACCATCCTTACTGTTGTCTGGTGTTCAGGAGGAGGAGAACGACTACTCCTACCCAGACTGCATTTTTGCTCATCCTCTTCTGCACGATATCTTGGTGTCTTATTTGAGCCAAGTCTCAGCTTTTCTCATATTAATTATTATTATATTATTATTATGTATTTGTCAGCTTGACAGCCACCTAAAGCTACCCAGCAAAGCCCAGCCAGCCTGCTTTACTCTGGAGCTCCATCAGACCTGCTCTGTGGAGGTGTGCGTGTTGTGTCGCAGTCTGGTCTGAGGCCTCCGCCGGCCAGCCCAGGTAATTACAGCCGCCGGAGGAAAGCCTCAGTTCCTCAGCTCAGTAAACACCTGGTGGGGGAGTTGCCACGGCAACCGGCACAGCCTTCCTGTGTGGTCCAGATAAAGCGAACCACGTCTCGAGATCCTCAGGCAGGAAGACACCACGGCAAAACACACTTTAGAAGCTGCTTGTATGTCAAATCCGCAAGTTGGTTGTAAACAAACACAAGTTTATAACCAAATAAGCCTCTGTGTCAAACTCAGCGTATTTGCTCAAGTGTCCATATATTTAAATGTTTAAAAAAAGACGAAGGTTTTCATGGTGTGTCCTATTTTTCAGCTAAGAATTTCCATATCAGCGTGTCCCCATAAGCTTCCATTACTCGTTGGCTACACTAGCCTCTTATCTCCAGTGCAAAATAAAAGGAGCAACCTTCAGACACCAAACACGCCTTAGCTGATCATCTATACTTTAAATAAAGGATAAATGTACAACCCAGAATACACAGAGTGCAGCCTATTGACTGAATCAGTGATGAGACACAGCCCCACGTTTGGGCTAACCTGCTGTTTCAAGGTCATCCTGCTATGTCGGATGCTCTTCCTCTATAAAAGCTGAGACCCAGTGTGGTAAAGCATAACACACATACACACACACACACACAACGCCCATTACACACTTCTATCTGCAGCTGTTTGCTCCATATAATTAGGGCTTCCCCTTCCAGCTCTTTCCCTTTGATGGGTCGCTTCCTCTGGCCTCAGGTGACCTTAAATTTGGCAATCCACTCCAGCTGACCTCCAGACGGGAGCTGGAGCTCCTCCACACAGACACACACTCTCAGATTCCAAACATGTGGTCCTCTTCCCTCCTGCTAACATGTGTGTACCCATAAAAGGTGCACACTTTAGCAGATGGCAGTTACAGCAGTCACACACTTCCAGGTTTGTTTAAATGTGGGTTAGTGCTACAGAATCTAACAAATCTAGAGAGGAACAGTACATGCAGTTATTTATAGAGAGGATCACTTAAACCTTAACCCCACCCTACTCCCACCTTCCTGCCAATCAAGGAGATCTAAAGAAGCGGCCCTATGATCCCAAGCCCACTTCTCTTACCTTTAGGCCTCAGCTGCTCCATAAAGCAGCTATAATACACAGTTATAATGTGATTAAACTGTGTGGTGTGTAGCACAATCCATTCCGACTGCTTTCTAACATGCTAACTAGCAGTAACCTCCCACACTGCTAACAAATCTGGAAGTAACATGCTAACTAGCAGTAACCTCCCACACTGCTAACAAATCTGGAAGTAACATGCTAACTAGCAGTAACCTCCCACACTGCTAACAAATCTGGAAGTAACACGCTAACTCCCAGTAATCTCCCAAATTGCAAAATAATCTGGAAGTAACACACTAACTCATAGTAACCTCCCACACCGCTTCCTAATCTGGATGTTACACGCTAACTCATAGTAACCTCCCACACCGCTTCCTAATCTGGATGTTACACGCTAACTCATAGTAACCTCCCACACCGCTTCCTAATCTGGATGTTACACGCTAACTCATAGTAACCTCCCACACCGCTTACTAATCTGGATGTTACACGCTAACTCATAGTAACCTCCCACACCGCTAACTAATCTGGATGTTACACGCTAACTCATAGTAACCTCCCACACCGCTTCCTAATCTGGATGTTACACGCTAACTCATAGTAACCTCCCACACCGCTTCCTAATCTGGATGTTACGCGCTAACTCATAGTAACCTCCCACACCGCTTCCTAATCTGGATGTTACGCGCTAACTCATAGTAACCTCCCACACCGCTTCCTAATCTGGATGTTACACGCTAACTCATAGTAACCTCCCACACCTCTTCCTAATCTGGATGTTACACGCTAACTCATAGTAACCTCCCACACCACTTCCTAATCTGGATGTTACACGCTAACTCATAGTAACCTCCCACACCACTTCCTAATCTGGATGTTACACGCTAACTCATAGTAACCTCCCACACCACTTCCTAATCTGGATGTTACACGCTAACTCATAGTAACCTCCCACACCGCTAACTAATCTGGATGTTACACGCTAACTCATAGTAACCTCCCACACCGCTTCCTAATCTGAAACCAACACGCTAACTCATAACAACCTCCCACACCGCTAACTTCCATTTTATAGAAATGAAACCTTTGGTAGACCACCCCCTTCACCCAGACCAAGTGTGTCTCAGACCGCCTTCACTGAGCATACAGCGCTTACGAGAAGCAGATTTGTTAGTCCGGTGAGTGTAACATTTCAACTAGCCACAAACTAAAATGCGTCCTAATTAATGTGCAATCCATGAAGTAAAACTGACCTCAGGATAGTAGTCTACCTGTGAGCTAACATGCTAACTGCAAACAAATTCGCTAACCATGCTAACTTCCACCTAATGTGGAACTAACATGCTAATTGTGAGCACTTTAATCGGCTCTAGTCTGTTGAGTGCACTGTTTGATGCCTGTGTGTCGGATATATGCTGTATATCCATCCCTACACATTAGCATTAGAAACTTTTTGAAAGGTGCATGATCCTATGATACGTTTCGCACAGCGTGTTCTCCGCCACAGCACTGCGGTTGGGTAAGGGTGTGGTATCGCAACGGCAGATGCAACAGGAAACTGCTCTTCAACATGTTTCTACTGAAGTAATACTGCAGGCACAGTCAGTTCCTGTTGTTGTGGGGCGCAGGGGCAGGGGACAGACCGGCTCGGCCTGAGCAGGATATCCGCCGCAGACGGACCAGAGTGAGAGAATGTAGGAGAGAAGGACGAAAACTCAGAGGAGAGGGGAAAAGACCACACCTGCTGGGGATTTTTCAACGTTTTTACCGTTGTATCAAGCGATTACTGCAATCGCATTCTTTGCAGGGCCAAAATAACTGAATACTTAGGATTTTTTAGGACATAAACAAAGGCAATTTCCACGTGCCATGTGGTTTAATTTACGTACATCTAGTAATAACTGCTTGTCTCTTGAATTCTTAATCATCTCTAGTGCTATTCGCACTTCAAAAAAACAACATCAACTCTAAAGGAGGAAAGAACTCAGCCATGTTGGAATTCTTAAAAGGTTACAGGATTCATTATAAATGACATTATAAACAACTGGATCATTCAAGCGAATGAAAGACAAAGTTATCTGCCGATACATCCAAATTTTCTTAAAGCAGCATTATGCAAGAATTGTTTTTTTTGACTCCTGTACTCCCCCTATAGGTGGGGAGCGTAATTCACTTTTACACCACAGCTGTAAATACGCATGAATGCCATAGTTCCATTCCCTTCCATTCTATAGAAATGAAACCTAGACCGCCCCCTTCACCATTACCAGGTGTGTCTCAGACCGCCTTCACTGAGCATATAGCGCATAAGAGAAGCAGATTTACTCCTGGATACCAAGTTAGTCCGGTGAGTGTAACATTTCAACTAGGGATGTCCCGGTCTGTCCCCGGCTCGGGGCTGATCCAGGTATGCTTTAATAGATCGGGCATCGGCTATCTTGTGTCTATAAGGCATCATAAACGGACATTATTACCCAGCCTGCAGAAGTAAGGCCGTTTTTGGAAGGTAATGGGTCAATATTAACACATAGCCACTAGCTTTGTAGCTTTGTAGCTACACTGTCAAACCGAAAAAGCTACTGTCAAAGAAGACTGCTATGATTGGCTATGTTTGGGTTAAGTGTGCGAGTTTGTTCGCGGGGTTGGAGGTTGGGTAATGTATGTATGTGGTAAGATAGTATGCGGACGTGTGTGTTTTATGTTCATTCGAGGAGCAGCAATATCTCTCCTGACAGGATGGAGGAAAATGAAGACATGAAAAGATAATGCAGAAATCAAATGACAGAATCCTCCTGTAAAGCAGGAACCAGGCTTGAGAAATGAAATCGGCTTTTATCACCTCACACACATTTGCGGGCAATCCCCTCTGACTGATGTAGTGCACTGTAAAAATCACATTCTCCCTCTCTCTCCCTCCCTCCCTCTCCCTCTCTCTCCCTCTGTGTTGGCACATCTCTTCGATTGTGCTCCACAGCCCCGGCCCTTCAAAACCATTCAGACAGATGGCTGATAATAAGCACTGTATATATGTGTGTGTGTGTGTGTGTGTGTGTGTGTGTGTGGTAGGAGGGCATATTGACTTTGGGCCTGTGATTATGGCGAGTCAGCTGAAGTGAGGCAAGACTGAAAGAGAGAGAGAGAGAGAGAGAGAGAGAGGGAGAGGCAAAACGGTTGTGCTTATTCAGCATCGACTCAGACGAGATCAAAACAATAGGATCTCAGGCCTTTACTACAGAGGCTAATAGACACAGACCCACTTATCATATCCAATGAGTGGAAGAGTGTGAGTGTGTGCCACGGTTTAACCCTCTGATAGACACACATTTGAGGCCTGCTTTCCAACCTGAGCCTGACTGGCCTGACAAAATGTCAGGTATCAGGTTAAGGGCTTTGCTCATGGGACAACAGTGGCAGTTTAGTGGACCTGGGCTTTGAATACGACCTTGTGATCCTTCATTTTGCCAAGTATGTTACGCTCTCAAGGAACGTCTCTTGGTGAGTGCACACATGTATGATGTAAAAAAAATAAGAAGAGTGGGCATTTGACACAAATCCCAAAGAATAAGACGTTAAGAGAGAAAACAAAATAGAATAACTCATTTAATTATTTGCTGATGCAGTTCTGCTGCACTGCTGGTTATCATAGTGTGCACATGTGCTTGATACCGCTATAGAAAACAAATGCAACTGAACAGAGAATCCCACCAATCCCACAGAGTTTTGTAAACCATTCAATGAATTAGTGATAATTAGAAGATCATGCTGAAATGAAAACAATAATTTGTGGGGGCTCGGAGTGGCTCGGTGGTCTAACACTATAGCCCGGGGGTCGCGGAATTGAACCCAGAGCCATGCTGCTGTGCCATCAGCGGCCAGAATCTAAGAGAGCACAACTTCACAATGTTAAGTCCTTATCCCCCTAGCGTCAGAGGCACTGCTAGTGCTAATGGAAGAGACATTTTACATGTGCTTCCATTATGAGATAGATACACATTTGATCTATAGCAAAGTAATCTGTTTATTGTATATATTTGAAACGCTAGTGTGTTAATGCACACGGTTAATCTGCGAACTTTAAGGCGTTAACCTTTTTAACGCAAATGAATCATCTTACCATGTTTGCCTTCATCCTGTAGAGAGTCTATAGAGAGCCTGGTGATGTATTAGCGGTTTTACTAGGGCCATGTAAACACAGTGTCGCTACTTTGGAGCTCAGAGGGTAGATTAAACTTTATTTATGCTGAAATATGGATTAAATATTATACCTGACTCTCATTCTCTTACTCCTCCCTCATCTCTCTCTCTCTCTCTCTCTCTCTCTCTCTCTCACACACACACACACACACACACACAGCTGCTCCTCTCTTAGTTCTTAGCTTAATCCAGCCAAATGACCGATCGTCCATCTATCTCTTAAAAAGTTGTTGAAGCATTTTCTCTTTTAGTTCTCCAAACTACACTGAGATATAAGGAAAAAAAAGCCTGAAAAATGAAAAATGCCTCTTGCCAGTTTATTAGATTATTCCCCTTCCCAGAAATTCAAGGACGCGCTGGCTAGCATTTTGATTTTGGATTAATCACAGAATATTGCTGTGATTAATGGGATTAAATATTTAAATCAAATGACACCACTAATACAGCTATAAAGAAGAATTGTGAAATACTGTATGTTGCATATAGTGAGTAAAAACGGGCTATTTTCTAAAACGGTTATCAATCTCATACATTATGGTTACTGTACTGGATAGCATGACCCACAGCCACCATGGGGCGGTAGAGTGGTGGATGGCTTCTACAGTGAAGAGTGTTTTTAGTGAAATGTGTGTTTGCACAATGTGTAGTGGCTTTGAGGTTCTGCAGGTTCGCTCTGAGCACTCCTGCACAGACTGCCCTTTGTACCCCCCTTTCTGAACGGGTCAGTTTCCAGAACCAGCCCGACCCAAACTCAGCCTCTCACTGGGACACAATAGGGGCATTGAGCGGGCACTGAGCGGGCATTGAGCTGGCATTGAGTTCTAACAAAGCTTCCAGAAGGCCGATCCAGCCTCCCCGCCTTTCAGGCAGCCACCAGGCCCGTCCCTGTGGTCATGCAGCTCTTCGGCAATGCTCGTTCTGAGGGGAAAGGGGCATAAGGTGCTTCGGTCTCGTTCTTTATATTGCTCGAGGGGCTTGAAATGTGGTTTGATCACAATGGAACTTGATTTCTTAAATATATATGGGTCTCAGGTTCTGTGGCACCATAACTGCTGCAATCGCAATATCATTAATGGTAATTCTCTCAATGTCAACGCTCAGACTTTCTCAATGACAGCAGGATGGATAACGCTTGGATGGCTGCGTCAGTCGAGAGTCATCCTTATTAAATTTTGTCTAGATTTGAGTTTGGACTGAATACAGCTGGACTGAAACCCAATTTTTCAGGGTAGGATTCAGACAGAAGCCACAATTAGACAAAAACATAATTTGTTGGGCAAAATCTGAATTTCATGAGAAATTCAACAATTGTTTGAGCCGTAGTTGGACTGGAATGATTTTTTATTTGGTAACAGAAGCTTGTCCAGCTACATTTGGGTTTTGATAGAATTTTGTTGGACTACAGTCAAAATGGGACAGAATTTTTAGGCTGAAATTTGCTGGCCTACAAGTGGACAAGGATAACTCTGGAAGTTTACAATTGATTTTTGCACAGAACTTTTTTGGGCTACAGTCGAGTTAAGACAGCACCTTTAAAAAAATGCAATTTGAATTAAAACATTCTGATCCAAGAGCTGTCTCAAATCTGATTGTAAACTGATTCTTCTAATTCACTTGTAGCCCAGCTAAATTCAATTTCTATTTTAGTTCTATTTCAACAAGTCTGTTCCAGTCCAACTACAATCTGAAAATTGTGTTCTAAAAAATGTGTTGAAATTCCAATACATTTTTTGGACGACAAATTTCAGACTGTAGTTGGACTGGAACAGAATATTGTCAGGCTAAATTAGGGTTTGGACAAAATTTTGTTGAACAACCGGCAGATTGTGATGACATTTCATTGGGCTACCGCCAAATATTCACCTACTACCTACCTACTTTTAATGGCCTACAGTCAGACTGAACTAGAATTTTGTTGGGCTACAAGTGAATTAGACAATCAGTTTACAATCAGACTTTGGACAAAACGTTACTGGAGACAGCTCTTGGATATAGATTTGTTTTTTGTCAGGTTCTACAGAGATTTTGGTAGATTAGTCTGGGAAAAAATCGATGAGGCTTCATTCAGGTTCAGACAAAACTGTTGGGCTACATATGGGATTAGGAGAGAAAAGGACTGGAATAGAAGTTTGTTGACTAACAAGTAGATTGGAAAGAATTTGCTGGTTGGACAGAATTTTGTTAGGCGACAGTTGAGTCAAGAAAATGACAGAAATCTCCTGGGCTGCTGGACTGGGTTTGGGAATTTTGTCTGGATGAAGCCAGAAAGGGACAGAATTTTGGCAGCCTTACAGTTGGGTTTGGACAGGGTTTTGGCGTAGTAGAGTTGGTTTGGGACTGAGTTTTGTCAGGCTACAGTCAGAACAGGGAGGATGAGAGGTCTTTGGTGGGTTTTGTCCTGGCCTGGCCTGGCCTGCCCCCAAAGCCATTCATCTGGCCTACAGCATTAGGCCAAATGGGTGGACAGGGCCACGGCCTGGCACCATTCAAGAAAACCAGGCGGCTGCTGAAAGAGATGATTTATGAAGTGTGCAAAGTTTGATTGACTCAGCTAAGTGAGTGAGGAGACCCTGGCATCTGCATACAGTTGCAGCTGGACTGTGAATTCAAGCGGCATCTGTAGAAACAGGTTCCACTTAATAGTGCTTCATTTAAGAAGAATACCTGCCATGTTTACTTGACCTTTTAAACAATACTCCACCAAGTGTACTCCACTCACTAAACTGGTATCCACAGACTACTTTATTACTGAAGGTGAGGCACACACAGCACTGAAACAAACTAGTGAAATACAGGCTGGTGAGATGAACATTAGTATTCAGTTTTTGCTTTTGCTTAATGATAAGGCTGGTGGGATTCTGGATAGTACCTTATCTCTAATGGTGCTATTGTTCCAATTGCATCATACCCTACCTATTAAATACAGCTAGCAAGATGTCAGGCTTATCCCCTCTGACCCCGAACTATTTGCTCATGATTAAATGAGCCTCATTTCACAGCACACTGCTCCTTTCTGGCTCCGCCACCTTAAGGGCCTTCGGATTTAGTGCATGAAATACAAGAAAAGTCTAAAAAGTGGCATGAAAAGAGCCCAAGGATAAATATGTGTGGAGTAGGTGTGCAGGATATGAAAACTGAAAACTGTGGTGAGGACTGCAATACATACACTAAATGACCCTTTAAGGAATGAAAACAGAAGGTTTTTTATAGAATAAATGCTTTCCTAAAGATAAAATGTTTTGATCTATTACATAATATAAATATATGTAATATAAAAATACCCTCTTTTTATATTTAATAAATATAAAAATAAGAATGCTACATATGAGATGGAGCCTATTTGAATTATTTTGCATACAGCTAATGATTATTTTATTTAATTATTTTATTTTATGTACTACCAAGTAATCCACCCGTTCAAAGCTCCCCCTTACACTAGCGATGCGCCTGACACTAGGAGGGTAAGGCCAATGTGGGAGGCTCAGAGGAAAGGGTCCCCAGCTTTGCCACTCCACCAACAGAAGCCATCCAACATTGCTTTAAGAGCACCATCTACCCACCCAGATAGAGCATGGCCATTTGTGCTTTCTAGGATTCCGACCACAGATGGCAAAGTGACCCCTGAGCCATAGTGTTAGTGAATTAGAGCCCTGAGCCACTTGTGATGAATGCTTATTTTCATTAACACACTAATGCTTGTTTTCATTATAGATTCATCTGCTGATTATCATTAATCGATTGACTAGTTTACAAAACTTAAAAAACAATAAAAACGGGTGGGATTCTCTGTTCAGTTGCATTTTTTCCCATTATCAGTATTAGGCACATGTACATTCTGTGATAACCATGAATGTTCATACCATGGTATACCTAAAACTGCTGCAACCTTAGTACAGACCAAATTACAACAGATTTTTGATCATTTCAATTTCAGCATCAGTGAGACAATTAGCATACTGTTTCAAAAATACAGACTGCTGATTGGGTGACAAAATCACAAGACAGAAAATGGCAACTACTTTATAGCAGAAACCCACTGTAGACAATAAATATACTTCACACAAACATTTCTGGTTTAGCCGAGCTTACTTTCAGGCTGCAACCAGAAAGAAGGTAACCAAAAAAGCATAATTCAGGCATCAATATTGAAGTCAATGTATCAGTATTGGTACTGATATCAAAAATGCCTTATTGATTGTAACCCGATTGCCACAACATAATTTACAGCCACAATAGTGGGTCTCTTGTCAAGTCAATGATGTACGTTTGTTGGATATATATACAGATATATAATGCAGATATATAATGTATATGTATATCTATATATATAGATAATATAATGTGTATATATATATATATATATATATATATATATATATATATATATATATATATATATACAGTAGATATATATTACAAAGATATATATTGCAGCCTTTGGGTTTGACATGGTGTCCAGGAACCATTTAGTTGGCCTGTAAAACTAGTCTTATTGCTGCCACGCAAACTTATATCTCCATTTTTGCTATAGAAAACAAATATGACTATACATTTTTTACATCATGTGAATCAGACAGTTGTTCTTCACATTGCACTACAATCTTTTTATACTGACTTCCATTGAAAGTGTGTGTGCATAGCTATTAACTAGAGGAAATATGAAGTTTAGCCACTGGCTACACTTAAACATTTAGACAGCATATTCCCACATTCATATCAAAAGACATAAATTAACCACTGGAAACAAACGAAGAAAAAAAAAAAAACACTGAACAAACCAAAAAGTGGATCCTGAGGCCACTATGGCAGTGGTCCACAACCACTGTCTAAACCATATACAGAACAGCAGAGGAACGCATTTCCTCAGTTATACACTGGTATGATGAAAACCTGGGGTGGAGACAGAGCCAAGTTATGAAATTAAAAAGGGAAAATGAGACAAAGTGTGTAAGTGTGAGCAAGAAACAGAGGCAAATACCCACAGTAAAGCATATGGGCACCACGTGTAGGGTTTAGATTGGGATTTTGGGACATTGGGGCACTTCCACTGTGCTGAAGATTCAGTTACAGCACAGTTCTGATGGGCCTTTGTGTGTTTGAGCGTCTTTGTATCCAATAGCATCTTCTCATGCATTATCCATGTTTTTTCGTTGTTGTTGAAAAGGGAAATGCTCAGACTAAGGGGGTCGTTTGTGCCCCCCAGGCTCCATGGCCACCATATGCCGCATGTTCCTATCGGGTTCCTCGTGAAAGAGGAGAGAAGACTCGACACTCTACGAATGCTAGAGCACGGGTGGCCTTCACTAGGGGTGAACGTCTCTGATTAGGGTGACTGAAGGGAGTTGGGTTTTGGGTGGTTACAGCCTGAGTGGCTCACCCAGAAGGTAGCAGAGATAGGAGCAGTTTTACCAATATACTGCAGAGGAATAGGACCCGGTGATAGTCAGACTGTGTCCAATCCGACTAGCTGAGCCACACTGTAAAATGCTCCATATCCATACACATATGACTGTCTGCAGAATTTTAGTTCAGAAACCAGTTCCCTGTAACGGGGTCCAACATCATCATTTCAACTATAAAAATTCAGGTCAAGCCCAGTACTGTTTTATTGAGACTTCACATCTACTATAAAACCTCTACTAAGAACACTGTCCATCATTTTTGCTCTACTGGCTCTAATATAGTGGGCTTGGGCCCCGATGACTGCCACTTCCAGTGTAATTTGAATTATACTCAGCTCTCACAGAGGTTATGACCATTCATTAAAAAGTATGTTCTCATAGTAATGGAGGTGAGACTTGAATACATTTTACATCCATTTTTTTTATTCAATCGTGTCAAAAACGGGTAAACAAAAGTCATGGTTCAGTTTGCACCGTGGTTTGGACCTCACAGTTCGATATAGGGGCGGTACAATGCGGAGTAAAAAAAGCAAAACAACATAAGACCACCCAGGTTACACTACAGTTAGCATAGCCATACTCCCAAATCACTACAGATTCCACAATATCATGCAAATTCAAATCCCAAAAGTTTTTGGACAGCACAGGTGCTTCTGAAATTAGTGTATTACCCTAATAGTGCATACAGTGTATTCTCTATGCCACAAAACATGACCTCTAAGCTGCGACAGTTTGTGCGTACAACCCTACAGTGCTGTCTTCAGCAATTAAAATTACGGCTCATCAATATCAGCTGGAATTACTGGCCAGTCTAGATATTGGTTGGACTAGAAGTTGGATAGGCAACTCTTAACCTCACCCACAAGGAGTATTAAGTAGTAGTTTTAGCTGCTGATTTCATATTTATTAATATTCTTCTTATTATGTAATAAAGAAATTCTAGAGGTTCAATAAACAGCTGATCCATATCCAGCAGCTGCATTGAACTGATGTTAGTGTATTAAAGCTATTTCCTGAGACAGCACTGAAAACTGTGCGGATTTCAGTCACTTAAGACAGGAAACATCCATCCCATCCCGGCTGAGGTGGTGTCAGGGGTTACAGTGAATTGCTCAGAGAAAGGAAACACTGGCTGGAGGCTGGAGTGCCGACTTTAATCAGTGCTTTAATGCTGCTTTTTTGGGATCTGTCAGATGGAAGCCTGTGACCTTATCCAGGGGCTTGTATTTTGGGAGCAGGACGCTGTAAGCTGGTTAATGACCTGAGTGGCATTTTCATTTGAACTGCTGCTAAATGCAGAGGGAAGAGTCTGGAGGCTCAGAGGAGATGAGCACAGCGCTAAACGCTGGAGCAAAACTTTACAGCTTCTCTGAAGGTTCCGGAAAAACCTGGAGAATAAAGAGCCTCAAAGATTTGGGGAACAACTTGGGGGTGACTCATCAGTCTGATAAAAGCTAAAAGCTGCTTCAGGATCGATACTCAAGCTTTTGGGGAAATCATTACATTCCTAGATATCTCCTAGGACTCGGCATGTGAAAACAGATGACCGGCACAGTGGTGGTGTTGGTGTTTAGGGTCCGAGTGTCGGTCTCTGTGTACTGAGGTTGGGAACAGGGTGGGTCCGTGTCCGATTTATCTCCTCTTATTTCCCTCTCTCTCTCCTCTCTTGGACAGACAGAGTCTGGACACAGCACAAGAGTGACCAGAGCTTTATTCTTCGCTTTCACCTCTTAACCCCTGACCCACATTTATACTGACCACACAGAGGCTGCAGACATAATGCAGATAGAGAAAGAGGACAGCATACAGTCACCTGGCATATATTTATATATATGTTCCAGATGCATTATATAAATGTAAGCATTTTTATGAAATGTATGTATTATAGTCCCATATGAGTGAGACTGGTCTCTCTCTCTCTCTCACACACACACACACACACACACACACACACACACACTCACACACTCACTCACACACTCACTCACACACGCAGTGCTAGCATAACACCTGACGCATACAGAGAAAATTCCACTGCTGAGTGCTGGAATCTTAAGCAGGATCGCCTTTCGTTTTGGGCAAGTATTTTACTCTCTCTATCTCTCTCTCTCTTAGCTCTTTAAGTCAACAGTCTGTAAAAGCAGAGTAAACATCAGAGCTCTCTCTCCCTCTCTTTTTTTCTCTCTCTCTCTCTCTCTCTCTCTCTCTCTCTCTCTCTGTCGCTTTCTCTCTGTCACACACACAAACACACCCACACACATCAGCAGGTTCACACGTGGTGAACAGCCTTCTCCGTTGGCCTGTAGTAAGTGATGTGTCCTTGGGGCGGCGGCAGGTACGTTAGGAGGGTTTAATAGAGTTACGTGTATTATAACACTATTAAAAGATCAGACAGTGGCAGCAGCGGGCGCTGGAGAGTGCGGGAAATCAATAGCTGCAATTTTCCACTATGTCTTTCTGATTAATACAGCCGAGCAGAGCAGGAACCAGGTGTTTACACATGAGCTGCTTGAATGGAGCTCAGCTAAGATTCAGTTAAATTCAGTAAATCAATAGAAATTGTGCCTTAAAATGGCACATTTAAGTTTGTTGTAAAGGATTTGTTCACTTATTTAAACATCACAAAAACAACACATCATTTTAATAGGGGTGCACAAATTTTTGCACACGACTCTGAATGAAACCTCTGCATTATTAAGTTGTTCATTTTCTAAGGAGAACCCTTCATTGTGTGACAGGGTTTTGCACCCACATTTTTTTATGTAGAGAAACATCTACCCACTCGGAGAGGGCAAGGCCAATTGTGCTCTCTCAGGCTCAGGCTGCTGATGGTAGGCAGCATTACCCAGAATCCGAACCAGCGATTCTCGGGTCACAGTGGCAGGGCCTTAGTTGTGTACCAAACACTGTACTTCAGGGAACCTAAAGTGCTTGCTAAAGGGTTCTCTGGCTTTATTTAAAACCATTTTTTAATGAACATATCTCTATACAACAGGTGTTGTATAGAACCCCTATACTACAGGCGTTTATAATCATAGAGAAGGACCATTTAACCAAGCAGGGTTACTCTCATTGTCCAAAAGGCTTATGGAACCACTGACTTGGTAAAGAACCTTGAAAGAACCCTTTTTTATTCTTATTTAACTCTTTAGATTATTGGTAGATCCTTAATTACTAACCTAATCAATACTGGGAGAAAGAGACCCAGACCCAGCCTTCACGTTGAACTCTGCATACCCCCCCACCCCCCCCCACCCCATTCAGTTCTCCATGCCAGCTGTTTCTACGGCAACAGACCTATTCCCACCTGTCCCTGACCAGCAGAGGCAAACGTCTGAAGCGGCCTTAGAACCCTCCTCACGTTCTGATCATCAGCTAGGCCGAAGTTCAGAAACAAGCGCAAACGTTTGCTCAGCGCAGAGCGTACAAAAGACGAGAACGGACCCAGACAAACAGAGTCAGGAGGGACAGAAAGACAAACAGAGGAAGGGAAACAGAGACACTGACATTCAAAGGCAAGAAAGACAGCAGCTAAATGGGCCTGAAGGGCATTAGAGGCATTATGCTTGTTGCCAGCTGTGTGTTTGTTGTTCATTGTCACTGCCGGGCTTGGTCTGGCAGGACAGACTGGCCTAATAAACAAACAGAACGCTAATTGACCCGTCCATGATCTGTCCTCAGATATGTTCTTTAATACCACTACTGTTGCTAAGCTGGACTGGCTTTATGCAGGTAAATATCCCATTTGACCTAAAGTCTCTACATCTAGAGAGTTTATTTGAAGTATTTGGCTGATGCTATTATCCAGGAGAAGGAGGCCGAAGAATGTGGATTTAGGAGTCGATAATGATAAATACTATGTACTGCACTACTGTACTGATTGTCAAAAACTGAAATGTATTTTTAATGAATAATTTACAGAATTGTGTTGTGTTGTAAATCCTGACTGTGAGATGTAGTCTGTTGTTCTCTGTCTTCAGATCCCACTATTCTGACTGCTGATTTCTGCTAAAATATATATATTCTCCTATCATAATACATGGAATCGTAGCATAGACCGTATTTGGCACAATCTAGCATGGTTGAGCTAGATTTCAGCCCTGGTTCTGGACTGTTTTCCTGCTCTAACCCACTCACTTCAACCAAGAAAGAGCTCATTATTTAGCTGACTGGAGGGACTACGATAACAGGGTTTTCTGCTGGATTTTTCATTTGTTATACTTTTACGTATTCACATTCACCATAACAGGATTCGGCCAGTATTGGTGAATGTCAGAACATGTTACTCTTACCATAACCGTGGAAATGGGACAGTGGACAGTGTTCCATGGACTAGCATAACCATGGAAATTGGTGTAGGGTAACACTGGAAATTGGTGTGGGGTAACGCTGGAAATTGGTGTAGGGTAACATTGTAAATTGGTGGAGGGTAACACTGTAAATTGGTGAAGGGTAACATTGTAAATTGGTGGAGGGTAACATTGCAAATTGGTGGAGGGTAACATTGCAAATTGGTGAAGGATAACATTGTAAATTGGTGAAGGGTAACATTGTAAATTGGTGAAGGATAACATTGTAAATTGGTGAAGGGTAACATTGCCAATTGCTGAAGGGTAACATTGTAAATTGGTGAAGGGTAACATTGCAAATTGGTGAAGGATAACATTGTAAATTGGTGAAGGGTAACATTGCAAATTTGTGAAGGATAACATTGTAAATTGGTGAAGGGTAACATTGTAAATTGGTGGAGGGTAACATTGCAAATTGGTGAAGGATAACATTGTAAATTGGTGAAGGGTAACATTGTAAATTGGTGTAGGGTAACATTGCAAATTGGTGAAGGATAACATTGTAAATTGGTGAAGGTTAACATTGTAAATTGGTGAAGGTTAACATTGTAAATTGATAAAGGGTAACATTGCAAATTGATGAAGGATAACATTGTAAATTGGTGAAGGGTAACATTGCAAATTGGTGAAGGGTAACATTGTAAATTGGTTTAGGGTAACGCTGGAAATAGATGTAGGGTAATGCTGGAAATGGGTGTAGGGTAACGTTGGAAATGTGCGTAGGGTAACAATGCAAATTGGTGTAGAGTAACAATTGAAATTGGTGTACAGTAACAATTGAAATTGGTGTAGGGCACATTGGAAATTGGTGTAGGGTAAATTATGGACATTTGTGCAGGGTAACAATGGAAATTGGTGTAGCGTAACAATGGAAACAGCTTAACAACAGAAATTGGTCTAAACCTAGTAGAACCATGGGATTATGAGTGGTTAATGTGGTTAACATATTTTACAGCCTTCTAAAGGATCCTTCACTTAAACACTTACCCACATACACTTTCACACAGAGCATTACACAATGGTTGTGGCCAGTGAAACACCAATTACATGCCACCGAGCGCATATCTCATTCCCTTAGTCACTTTAATTTCCCCAGTTCACTCACTCATTCCCCATCTCACTGTACTTCAAATCAACCACTATCTTCTCCATTCATCTGAGATCTTTCACCACTTTACAACTTTCATCACCATTCTCTCTCTCGCGCACACTTGTCGAATTCTTCTTCTCCATCTCTATCAGCTGTTCTGTGTCCCAGTCTAAAGCGTGATTGATGACCTCATGAAAAAGGAGACACACTGAGTCATAGTAACATGCTCGGACTCTGACATCATCGTCACACACACCCCTCGGCCCGTGCTGTGTGTCCTGTTCTGCTTTGGGAGTGTGTGGTCAGGAAGGTTCACGCCCAGTCTGCTAGCCAACACTAATACACAGAGGATTACAACACAATGTGCAATATGTGCTGATAAAACCGAGCAGTCTGTTGGACTCGGTAACTTTACAGCAGACGGAAAAAACCTTCTTACCTTTCAATGGAAGTTAATGTAAAAAGATTCAATTCCACGTAATTCTGGAGCATTTCTATGAGTCTATTTATCATAAAATTGTGACACAATGTAAATAACAACTGCCAGATTCACATTATGTCAAAAAGTGAAAAACAGCAAAAATGAAGATACAAGGTTTTTGTGTGACGGCTATGATATATACAATATCACATATATTAGTAAAGAAAAAATATTTTACATTAGGTAAATAAACAGCAACTAACTACTAGGTTGTGCAGACGTATGTTCCTATTTGTACTTATTAAAAGTTAGGACACAGATAAGATACATAAAATGAATCAAATTAATTAATACTTAAGTAATAAAGGTTGCCTTAAATGAATTTATTTAGCATGTAAAGTTTTTGCTTTTCGAAGTATAAATAGTAACTTTGCCTGTGGTGGAAAAATGCTCAGATGAACTTCAACAAGTCTATTTACCACCCTGTTACTTTACCTCAGAATAAAACATTCTGATTTTCCTTTTATTGAGTGCTTGTAAAAAAAACAACAACGATAAGCTTAGTTCTGATTGCCTGGTTTACGCCTCCAGGGACTATGCCAACAAAAACACTGTAATTATTCTGCCTTACCAGATAGTGCTGCTGTCCTCTCATTGTGTCCTCTCAGTGCAACATGCTGAAGAGTATGTAGCAAGTTAGCTTTTAACCTTGCCCCCACTTGCTTCCTTGGGATTGACTTTCTCAAGTCTTACCAATAACAATAAGCCGGTTCAGCTGAGGCAGTCCAGCTTGTTTTTGGAGAGAAAAGATGGTAAAAGCTAGCATTGCCGGTGCAGACCCCAGTTAGCTTCAGTAATAACAACACTATTCAGTGTTTGAGGTTCAGAATTGGTCAATTCCATGTTCTAAACTCTCTTTATTCAACTCTGGAAGGAAAATTGTTGATATTCTAGGGTCCCTTTAATGCCAAGAACACGCTGCCTGACTTCAACCCTGCTTTTCCCCACAGCCATTGTTGTGGGCGCAGTAAGACAACTGGCAAACTTGGCAAGAAAGGAGTGAGCAACCACAAGAAAAGGAATATTTGGAATAGTTTTCTTGGATGTGCTGTGGCAAACCCTGGAAACTGAGGTCCCACAGCCCTGGCAAAAACACAAATGCTTGTATAACAAGATGAAAAATGATACAAGAGCTCTGGTCTTTGTTGTTTCTCCACAAATTAATGGAGAAAAAGCAACTACAGCAAGTTGATCGGACATCATTATGGCATGTGATGGACAGTTTCCCACATTAGATAGAATTTAGGAATGCCACGGATTCTGAACCCTAATATCAATCAGTCTATCGCTGCAGGGCAAACAGCATCAGCATACACTCTCTGGACACTTTATCAGACACCCATCCCATGTAGCGTCACCTTGCTCGTCTACAGTTTGAGACTGTAGCTCATCAGTTGATGCATCCGATGATGTTTGTTTTAGCCATTCTCTAGACCTTTATCAATGACCACTTTATTAGAAACATCTACTTTAAAAGTCTCCACACTGGCCACTTTATTAGAAACCCCAAATGTAAAAGTCCACTCACTGATCGCTTTGTTAGAAACCCCTACCTTAAGAGTTCACACACTGGCCACAACACACCAAAGAAACACCTTCTTTATAGCTCCACTATGTAGGTGTACAGTCAGATTGTAGCTCATACACTGATGCATAGTTTCTGACCACAGGGCCGCTCTCATCTGGATATTTGCGCATAGTGGACCCATTCTCAAGATAGCAGTGACACCAATATGTGTGAGAACCCCAGGAACACCACTGTGCCTAATACTCCTATACCACTACCAGGAAAACGACCATGTCAGCGTCACTGCTGTGCTGAGAACGATCCACCATTCCAATAATATCCGGGCAGTGGCAGCCCTGTGGTCAGAAATTGGCCAATAACGGACAGGGTAGAGGAGGGCTGATAGATTCTGCGGCATCAGATAAGTGTTTCTAATGAAGTGGATGGTGAAAGCAGATTCAATATTTCCACTGAAAGGATGTAACGTGTAATAAATCTTGTCGCATTAACACATAAAAGTCTGATTTTTACAGCTAAGCTCTGTTAAATCACGTCCCGCTGCCCCAAGAGCAGGGAAGCCTCTGAGGGATTCTGAGGAATTCCTCTGCTTTGAACACTAATTAGATCCAGTGGATTAAACATGCTGCAGCTTATGCCTTATTAGAGCTTTAGTCATCATGCAAAACACACCATGCCCTCACGCCAGCGCTGTTTATATCCACCATACTGGCAAACAGGGTTACACAATACGTATGGTTTGTTACTCATTATAAAAATAATGCCTATAACAAATACTCCAGCCCTAGACCAGGGGTTTCCAACGTGTTACAACTGGAGGCCCAAACATCTGTCGGCCACAAAAAGGTTTGATTCATCTAAAATGCAAACAAATATTACACATTAATAAACTCTCCCAACAATAATATCAGTCATATTCAAATGTAGGTCGGGTTCAATGTCTCTACAGTATTTTGTAATAGGTTTAGTAATAGTGTAAAACAGCAAGCCTAACAAATTAAACATACGCTTAAATCAGAAGTTTACATTTTAATTAAAGTTTGGAATTAGTATTCATTTATAAACAATAACATATTTCTTGTATATGTATGTGTAATAAAGAAATCCTATATTTAATATTTAAGTTAATATTTAAACCATTATGCCAAATGTCATTTTTAGATGTTTTACTCAATATACTGTATTTTCAATATTTAATCTTTAATCTGGGGAACAAATGATAAATAATCTTGTCACTGTGATGCAAAATTATGTTAAAAAGTGCAACGCAAATACACTGTAATTATACGTTTCTAATTATGTTATTTCTAGATAGCTGCCTCAGAACTAAATATGAAATATGAGGAATTTAAGATATTAATTTTATCAATGCTTTCAAATAGATTAAGTGAATATTCCTAAACTTTTTGAAAACTATATTTTTTCAAACCATGGTGCAACATAGACACAGTGCGTACAAAACACAAGTGCAACACAATACAAGTGCGGACAGACAACACAACACAGCATATTAAGTTAACATTAAACATGTTTAATGTTAACTCAAGATTGCAATCTGCACTTTCCACGCAATTTCTATTTTCTGCTGCCAATGAAAAAACATGTATCTCCATTTCAGTCCATTTTTAGTTTTTTCTTTATAGCTGCTTTGTACACTGTGTAAATAATTCTGACTGAATTGACCAATAGAAATGCTCTAAATTACCTGGAATAAACTCTTATTTTACACTGACCTTCATTCAAAGTTAAACACATTTCTGCCTTCTTCTGTAAAGTCACCATTTTGGAGAGACATGGTTTTCATTATACAGTGGTAAAAAAAGTATTAAGTCAGTCACCAATTGTGCAAGTTCTCCCACTTAAAAATATGAGATGTAATTGACATCATAGGTAGACTTCAACTATGAGAGACAAAATGAGAAAAAAAATCAGAAAATCACATTGTCTGATTTTTAAAGAATTTATTTGCAAATAATGGTGGAAAATAAGTATTTGGTCTACAGTTCAAAATAAGTAAAAGTTCATCTCAATACTGTTATATATCCTCTGTTGGCAATGACAGAGGTCAAACGTTTTCTGCAAGTCTTCACAAGGTTGGCACACACCGTTGCTGGTATGTTGGCCCATTCCTCCATGCAGATCTCCTCTAGAGCTGTGATGTTTTGGGGCTGTCGGCGGGCAACACAGACTTTCAACTCCCTCCAAAGGTTTTCTATGGGGTTGAGATCTGGAGACTGGCTAGGCCACTCCAGGACCTTGAAATGCTTCTTACGAAGCCACTCCTTTGTTGCTGAAAGACCCAGCCACGTTTCATCTTCAATGCCCTTGCTGATGGAAGGAGGTTTGCACTCATAATCTCATAATACATGGCCCCATTCATTCTTTCATGTACACGGACCAGTCGTCCTAGTCCCTTTGCAGAGAACCAGCCCCAAAGCATGATGTTGTCACCCCCATGCTTCACAGTTGGTATGGTGTTCTTTGGATGCAACTCAGCATTCACTCTCCTCCAAACACGAGTTGTGTTTGTACCAAACAGTTCTACTTTGGTTTCATCTGACCATAAGACATTCTCCCAATACTCTTCCAGAACATCCAAATGCTCTCTAGCAAACTTCAGACGCGCCCGGATATGTACTGGCTTAAGCACGGGAACACATCTGGCACTGCAAGATCTGAGTCCCTGGCGGCGTAGTGTGTTACTGACGGTAGCCTTTGTAACGTTGGTCCCAGCTTTCTGCAGGTCATTCACTAGGTCCCCCCGTGTGGTTCTGGGATTTTTGCTCACCGTTCTTGTGATCATTTTGACCCCACGGGCTGAGATCTTGCGAGGAGCGCCTGATCAAGGGAGGTTAGCAGTGGTCTTGTAGGTCTCCTATTTTCTGATTATTGCTCCCACAGTAGATTTCTTCACACCAAGCTGCTTGCCTATTGCAGATTCAGTCTTCCCAGCCTGGTGCAGGTCTACAATTTTGTTTCTGGTGTCCTTCGACAGCTCTTTGGTCTTCACCATAGTGGAGTTTGAGGTTTTGGGCAGGTGTCTTTTATACTGTTAACGAGTTCAAACAGGTGCCATTAATACAGGTAATGAGTGGAGGACAGAGAAGCCTCTTAAAGAAGAAGTTACAGGTCTGTGACAGTCAGAAATCTTGCTTGTTTGTAGGTGACCAAATACTTATTTTCCACCATTATTTGCAAGTAAATTCTTTAAAAATCAGACAATGTGATTTTCAGATTTTCTTTTCTCATTTTGTCTCTCATAGTTGAGCTCTACTTATGATGTCAATTACAGGCCTCTCATTTGTTTAAGTGGGAGAACTTGCACAATTGGTGACTGACTAAATACTTTTTTTCCCCCACTGTATATCGATGATTCCTTTCAGTGAAATTATGAGTGTGCAATCATCTACATAAAATGCATGTTATCGCTGTCCAATGAAAAAAGTAAAGTCAAAAACGTCAATGTAAATAAGAGTTTATTTCAAGTAATTTACAGCATTTCTATTGGTCAATTCATCCAGAATTATTTACACAGTGAACAGAAGCAGCTACAGAATTCAAACCATGGAGAAAACTGAAAACAGACAAAAACGTTTTTCATTGTTTTTCAATGGACATTGGCAGTAATGTGCAGATATCGTGTGAAAAGGCAGATTCTTCCGTTAACTTGACATTAACATTAGTGTTTGTATATAACAATTTTTATTATTTGAATTAATATCTAATAAAATATATGTTTTCATTGGACAGCAGCAATATACAATCCTCCTTTTTTAACCAGCACAAACTGAGGTTCAAGGTTAAAGTTAAGAACTCATAACTCATAATCATCTGGACCACTGACAGATGCAGAGTTTGCAGATGACCTTCTATGGATGCTTGAACAAATAAAACGACTCAATAACAGTAAATAATACTGGCCCAAACAATGCAGGGTAATCTTTCTCATTTATTACCCGTCATATCACCGCTGCAATGCGCAGCAATATGACTTCAGTGTGGTGTTTTGTGTGCATTGTGCTGCCCGACTGGAAGAGCACGCCTGCTTTCTGCCTTTTACAAAGGCTCTCTGCAGGAGCCGGGCCTGCATGTGCTGTGTCTTTGCTGCACACTGACTGGGATGGGAATGCGGCGTGGGTTTGCTTTTTATTCCTTCAGATTTATAGCATATGTTTGTCCTTGAGCCAAACTGCATCTCCCAATCCCACCGGGCTACATATTCATGAGGGCCGACACACAAAGGCCCAACTTCTAGACTAGAGGTGGGCAGTATAACGGTTAGTTAGCTTTACAGTGATGCATTATATCATAATAGACTTTCCTGAAAGTGCAAGATGGTTAGTTTTGTAGCAAACTGAACATCGTCATAGATCAGGGGTAGGGTCAGGCGGTAACGCTGTTTACCGTGGTATTAAAAAATGCTGACGGTATCTCAAAATGAGGAAGGTATATCAAAATTGGGGACACTGTCTCAAAATGAGGACGATATTTCAAAATGAAGACGTGCCACAGTTCTGTTCTGTGTCTATCTAGTACACGATCTAGTACATAGTATCTAATATCACTCAACCCATGTGCATTCAATAGAGTCACAGGTTCGGGCTGCTGTGGGACCTTACTGATTGGTGATGTCATGACCTGGCCTGAGAACAGAAAAAAAAGGTTCACTATACTTGTGAGTTCAGCAACGTGCGAGTTGATTAAAAGGGAAAGCAGGCAAACCTGGATGAGCCAGTCTACTAAATGTTGTAAGACCCTTCACTCAAGTCCAAACATGGGCTCATTTCACCTTTCTGATACTCTCAACACCAGTCGCTCGACTTCGCTCTTTCAGACCCAACACTCGTGTCAGTAGCTCAGCGGTTAGTCAATAGCAGCTGCACTGGGCTGTCTGAAGGTTCCTTGGTGGTTCTGTAGATTAGCTTAGCAAGTGGGCTACAGTTCAGTCAGACTTGAATTTGTTCAGTGATGAGCAGATTGTTATTCTGCTAACTAAGCTAAAGCTAATGCATTTTTTGGTTTTGAAATAACCCTGGATGAGATGGTACAGAAGCCACAAAAACATAGAATGTCTGCGCTGTATACCATGGTATACAGTATTATTTGGGGTGCTCAGACCTGGTCCTGCAGATCTACCACCCAGGCTCTAATGTTCAGATGGTCTTAAAGGCCTTTGTTAGTGCATAGTAACAAGTGGCAAACAATGAGGCCCTGAGCGCCCACTACCGTGTTACATGTTAATCAGGCAGGTTGTCCTTCCTTAGAGCACTTTTAGTAGGTACTGACCACTGCATACACCTGCCTGATATTGCTCTGGTAGCTCCGTCCTCAGTGCTGCCCTTAGTGCTACAGTACTTCTATAAATTCAGTTAGTGGGTTTGACCACTGGATCATTATGTTAAATCAGTATGGCCATGTTTAGCTAAAATGATGTCTGGAGTATGTCATTAAAATCTAAACATAAAATGATCACATATATTGTAAAAAATGTGATTTCCCTTAAACTGATATTGGTCAGACCCCACTGGCCAGCTGATCCTATTAGAATCCTATTAAAAAATAATCCCCATTGCCTCGATGGACTGGTTATTTCCCAGTAACACACCAGAAAGGGTGATCAGATACAGAGCAGCCGGCTGACCCGAGCTTCTCACCAGCTTCAGAGTATTAAGAGCATCTTAAATGAAAGAGAGAGAGTAGAGAGAGTGTTTAATGTGATGCTCGCTCTACCGTTTAAGACGGCTGGGGAAGCCCAGACGACAACTGTAGCTGACAGCACATGTCAGAAATAGCTTTATAAAACCTGACTGAACATTACCGAGTTAACATGTTTATACTGAAGATTGGAGCTGAATACAGAACAAATAATAGATCACTATTTTATTATTCATTTATTAAAGAACACATACTCAGACCTGAGCAACATGCTAGGCTTATCTTAGCTCAAGCTCATTGGTGTCTGAAATGAAAATTCAGTATACGAACCAAATACCCCTAACATACACACACACACACACACACACACACACACACACACACACACACACACACACACACACACACACACACACACCTTCAAACCACCTGAATCTGGTACAGATCACCTCTTACGCAGCTGCACACTATAAACAAAAATATCTACTAAATACATATACAGATATTCAAGAGCAGCAAAAATGGGTGGAATGACCACTACTAAAACAGATACACACACACACACACACACACACACACACACACAGAGCAAAGCACTGTGTTCTGTAACCACAACTACTGTGAAGGTTACAATTCCCATTATGTCCCATTATTACAGAGGGTGAAAGACAGTCCTCTCCATCTAAATCATATGTAATCAATTTATTCATTAGTGTGTGGATATAAAAGCGTGCGGCCAGGACCACAAAGAGCCGCTTGATTTGTTCTGGACAGGTGGCCGAGCGGCCAGTGGCGACGGCCGCTCTCTAAAAGAGCCCGCCCACAAAGGCCCTAAAGACGATTATGCAAATGAAGGACCTTTCCCTCAGACTTTCCCAGGAAGGGGAGGGGAGTGGGCTCTGTGTGTGTGTGTGTGTAGCGGGAGGAATGTGTGAGTATGTTTGAGGAGAAGCAACGGTGACGTCACATCACACCAAGGAGGAAAGATCACACATTCATTCTCTTCAAGACTTCCAACCATCACCTATTAAGGTGCTACAAGGCTTTCTTTGAGCAATGCCATAGAGGAAGCAGTTTTGGTTCCATAAAGAACCAATTTTGTAGGTTGAAGGTTCCTCAAATCAATAGTTTTAAACTGAAGAACCTTCAAAAGTTCCTCAAGAGACAGTGTACACAGCACCTACCTAAGCCTTTTAATGACAACTGCCATCAATCTAAGTGTTTATAAAAGCTTATTCCAGACAGGCTCAGCACTCACATCACCTGCTAAGCTAAAATGACATCAAGAGTGAGAAA
The DNA here is from genome assembly GCF_030463535.1 of Salminus brasiliensis. Taxonomy (NCBI): domain Eukaryota; kingdom Metazoa; phylum Chordata; class Actinopteri; order Characiformes; family Bryconidae; genus Salminus; species Salminus brasiliensis. The sequence goes on along the minus strand of NC_132890.1, from coordinate 23,025,233 downwards.
AGCAATCTCTATGACACCCGACACAAATGTTCACATAGGTTTATGTCAGTTTTCCTCAAAGGTTTACTTAGCTTTACGAACGCTGCCTTTGTAGTTTTATATCTATGCCTAATGTAGTCCATCAGTCACGTCTTGTTCAGTGTCGGAAGGTTGCATCTTCAGTTTTTGGGATGGAGCTATGAGGCTAATGTAATGGAAGTAAAGACAACAAGTAAACACCAATTAGCCTGCTGCTAACTGCATGCGTAAATCATAATTTATGTGCTCACGTGCTTTCTAACAAACATCAAAGTGTTTTATTAAAGAAGTCATTTTTACAAAACAGGGGGACGTTAGTGTTACCAGCGCTTAAAGCTATTAATTTAAGTTTTTTGTAAACATGACATATGAGAAAATAGTATAAGTGAATATACTAAAAGAGTAACATGCTATTTTGAACAATTTTTCATTAGTACTTAGACCATTTCACAGGTCCTTATTGACCAACATGACATTTGCATCTACAATATCAGCAAAAACATGTCATTTTTAATCAAATTAAATCAAAATCATTTAATCAAAAAAAAATGTATTCATTATTTTTAAGGATTATGTATGTCCCTGTTTACATAATAAATATTTATTTAAAATAAAAAAAACTTATTCTTTGAAAAACGTATCATATTATTTATGATTTGTGTGCCCCACTTAATTTGATTTACCACCCTGTCACACTAACTTCTTTTGTCTGTAAATAATGTCCTGTTGTTTTAAATGATATCACAAAAAGCAAGTGACATCACTTGAGCCTTTGGAGCAGCCAGGAACAGAAAAGGCAAATTTCTGACAATCTTATATATTGTGTATTTGTTGCTTTTTCAAGTTCGACAGGGTCAGTCAAGGTCAACCCAATCACCCCGTCACGCAAAATAGATAGACAGATAGATACACAAACTAGATCATTTTTTACTACAATCTTTACAATATTAATGCAATGAAAATGATATTTAAAATGTGTGTATATTTATTAGGTCAGTAACTTGAACCGCATGAACCAGATTTACCACCCCGTTCCATCCAGTCCATCCAGTCACGTTCCATTGTAAATATGGCCCCCACGTCTAAATAAAAAGGATAATATTATTAATGACTTTATGTCTGAGATGGAAAAATCTGTTTTTTGGAGAATGGAGTTCTATATTTAGGGAATACCGTGTGGTACACGGTCAGAAATATTACTGAACACCTGCACACAGTCTGAAGCGAGGCCTGCAGTCAGCACCATGATAATTGGTGTGCATAAGCTTCCATTACTTCTTAGCTACATAAGCTACCTCGTAGCTTGGCGGGAGGTGGGTGGGGGGAGTGCGTGTATACACTGATGGCTTTAATAGGGAGCTGGGTGTCGCGCCTAATAATGAATATTCAGGATTCCCACAGTGGACGTGTTCAGGCTGTGGCCTTAAACACTGTGTTTGGAGAGTGGAGGCATGTCTGGGTGCTGCAACAAGCACTCTAAACACTGAGGTCACCGCAGTGTCATCCTAAAAAGAGATTTAATTACCGTACAATAAACTGGGCTCGGGGTGCACAGAAACGAGGGAGGGCCCCCCCCCAAAAAAAGAGACACAGACAGAGAGAGAGACAAACAAACAGAGAGCGACGTATGTGAAGGGTTGAGCTGATTTATTCTACGTATTGAATCGGAGACAGCAACGAAAATAAAGGCCGCTCTCATCTACAAAGAAGTGGATTACTGTGACGTCTTAATACTGTGGGTCAACACCCTGCCAACACATGCTCAACATTAATGCAGAGACAGCACACATACATACACACACACACACACACACATATATAGGCATGTTTGTTGTTATATAATTGACATCTTCTCGTTTATATTAATATATCCCCCCACAAACACACACATATATACATATTTTTATTTTATTTTATTTTTATTTTAACTTATAAATTCACATAATTCCATGTACTACTTCCAATAACATCTATTCAACTTTTGCACATATTTTTTGGGGGGGATGGTAATACTTATTTACGTAACATGAAAAGGTGAGTCATTTAATTGTCACACCTGATACTGACTCTAGTCCAAAGCACGAGCTTCCCACACTCCCACAATGTAATGTACAAGCACCTCCCCAATACAACAACTCCCATAATGTATCTTTTAATCACATGGCCCCCGACTCAGAATCCAATCACAGAACCTCCTCGCGTCCGTCTTCCCCGGATTCTTAGTAGTTTCGCCAGTGTCATTTTACCCCTGCCTTTCTAGACCTGTTTGCTCGGACTGTGCTTTTGCCATTGTTTTCCAGTGACATTCCGAGAGACTTCTAGACTTCTGTGTTTGACCTTTTTCTCATTCCTGACTCGTTTTCCTTGCCCTTCTGCTGTGTTTATGTCCTGTTTCCTCTGACTCCGTTTTCTCTTTTCTGGTTACGCCTGGAGTCCGACTACATTATTTGGTCATACTTCATTTTAAAGTCTCCTTTAAAGTTTTTACAGCGAGTATCTGACCCCAGTCTGTAACGCTACAGAAATAATGTAATCCTCCTGATGAAAGAGTACATTTATTCAGCATCAACACCGTTACCATTATTATACCAATATGATAATATTTTAGCAAATTTACATAATTTAAATGCATTTAAAATGCATCATACTCTAGCTGATGAGTAGTGTTCAAGAATTTGTGATCTAGGGTATTTTTTCCTGAAAAAGTGATAATTGTCTTTACCCGCAACATGTCATTACTGACACGAAACTGGTCATAACAGTAATGACTCCTGGTGACGGTAATGACAGATTTTAAAACTGTTTAGAAATGAAAGTGAAATACTAACCTAACTAATATCCACCGTCTTTCAGTCAATATGGCCAATATACTTTAGCTCTAGAAATTACAGAAAAAAGTAAGTGCACCCTTTGGAGTGACCTGGATTTCTGCACTATGCCACAGTGACAATATTAAATATGATATTATAATGATATTACAAATATGCAGATAAATATTAAATATGTTAATTCTATGTAAGCATGGCCAGCAAAAAAAGTTAAGTGGCTCAGCGATCTAATGCGCTATCAACATGACCCGGGGGTCTCGAATTCGAAACCCGAGCCATGCTGCTCGGTCATCAGCAGCTGGAGTCCAAGAGAGCACAACTGGCCGCATACTCTTTGGGTGGGTAGGTGGCGCTCTCTCCTCTCATCACTCTAAGGCAGTGTTGGCCGGCATCTGTTAGCTGGTGTGGTGGAGCTGGGGACCCGACATGCTCGGAGGAACCGCCGGGCAGTTCACTCACACACACACACACACACACACACACACACAGACACACACACACACACACACCTAACCCTTTAGACTTAAAAACCCATACCAAAACACACACAAACAAACACACAAGCAAGCAGCTTCTGCTGTTCTACCCTGTGTGTTTTTGTCCTTTGTATGTGTGTGTGTTCGAGGATTGGTGGGTGGGTGGGTGACTGGGAGGGGGGAGGGGGGGGGGGGGTTCCAAATCTTCTCAAGCTAAAGCCAGACCATCACCTTCGGCATGGATGTGAAAACAACAGCGGCTTCTGAGAGGAACAACAAATAAAGGAGACATGGGGAGGAGAACTGGGAGTGACGAGTGTGTGTCCTCTATTGATTCCCTCCCGTTTTACATGCAGCGTGACATCACGGCGCACAGGAAGTGGCCTTTCCCTCCAACCGCTTAAGGGCCTCCTCCCACACACACGATGGACAGCGAGCAATAGGAATTCTGCTCGTGCCGGGGAGGATTGTGTCCTACATATGCGGAATGTCAAAGGTGAACATGACTGGGATGAACATGTGACCCTTAAAGTGATAGGTTGGCAAAATGTAAAATTTACACAGCACCACACCCCCCCCTCCTCCCTTCAACCATCACTCGCCACTTTCCTCCACTATATAATTAAATGTTTCAGATGTAAACAAAGCCATTCGGAGTGGGTGAGAAACGTCCCCAGTCAGAACTGTTTGATGAATTGTGTGTGCACACACACATCTTGTCTAGTCCCTGTAAATAAGTGCTGCCCATAGAATAGAACTCTCTGGAGCAGATAAACATGAACCTACAGGCACCATGTCTAATGCCAGGCGTGGGCTAGCATAGGGGTATGCAGCACTCCAGCATTGAGCTGTGGAGCAGAGGAGCAAAACCGGCTCTCTGGAATGATGATGCTCCATCCAATACTTTTGCTGGGGGTTGAGTTGGGGAGTTGGGGGTGAGGTGGGGTGGTTCAGTGCTCCGAAATCTAGTAGAAAGCCATCCCTGGACAGTAGAGACAGTTTCTCCAACAAAAGCAGGATAAACTATTTTATAAATTCCCTTGATTTCGGAAGAAAGAATGAATAAGCAGGTGTCCCAATACTTCTGACATTATAGTGTATAGAAATGAGGTACTTTTGACCATGCAAAAGTCTGTTGCCATTCATATTCCACTGTAAAGAAATCTGAGTGGGTGGGTTGCTCTCCTATGAGATCCAAACTCCACTCTGAATGACTCTGAATGGAGCAGACGGTTTGAGAAATCAGGGGAATTGTCCTTGAAAGCTGATTGGATCCTTAAAGAACACAGATGAATGCATTACACACACACAAACAAACACACACACACACACAGACACACACACACACAGGCATGAAGTCATTTAATGACATTGGCAGTAAGTGTATTGTGCATTAGCATGACCCCAGCTCGGAGTGAGGAAAGAGGGACCAGAGCATTCCAGCACTGCTCTCAGGTCGATTAGGAATGTCTGTCTGCCTTTCATGCACCAAACAAAGACACCACATGGCTCTGTGTGTGTGTGTGTGTGTGTGTGTGTGTGTGTGTGAGTGTTTAGGTATGTCAGGCATGTGCTTGCCTTGTGGAGTCACACATGCAATCATATAGCCACACCTCTCCTTTTTCCTCACCTCTTCCCTCCTGCCTGTTCTGAATAGAACGTGTAAATCAAGGTTAATTATTTTTATTATTATTATTATTATTATTATTATTATTAATACTCCCAGGAGTCAGCCGTGGCATAGTGTGGGTATATACAGTCATGTGAAACCACCATGAAAACCGTCATTGTCAGAAATATCCAGCCAAGTGTCCTGTGTGCTATAGGATGGACTATAGGATGATCAACACAAACTGTGCAGCAACAGATGAGCTGCTGACGTTACATCTACAAGGTGGACCAACTAGTAGGGACATCTAATTGACTGGACAGTTAGTGGACGCAGTGTTTAAAACCTCCAGCAGCACTGCTGTGTCTGATCTACTTGAACCAGCGCAATACACACCATCACGCCACCACCATGTCTCAGTGTCACTGCAGTGCTGAGAATGACCCACCACCCAAATACTACCTGCTGTGGTGTTCCTGCGGGGTCCTGAGTCTGTCATTTTAGAACTACAAAGTGGTTATGTATGAGATGTGGAGCTGATATGATGGACAATGAGTGTAGAAACAAGGCTGGTGTTAATGTTATGGCTGATCGGCATTTATACTGTATATATACACACACAGCGTGATGACACTGATGATACCAGAGAAAGACAAGGGGGGGGGGGGGGGGGGAAGAAGCGTTCATCTGCAGTGCTCACTGACACGGACATGCTGTGATGACTGAAGCTCCAGGAATATCCATTTCCCATCACTCTCCCTCTCTCTTTCTCTCTCTCTCTCTCTCTCTCTCTCTCTCTCTCTCTATTTCTCTCTCTCCATCATGTCAATCTTCTCCTTCTGTGTTGAACTGTCTTATCTCTCTCTCTCCTTGTCCATTCCCTCATCTATCCCTCTCTTCCTTCACTCGGCCTCCCTATTGACTCTCTCTCCCCGCCTCTCGCTCACACCTCTCTTCCTTTCCCTCTCCCTCGATTCTTTCATCTCTGTCTCTCTCGCTTTTCCACAGAGTGGTGGACCAGCAGGATGCTGTAAAATATTCAGCTGCACTGTCACACTCTGAAGAAATTCAGCACTTTCACCATTCTGAGCTTTTTCCATTCTGTCTCTCTCCCTCTTTCTCTCTTTCTCCCCCTTCGCTGAGACAGGGGGCATAGGGGGAGTGAGAAGGGTGAGGCATGTTGCTAAGCAACCGTTTTCACACCAGAGTGGATGATTCTTGCAAAGGTACTGAATACCTGTGCTGTAATGTCTCTGATTAGAATGAACACACACACACACACACACACACACAGAGATGCATGGGCACAGTGTTCATCAGTATTCCCGGCTGCTGCGCTGCATGTTCTTCTCTTTTTGTGGAAGTGTAGTGCTGAAGTCCTTAAACTGCTAGCCTATTATCCAGGTCTCAATCTTAACAATTATTATTTAGTCAGTACTAGGAATGATCCGGTATCCACTATGAATTATTCAGTATCTACTATACACTTTTCAGTATCCACAGAGAATGATCCGGTATCCACTATGAATTATTCAGTTTTCACCATAAATGATCCAGTATCCCAAACAAATTGTTCAAGTATCCATTATGAATTATATAGTAACTAGCATTAATTATACAGTATGCACTATGTATTATTCAGTAACTAGCATTAATTATTCAGTATCTACTATGAATTATACAGTATCCACTATGAATTATACAGTAACTAGCATTAATTATTTAGTATCTACTATGAATTATACAGTATCCACTATGAATTATACAGTAACTAGCATTAATTATTTAGTATCCGCTATGAACTATCCAGCATCCACTATGAATTATCCAGTATCCACTATGAATTATTCAGTAACTGGTATTAAATATTTTGTATCCGCTGTGAATGATTCAGTATCCACTATGAATTATTCAATATCTACTCTAAATTATCCAGTGTACAATGTTTTTTTCAGTATCTACTATAAATTATTCAGGATCTACTATTAATTATTCAGTATTTAACATGAATTACTTAGTTAAATATCATGAACTGTTTAATATCTACTATGAATTATTTTGTATCTACTACAAATGATTTAGTAACTACTGAGTGATGAGAGTGGGAGTGGGAAAATGGAATGTGAATCCACATTTAAGTTTAATGGGTTAACGTTAGTGATGTCGAGGGTGCACAGGCAGCAGTGATGCGGGCAACGGGGAGCCAATCACAGCCCAGCCAAGGCTGCAGGAGGGCCAGAACCACCCCCCCCCCTCCCCATCCTTCCCAAAACAAGCGTTCCTCTGTTCGGCACGGCCAGCCTGGAAAACAATGTTTATTTGTGTGGACAGCTGTGCAGTGCAGCGCACTCGTGGGGGAGATGGGAGCACGCCGCCTGCCAAAAACCCCAGAAAAGATCTAAAGCCTGAGATTCAAAGCCTTAGACACTGAACACACCCCTCCCTATGCTCAACACCCTCGCACTCACTAACGTTTATTTACATAATTAAAATAAGAGTGGCTATTATTCAACAAATCAAAGCATTACGCTCTCTACTGTTTCCTCTGACTTTGCTCTGCTCATTCACAGACACACCAACACCATTCAGAGCTCTGTCAGCGTGGTCTGGAATATTGCTAATATTTCACCTGAAGGCTTCTTTACTTATCTTGTGGTCTGCTGTTGGACTGCTGGACTTGCAAGGACGGCCCGACTTGGCCATGTTGGCTGTTGTTGCACTTGTAAATTATTTAGTGGACGGTGGAACAGCTAATTTCTAACTGTTCTGAGATCTTTTTAAATTCCTTTCCCAGACTCCTCTGCATCTACAAGGAGTCTGCATCTCTGCATCTTTCTGAAGGCCTCAAAGAGCTCTTTGGATCTGGCCATGGTGCTACCACTCACTTCAACAATCAAGAGCAAACCAGACTACATGTCTGAGGCTCCTCCAAAATCCTCCCTAGCAATGTTCTAATTATCTGTAGCTGATGTGCTGCACCTGATTCTAATTTTAGACAATTTAAGTAATAATTAATATGTTGGTGTCTTAATTTTTCCTCATTAGAAATTGCATTTGTGTTAATCACATTTATTATACATTATCTACATCTCTCAATATTGTTCGATCTAATGTCCGTATGTTTAAATATGTTAAATTTGTTATCAAGGGTGTCGTCATTTTGTCACATGACGGATCTGGAGCAGAATCAACACATACTCATACAGGAGCACACTCAGCAAAAACAGATACACTACTGGTCAAGTTGTTATTGGCCAGCAGACAAAAGAAATCCACACTGGCTCAGAGATATACAGCAAAGATTTATGGGTTAAGTTGAAGATTAAGCGGACATATCTAATCCTTTACATCCCCGGTACATAAACCCGGTCTTCTGAGTCAAAGGTCAGGCTCCGTAACGCTCCACGTTGAACAAACAAAAACAAATCTTCGGTTTTGAGCATCTGGAGTCAGTGACGATGCATTTTAATGAGGAGATCTTTAAACAGGCTGTGTTTAATTACACCTCAAATCCACCAAACTGTCATCCACACATGGCCCCGAAACTCTGGTTTCCATCTGATGTTTGCGTGCATGTGTCTGTGTGTGTGTGTGAGTGTGTGTGTATTTACGTTTGAAGGTTTTCAGGACTAAAAATGTCCTGACTGTAAGAAGTTACACAGTGTTGATAGAATACAATAAGGCCAGATTCGCATTCGGCGCTGGCACACAAAATCTTGTATTTCCAAATTGGCAGCTTTACAGAAGAAGGGAAAAAAACCTTCTTAACCTTCAATGCAAAAGGATTTTTGGAGCATTTCTATTGGTCCATTCATCAATTGTGATACAACTATGCAGTCTGCCTTAAATACATATAAACACATAAAGAGCTCAATAAAATACTGAACTCCAGCGTGATACTGTAATAGGATGGATGCCACCGTTGCAGCTGGTGAAATTTCCTCCCTCCTAGATATTTCACCACCAACTGTGAGTGGTATTATTGTGGGTGGTTAAGGAACCACAGCAACTCAGACGTGGCAGACCATGCAAAGTTACAAAGTGGGGTCAACGAGTGCTGATGTGAATAGTTCATAAAGGTCTCCAAGGTCATAAAGGTATGCTCTCCTGACTCATTATCTGGATGTGATTAAATGGGATGCCCTAAAAGGTCCTTTATGGGTGTAAAGTCTAGGTGTCTTAATACTTTTGCCTATATAATGTATATACTATATATATATATATATATATATATATATATATATATATATACATATATATATACACACACACATACAAAAGTATTGGGACACCTGCCCATTTATTGTTTCTTCCAAAATCAAGGGAATTAAAAGAGTTTGGAGCACTGCTTTCCGAATTTCATAGAAACTCCCCAACTCATTCCAAAAGTATTGGATGGAGCACCATCATTCCAGAGAACACAGTTCCACTGCTCCACAGCTCAATACTAAAAGGGGGGAGGAGGGGGGGGTGCTTTATACCACTCAGACCCACACCTGGCGTTAGGCATGATGCCAATAGGTTCATGTTAATCTGTTCCAGAGAGTCCTATTTGATTAGCAATACTACTATACAGGGACTATACAAGCTGTGTGTGTGTGTGTTTGTGTGCATTTGCACATCTGTTGTCGGCAATGGATGGGTTCAACTTAAAGTAGCTGGATGCATTCACTAGAAGTGGCGTCCAAAAAAGCATGCATATATGTGTAAGTTTGCTGGTATGCAAGCACTTCAGTAAGATGGTTGCGCCAGGTGTTGGCAGTGAGAGATCTGAATTAGAGCCAAGATCAGCCCACACTTATTACTGGGCACCAGGCTTATACGTGTTTCTTATTCGCTGGGTTAATAATGTGAGGAAATAACGAGGAGCACTTTTTGATGCCGTGTAGAATCACTAAAAAGGTTTCTTAACAAACCATATACAAGCGGTTTTACCTCATAGAAGAACCATGTGACTAGGTAAAACTCTTATTTCTGCATTTAATTAAGGTTTCACAGTTCTAAATATTGTAGAACCGCATATCCTTGAAGAACGTAGTGTTTTTAAGCGCACAGTGCAGCTATTTGATATAGTTCAGTCCATGTTTATACAGTATGAGAAACCACATAGTCCAGTCCCAGCACCATGCTAACTAGTGGGTTATAAGCTTCCAATACTTGTGTTGTGGGAGGATGGAGGGTGTAAGAGGGCAGCAGGCAGACATCTTTTTATTTTCTCACCCAACACAAACACAAACACAAACACAACCCAAATGCTCCTTTTCAAGAGTCTACAGCAACTAACGCTCAAACCTTTAGTCCTTACAGAGTCTTCCCAAGCAATTCAGCTCACAAGAAGCTGACTTCACACACCAGACATCACCAAACATTGTAAAGGGTGACACTGTGTCCATTGGATTATTTGTCAAAGCAATTCTGAGAAACATGGCATGTTACTATTCAACATCACTTCAACACTGCTGAATCTGAGATTCCCACAAATCTGGTTGAGTCAGTGGTCTCCAACTCACCTCCTAGAGAGCTAGGCCTACCTTCCTGCAGGTTTTAACTCCAACCCAAACCTAACACACACCATTCAGCCAATCAAGAACTTCTGAAAGCAGTAATTGGTTGGATCAGGTGGGGTGGATTAGGGTTGGATTCAAAGTCTGCAGGACGTTACCTCTCCAGGAGTAGGGTTGGAGACCACTGGGTGAATTGGGAACACATCCGGGTCTGAAAATACCTAAGCAAGTCAGCTTAACTGAGGGGTCTTCAACCCTCTTCCTGGAGAGCTACTGTACCTCCCTGCAGGATTCAACTCCAACCAAAGCCTAACACACCCCAATCAGCCAATCAAGCACTTCTAATGGGTTGGATCAGGGTGGGTGAATTAGGGTTGCATCCAGAGTCTGCAGGAGAGTAGCTCTGTGGGAGCAGGCTGGAGACCACTGGGTGAATTGGGAACACATCAGGGTCAGAAGGCACTTAAGCAAGTCAGGCTAACTCTTTGGCCTCCTACTTTCCTCTTGGAGAGCAACTGTCCCATCCTGCAGGATTCAACTCCAACCCAAGCCTAACACCCCATTTAGCCAATCAAACACTTCTGAGGGCAGTAATGAGTTGGATCAGGTTGGGTGAATTAGGGTTGCATCCAGAGTCTGCAGGAGGGTAGCTCTGTGGGAGCAGGCTGGAGACCACTGGTGTGAACTGGTAACCCATCTTCTGTGCCAGAGGAGTCTTTCACAAACGTTGTATAAGGTCGTAAGCATTGACACGGCAGCAATAAACACCCCTGCTGGCTTTTACAGTATCTGGCACAGCGGGGTGCTGTTCTGATGGGCGCCATTTAATGCTAATAAAACAGAAATCAGCTCAAATGCTGCTATGCAACACCACCAACACCCCTGGTGAATCAAAGCCCCTGGGACGAAGCTCGTTACAAACAAGACAAGCAGACGACAAAGCAGTCGAACAAGCCAACGACGTCCAGGACACCAAGACAGATGAACGATGATGGGCCGGGAACGTCTGTCTGAGGTTTAGTTAATTAGCCAGCATCGATCTGCTCCTGATGAATCTTTAATTCTGCGCTTAATGGGCAAACCTAAGACATCCTTTAGACAGATACTCATTAGCACTCTGCCGCTAAAAGCTAACTGCAGTGTTTTACTGTAAAATGAGTGAAGTAAATTATACATGGCAGTGGTCCCATACTCAGAGTACTGGGTGCATACCTGCACAAAATTTAGGATTGAATATTTGAGGGGAAAAAACAACATTCCTATCTAAATCAATAGCAAACGTACCATTGATTTCATTAGATTAGACATTGACAATATACTGGAATTAGATTAGTATTCATGCAAAATGTTTATGTATCAGCAGAACAAAATATATCTATTAAAAAGGGTTCCACACAGAACCAAGAGAGGTTTAAGTCGTCAGAGTCCATTATCTATTAAAGAACCCCTGAAACTTCCCATATTATGAAAAAGCACATTCCAATTCCACAAAAACCTTTCAGTGGAGAAAGGGTGACGAGCTTCCACTTCTATATCTCTAGTTCCAAGCCAAGGCCCATACTTTATTTTAAGGAGAGTGTGGGGTAGTAGGATGCTCTATCATTTCCAGTTCCACCCACTAGCTAGAACACCCCCTGTCAAACGATGGTGCCAGTGATGAGAAGGGTAAAGGTTATGTGCTTTCTTCACAAACATGAAACACATACCAGAGGTTCTCGATCAGAAAGTGTCATTTTATCCAGGCAAAGAACCATTTCAGCATCCAGATCCTTTGAGCTGTCAGGGTTCTACATTTATGTACCCTTTGCCTTTATTAAAGAATCCTTAACCCCTTCCCATACAAGTTCCAGCGGAGGGAACCGAACTCGAACTAGCAACCTCCTGATAATTGGACTATTGCTGAAACAGCCATTCCATTTATACTACACTCCTAAAAAGTGGCATTTCCACTGAGGTTTGCCACAATGGGAGAGAAATCAATCAATCTAATCACTTCTGATCTGCAATTTCCACACCAGCCAGCTCACACACACACACCCATACATATACACAGTCATATAGAAAGAAACACAAACAGCTGAAATGCTAACAGTACTTATACATGCAGACACACTGCAAACACACACCATCATCATCATGGTCTTACCTGTGCGTAGTCTCTCTCCAGTGCAGCCTTCTTCTGGCTGTACGTCCTGTTAAAGGAGACAGAGAGAAGCTCTCATCAGACATCACAATATGATTTCAGCTGACCCCATACATATTCATACCCCCACCCCGCGGCCCTGTGGAGTGCCATTATGTTATCTACCTACACAATTTTACTCCACTTAATCACTTAATCACCACCAGCCAATCTCTCTCTCTCTCTCTTCTCTCTCTCTCTCTCTCTCTCTCTCTCTCTCTCTCTCTCTCTCTCTCTCTCTCTCTCTCAAACTAAACGCCTGATGTTTAAATAAGACAGACGCCCCCATAATCATGTCTAACCATGTTCTAATCATCTGCAGCTGATGTAATGCACCTGATTCTAATTTTAATGGTAAATAAAAATGCTGCATTCTGGTACAAAAAACAGCTGTATTTAAGTAAAAAACAGCTGCATTCTGGTTTAAAAGCAGCTGCATTCTAATAAAGAAAACAGCTGCATTCTGGTAAAAAAAACAGCTGAATTCTGATGACAAAAGCAACTGCATTCTGGTAAAAACAGCCATATTCAGGTATAAAAGCAGCTGCATTATGGTAAAAAAACAGCTTCATTTTGGTCAATAAAACAGCTGCATTCTGGTTTAAAAGCAGCTGCATTCTAATAAACAAAACAGCTGCATTCTGGTAAAAACAGCCATATTCAGGTATAAAAACAGCTGCATTTTGTAAAAAAAAAAACAAAAAAACAGCTGCATTCTGTAAAATCTGCTGCATTTTGGTAACAAAAACAAACAAACAAACAGCTGCATTCTGGTAAAATAAAAAACAGCCATATTCTGGTATGCCAGCAGCTGTATTTTGGTAAAAAACTGCTGTATTCTGGTATAACAGCAGCTGTATAGACCAGAAGTAAAACAGTTGGAGATGAAGAAAATGTTGGAGAAATGGTTGGAGGTGGTTGAAAAAGTCAACTGTGTGAATATGTCAGCGATTACAACTGGGTGTTTGTGAGTATTGACAGGAGTATGTTCAGGTGTAGTGAGTTGAGGTAGACCTGGTCTGGTGTTTCCAAACAGCATCACATATGTCATGTAAGCAGTGTGTACAGTACAGTAATGAGTACTGATGAGCTGGTGTAACAGCTGTAACAGTCACGCTGCCATGTCAATCACGCTGCAGGTAGTATAAGCGGAACAGGCCTTAAAGGTTAAAGGGTTAAGGACAATACTGACTGTGTGTGTGTGTGTGTGTGTGTGTGTGTGTGAACTTGGTTTGCTTTAATGCAAGACAGGAATTTCCGCACTAACTCCCCTTTTCCACAGATCCCAGCAAACCCCTTTATCGGCCAAGCAAGCGCTACGCCAAATCCAAACATGGCAATGTGCTTACATACTTCAGTGGGGGGGCTGCAAGGGGGCCTTCATGGTGTAATCACAAACACACACACACCCACACTGCTGCTCATTTAGAAAAGGGGTCTTGTGGCTTTATCCCTTGCAGAAATCTCTCTATCTCTCTCTGGTTTTGTGGCGTGTCTGTCCTGGATGGCCGATATCACAAACGCTTCAGCAGCTCGGCGGCAATCTCCCTCTACAGCCTTCAGCTCCAGAAACCTGCCTAATTCTGTCTGCTTCAGAGAACAGCCTGGAATTTCAACATTACGTAATGGCCCGTACAGCGTTAACCCTTTATAGGCCTCCTTGAATCTGCTCTGTGTGACGGAGGCTTTGAGATGGTGCTTTTGGTGCTCATAAGAAATCTGTCGAGATGTGTTTCGTGCATGAGGGCTGGAGCTATGAAGCTAACGTGGTTAAAACTGAGTATGCCTTAATCATCACACATGCCTCCAACCGTGTGGTTTCTTGATTTCTTGCACTGTATGGTTCACTGCAATCTATTAACATGGACCAAACTACATTAGCATGGCTACAACTGTACTAGCACTCATCTAGACACCTGAACTCACGGGTCACCAGAGCACCTTTGTCGAGTTCAAGACTACATCCAGCCGAGATCACAACCACTGTATAGTCATTGGTTTCCTTTGCGTGAATAAGGATGCTTCTGTGTATTCATGACTTAAGTAACGGTATACCTACACACACACACAAGCATGCAGAGCAGCTGTAACCGCAGATCCGCTTGTCTACAGGTGAAAAGAGCGCTTGTTCATAGAAGCTAAACTTCAGATATCAGTGTCTTCCACTTTCGTTATCACTGCTCTTGCTAGACGCAGGCCTCCATTTGCCCACTCTGTGGGGAAAAAGCCTGTTAACTCTGACCCAATAACACACAACTACATGTGTGAGGACACCCCCCCACCCCCAGAGGGTCTGCTCAGACCCACTGACGACCATCTGAATGGGCTCCAAAGACAATCAGCCTCTGTGTTCCCAGTTCCCATCCAACACCTAATTTATCTAATCAGTCCTTCATTAAATCACATCAGATGAGCTGCTGGTGGAACTGAATACATTCAACACCCAATCCTGTGTCATTCTAACTGTGTTCTTTTAACCAATATCTCAATAACTTCACTGTTCTCAATAGCTTCACTGGTTTATTCTAATGTTATATAGAGCTTTACAGGTGGACACACTCACTGAACACTGACTTTATGTTCATTTGGGTTTATTCTAATGTTATATAGAGTTTTACAGGTAGACACACTCACTGACCACTGACTATGTTTATTTGGGTTTATTCTAATGTTATATAGTTTTACAGGTAGACACATTCACTGACCACTGACTTTCTGTTTATTTGGGTTTATTCTAATGTTATATAGAGTTTTACAGGTAGACACACTCACTGACCACTGACTATGTTTATTTGGGTTTATTCTAATGTTATATAGTTTTACAGGTAGACACATTCACTGACCACTGACTTTCTGCTTATTTGGGTTTATTCTAATGTTATATAGTTTTACAGGTAGACACACTCACTGACCACTGACTTTATGTTTATTTGGGTTTATTCTAATGTTGTATATAGTTTTACAGGTAGACACACTCACTGACACTTCATATAATGCAAACTTCGGCACAGGCCGCACCACAAACACAAAGATCAAAGGTGTTAAAACAGACGATATGCTCTCAGTCAGTGCACAACAACTGAACATGTAAACAATGACACACACACTCACACTTACAGAGAGATAATAAAAACTATGACCACATAGTTATATATAAGTGTGGTGGGTGTGACCGTGAGAAAATATACACAACTGTAATTACACAAAACAATGAGAGAGAAATAGAGAGAGAAAGAGAGAGAGAGAGAGAGAGGGAGGAAGTGAGAGATCAAGACAGAGACAGAAAAATGACAGGCAGAGAGAGAAAAAGAGAATGGAAGAGAGATATAGAGAAACACAGAGAAAAAAAAGAGAAGGAGAATGAAAGAACGAGAATAATTAGAGGGAGAGAGAGACCCAGTTTACCCCTGGACTTGAGGTTCAGGATATCACAAAAATCCAACACCCAAGATGGATCCGATCACTCAAACCACCAGTAGTGTAAATGCATTCGCTTATCCTCCCAGTACAACCAGAACGCCAGTCATAATTGCCGCACAATGAGCGTATTTGCATATTCCCACACAGCAATCGGATTTCAGTCTGACAAACCAGAGACGCATTTGACCACCCAGTGTAAATGCGTGTAGCTAAAATTTTAGGATACAATCCAGATACTGTCACATTAAGCGACCAGGGTAAACAGGGACCAGGTAATAGAGCGAGGGAGAGAGAGAGGCAGAGTATGTGTGTGTGTGTGTGTCTGCACACGTGTGTGTGTGGTTGTGTGTGTATGTGTTTATGTAGGGATTCTCTGGAAGACACTTAAGGTCAGCAATTATAGTCAGATGCTGAACGGCTAATTATAAAAGTGCCCCCTCCCCAGCCGGAGGAGTGGACCGTCCAACAGGTCAGTGAGACCAGTTTGACGGTCTGTGATTGCATGATTGGGCCTGACCATTACAACAACACTGTAACTATGAAAACACTTCCACCCCAGCTGGAGTGCAACACCTCAGGATGAACTTTACCTCATAGAAGTAACGTAGAACCATTCAGAGTGGTTCTGCTGAAGAAGGCAACAAATTAAACTCAGCGGAAAGCCGAGCTTTACCTAAAGTGGGCCAAAATATGAGACAGACTTTATAGAAACAGGTTTGAAGGTACTAGTTCCTAGTATATCAACCTCATCTGCCATATTCCTCCAGATTCCCCCTGTTTTCGACTGTCACTGTATGTTAGGTCTCCCTGTATAATACTGCCTGATCCTGCTGAAATAGATGGTATGAACTGACCTCACATTCCCGCTGGAACATGCCCCCTTTTGTCAGGCAGAGTGGCAAAATATTTTATGAAATGCCTCCGTTTATTAGGGAAAACAGCCAAACCCCAATGGAACATGCGATTATCTGCTTGAGACATACCCTTTATACAGCCTCCAAACATGGTGGAGGTAGTTTTAAGCACTGTTAGACTGTACACAATGAGAGCAGTCCATACCCCCCCAATTTCCCATATCACCACAAATGTAGTCTATACCCAAGACCAGTCTAGTGCCTGAAGTTTGTTATTTTCAAAAATTCAAGTTTTTACAGTGGAGCAACAAGGCTAATGTGGCTATAAAGTAATGGTGTCTTAAAATCATCCCACATCGGCCTCAAAAGACATAGTTTAAATATTTAAGAATAAAATTGAAATACCAATCAAACTGGAACTGTCTTATCATCCGAATAATCTCGAACACACATGTAGCGCCACACTTCCTGAGTGGGATAACACAGTGTCAGAAATCTCATCTATCTGGGAAAAACACATTTTCCTCATTTTTATATAAATTAAAAAGTTAGTTTTATGTAAATTAACTAAAAGTAGTTAATAGTTAATCATGTAAGCCTAGGACAAATGTATTGGGACACCTGCTCATTTGTTGTTTCTTCTAAAATCAAGGGATCAGAGTTTATCCTGCTTTTGTTGGAGTCTCTACTGTCCATGAAAGGTGTTAGCATTTGTTAGCATTCAGCAACAAGAGCGTTAGTGAGGTCAGGATGTTGGATGATCACCACCCCACCTCATCATCCCCAACTCATTCTAAAAGTATTGGATAGAGCACAATCATTCCATATAACACAGTTCCACTGCTCCACAGGATCAATACTTGGGGGGGGGGGGGGGGGGGGGCTTTTAACTCCTCTAGCCTGGCATTAGTCATGGTGCCAATACTTTTACATGTCTCTGCTCCAGAGAGTCCTATTCTACTGGCAGTGCCTCTCTACGGGGACTAGAGACAAGGTGTGTGTGCCTTTGCACTGCACATTTCAATTTTTTTGACAAACTATTGCTTTAATTCCTCAACACAGAAAGGGGTCTGAAAGCTCCAGTGAGTTCATGTTTATGACCTAGTGCAGGCTTGGAATTCAGAGAAGGTCAAGACCTCTTGAACGTCTTGCAGCTGAGCCATCAAAGTCAGTCCTTTTTTCCTCTGCATGACCTGTTCAGTGTACACACACACACACAGACACACACACACACATACGCACACACAGCAGACCTGTGGAATTTGAGGGTCCACAGTCAAGCTATAAAATGTGGAATCTGCTTCAAAGCCACCAGCACACAATACACACTCACACACACTCCAAAGACACTAATATGTGGGTGGTTTAAGGCCAATTCTAGCACTGTCACAATATTAATAATGATATTCTAACAAAAAATCTATACAGACCAGCCATAACAATAAAACCAGTGACCGATAAAGTGAAGAGAATAAAGATTAATAAACCGAAACCTCACGTGAAGCACTGATCTTCTGCACTTTTGCGTCAGTTTAGGAGCGTGAACTGTTCAGAAGAATGCCGGATATAGGTCATATTAAACACACAGGGCCCTATCTTCTAATCCTGTCATCGATTGGCGTGGTGGTCTCAAAATGAAACGCCACTGACTAAAAAACAACCTAGGCAGACGTCAACAGTCAGACTTTCAGTGCTATCTTGGCAGTGAGTTGTCAACACAGGCGCGTGCTCAACCCGAACACATCCCTGCTTTGCGCCACTGAAATTGCAATCAGCCAAAGTCAGACCGCACCTGGCTCTCAGAGGACATGGCAAACGACACACTGATTGGTTCATTGCACAGTACGCCCAAAACACAACCAAGATTGCAATAGCAAAGTCATTGCGATAGTAAAGACACACTGACACGCCCTAAATCAAGCTGCACGGTTGACGGTCGCCAAAAGAACTCTAAAATAGGCCGTTGTTGAGAAAATCAGATTTGGCCCCGCTTTACCTGCTTTGTGAACAAAGCCTATGTCAATTCAGTTTCAGGCCGCTTTCACACCTGAAAGTCTGGAGCGAGGTCCAAACAAAGGTTCATGTCTTTCCTTTTATTGTTTACATCTGATTTGGTTAGTTGTGGTTTTACATTTCACTTTAGCAAATGCACTAAAGAAGTCTGCTTGATATACCTAAGTCCCATCCTCATCACCTACGTGGACTGTGTCTCCCTATACTTCACACTGATTGGTTTGTAGAGGGACGTGCACCTGACGTCATAGTGTTGTCAGTTCTGAGGGTTGCCTATTTCAGGACTTCAGACAAGTGCAAATTTACCAAATGAGCGTGCTCATCCTGCGACAAATATATCCCCACATGCTGCCACCAGTCATTTTCACTTCTTTTCTTATTCTTTGTCTATTGTTTAAGGGTATTGACCAAAAGGCCTGAAAGTCTGAACCATCCAAAGAAGTGTTTTCACACTGCAAACAAACTGAACTGACTCTGAGTCACAATAAGGCCATCTCTTCTGGTCAAACCAAATTTAAGGTCTGGGCCGTGGTCGGAGGCATCTTTTACACCTGCTATTTTAGTTCAGACCGAAAGTGAAAAAAGTCAGAAAGTCCAGACCAAAGAAGGGAGGTGTGAGAGCAGCCTCTGTTTATCTAGACTGTTTATCTGGAAAGTAACAGAACAAGATGCCAAAACAGGGAACAGAGCCTTTGATGCAGAATCTGAAGTCTATGGCTATAAATATTCTGCTATGACAGATGTTCTGTTATGTAAAAATAAGACAATGGTCATAAACTGGCAGAATGTGGGTCAGAGAATGACGCCATAAGAGGTTGTGTGTCTGTGTGTGTGTGTGTGTGTGTGTGCATTCAAAATTCAGGGTAATGTTTAGTATCTTATCCTCTAATGCTGACAGAGCAGAGTGTGCGTTAATCCAGATTAAGGACACTAGGAGGAAACGTCATGGTAACAATACTGTTTATGATATTTGTGCATCATCTGTATGAACGCTGTGCTGATACTGAATTTCTGGGTTATTAACAAACAATGAATGCCTTATTTCTGATGCCAGATAACAAATGCTAGCAATTTCTTGCTTTTGGCATTTTACCAATTCAGCCATAGATCAGCCATAACAATACAACTACTGACAGATGTAACTGGTGAACTGGCGACAGGGTCATGGGTGCCCAAGACTTATTAATGCTCATGGAGGCCCCACCTCACAACTTCTGCTGCTAACATTAGTC
The DNA here is from genome assembly GCF_030463535.1 of Salminus brasiliensis. Taxonomy (NCBI): domain Eukaryota; kingdom Metazoa; phylum Chordata; class Actinopteri; order Characiformes; family Bryconidae; genus Salminus; species Salminus brasiliensis. The sequence continues at coordinate 23,005,097 of NC_132890.1, read as the reverse complement.
CTGGTACCAGACACCACTGGTACCTGGTACCAGGTCACTTTCAGAGTCCATGACTTGATGAGTCAGAGCTGTTTTGATTGGACCGGTGGATTTAATGTTATGGCTGGTCTGTGTACACAGCCTGCCCTCAGATCTACACAGCTGTACCCTATAGTGAGCCTAGTATAAAGCTGCACACATACACATGTGTGTGTTTGAAGTAATTGACTGTGGAACTGTTTCACTGGCGCAATTTCAACACCCAGATGGTGCTGAGGAAGCTCTGAATATTAGTTTAATACTTCACTGACATTATTAAAAATGTCTCCAGTACAGCAGCAGACTGGGGAGCAAGTGAGAAAAACAGGGGGGCAATTTTGTGCACACAAATACGCATAAAGTCTGTGGTCAGTGAGTGTGTCTACCTGTAAAACTCTATATAACATTAGAATAAACCCTAATAAACAGAAGGTCAGTGGGTGTGTCTATCCTTAACACTCTATATAACATTAGAATAAACCCAGATCAGCATAAAGTCAGTGGTCAGTGAGTGTGTCTGCCTGTAAAACTCTATATAACATTAGAATGAACCCAAATAAACTGAAGGTCAGTGGTCAGTGAGTGTCTCCATCCTTAAAACTCTACATAATATTAGAATAAACCTAAACAAGCATAAAGTCCGTGGTCAGTGAGTGTGTCTACCTGTATAACTCTATATAACATTAGAATAAAAAGTCAGTTAGTCAGAATGTGCTATATCTATATTCTAGACCAAAAATAGACCCCCATTCTGAAGGTTGTGTTGTTATACTCTTCAATCTTTTACCCACTCTGTCATGTTTACTAGTGATTCTGAAGATACGTGGGGAGTTTCTACACCATGTGTGCACTTCACTTTTACTCCGCTGAAGAGCAACAGAGTGAGGAGAAACTCTATTATACGAAAACTTCTCAAACACTCAACTACCCCACAGCCACACACACAGCTGAGAGAGAGAGAGAGAGAGAGAGAGAGAGAGAGAGAGAGAGCAAGAGATATACAAAGGAAAAAGAGAGTGAGCAAGTACAAGTGAAAGAGAGTGCGAAAGTGTAAGAGGAAAAGGAACATAAAAAAGCAGAGAAAGAGGGAGAGCGAGAGCGAGAGAGAGAGAGAGACAGCGTAAGAGAAAAGGGTCAGAAAGAGAATGAGAGAGGGATACAGAGAAAGAACCACAAAGAGAGAGAGAAAAATATGAGCGAATATTGGGTAAAAAGAGAAAGAGTGATAGAAAGAAAAGAGAGAGAGAGAGAGAGAGAGAGGAAAGAGAAAGAACAGAGAGAGGATTTACAAGGAGAGATGGTAAACAGTGCTGACTGGTGCAGTGAGGGAGGAGAAGGGGAAAGGTGGAGAGATGGAGAGATAGAGGGATGGATAAAGGAAGCAGCAGGGATTAGGGGCGAGCGATGAAAATCTAATTAAAAGGGGAACGGTCTGCTGGAGGAGAAGGCCGGGGTCACTAAGGTCACGGCCTTGTTTTTCTCTACTGCAGCTTTTCTAGTTAGACACTGTTTGGGTGTGAGAGTGTAATCCCCACACAACAACACACTGAGAGGCTGTAATAGTGGCACTGTGTTTGTGTGTGTGTGTGTGTGTGTGTGTGTGTGTGTGTAGGATTTGGGTTAGAAAAATCTAAATTTTTGTCCATTTTTTCTTTTTGCAAAAACCTAAAACTCTTTGTATGGAAATATGATTCATGCTGAACAGACCAATAGAATAGAGCGACGGAATAAAATCTTTTTACATTGGCTTCCATTGGAAGTTAAGAAGTTGCCATTTTGCAGATCAAACCAATCCGAAGTGAGAAAAGTCCATATTCCAGATTTAAATTTAAGGGTATTTGCATTAAACTTTCACCGTGTTGAAATTATAAGACCAGCATATTAAAAAATAGCCACCTTTTGCTCGGATAACACTAGCGAGACGCTGTGGCATGGACTGTATCCGGTGACCGAAAGTGTTTATTAATAGAGGTTAACTGGTCTACTGGTGGCGCATTAATTGCTCTGTACCACGCACCGGATTTGGCATCAATGGCCTGTGGGGTATCACTATTATGCCATTCTCAGTACACTTTCACTACCACAGCTCTATAACATCTCAAAAAAGTTAGTGGTTTCCTAGATGCTACCCTTTATCATGCCCCTTTTGGACATCAGTCAAATCGCATCCTTTGTGCATTTCGATCGTTTTGCACTCTGCTACAACTGACTGGTGTGCTCGCTTATTTACACACGCAGCAAACCTGGTCACGCGACATATGTGACATATGCGTCCCAGCTAGAGTTCATTCCAAATCAGGGGGGGGTTGTCACAGTACTCTGACTGTGACAGTGGGCAAAGGGTGGTAGCATCTCAGAAACCGCTAACTTTGTGGGATGTTCTAGAGCCGGTGTCGTGATACGTTCTATCCCCCTGGACACATCCCATCCCCTCTGATGCCATCTTACAGAAGGACCATTTAGGACCCAATACAGTGAGCCACGGCCCAAAGCAACTGCTTACTAGGACATATGTCATGCTGTATTTTATAAAGTGTTAACACATTAGGAGTACAATGAGAGTTGTACCAATTCACAGCGCAAATCGCTAGAGGTTAGATAGCCGAGCTCATTCCCTTTGACTGTATTAGCCATCATGCTACTAGTTAGCCAGTCGAGCTGATCCCCCTTCGACTGTATTAGCTAGCATGCTACTGGCAACACTGTCAAGAAACGAACACAGTAATAAAAATATATATTTCCATTTATTTCAATCGTGAATGCCCAATTAATCACGTGGACAATTTTACCCAATGGAACAGTCAGGAGAGATGACACACCAGGGGGATAGGCTGTAGATAACTGTTGCTAATATTTGTTAGCAAGCTAACACACACTAAAGGAAAAAGCAAGTGCACGATAGCTAGCTTTACCTGTTGGTATTAGCTTTATATGCCAGCGGTAATAACAACAATATTATATAATTAAAATTGCAAATATGTAATTCACATTTAATAAATAAAGTTAAATAGCGACCCTTTATCGTGACAAAAACTTCTCGGTGATGATCAGTAAATATCTTTCCATTTTAATATGGCATTTAAGTATGACAGCCGTGTGAAGATGGGCAATTAATCACTTGCATGATTTTAACCAATGGAACAGTCGGGGGATAGGATGTGTGCAAGGGGGATAGTATGTGTCACGACACCGGCATAGTAAAAGACATACTTAGACTTCTCGCATACTGAGTGCCTCAAAGCAGAATAGCAGTGGTGCCCTATGGGCCACTGATGCCAGAGGGGACACCAGTCAACCTCTATAGTGAACACCTTCCATCTCCTGATACAGTCAAGGGTGTTTTTTCCCACTATTAGATAGGTGGTCATGATATTCTGAAATAATTATGTGTATGTGTGTGTATATACATAGTACAAGTGGGATATATAATACATATAGATGCATATAATACAAAACCCCATGTCCTGAAAGCCTATAAAAATAACAGGGTGAAGCTTATGTTCTCTTTGTACTAAAACAGTGTTGTATACTTGTTCTGTGATGTTAACAAGTCAAGCTGCACTTGTTCTGTTCAAGAATGTATAACTGCTTGGTTGAGCAATGTGTGTGTGTGTGTATGAGGCTGGCAGAGGGAGATGGAGCGTATCTTTGTGTTTAAATGAACAGAAGAAAGTGAAATACAGGAAGAATATAAATCACAAAGCCAAAAACATCCTTCTGCGTTAACTTCAGCCGCTCTGACATGGCAGAGCTGCTTCTGTCCGCTAATTCCTTCCCTAAGTTACAAAGCAGCGCATCAAACACCTGTCATTAACCATCAGATATCTAGAGTTATGAGCCTATATATTTTTATAAATATTATATTACCTTACTCTGGAGACTACTGTACACTGTTAAAAGTATGTGTTCCTTGTACAGCTTTTAAGTATTCTTCATTTTGAAACTGGGCTACTCTTATGGTGCTTTGAGGAACCTTCAAGAAACCTTTTTCTTCTAAAACACCTTTTTGAAGGTTCCTCAAAGCATCTTAAGAGGTTCCTCCACAGTATTAAATATAGAACTCTTCACACCCCTCTTTCACTTTTTTTTTTTTTTTTTTTTACAATAGAATGCAATATGAAGTATGAAGTATTTAAGTTGTTGTGTGATGTATTGATAGTCAGTGTGTAATGTTGGTTGGGGTGAAAAATGCTCAGATGATGGTTGGTTTTACAAGCCAATTTACCACCCTGTTATTTTACCACTAAATGAAACATGCTGATTTTCCTTCTGCCATTTATGGCACTGCAACGGCTCACAGGAGCCACGTAGCATTGCATAGTTTAAACTCCCCTTCTGCGGACACTGGAGGTGATAAGCTGCTCTCCAGATGGTAAAGCTGGCTGGACAGAGTTAGCTTACAGCCTAGCACGAATACCCTCTCAGTTTGAGCTCTCCCTTTCTGCGGACACTGGCACAGGAAAAGTCATGGTCATGAGGTCTGGTTTCCATAGCAAGCCATATTCTCATAGCTGGCAGTGTCAGGAAGTAATAAGCTGCTCTCCATTATCAATAACACCATATTCTCCCACTGTCATGTTCTATCGCTTAGCCAGCTTTGACTATGGCTTTCTCTAGTGGGCTGGACTTTTGTAAATGTCAGGGGTGTATGTATAACGAATCGAATATATACGTAACAGTTTTGAGGTTTTGGAATCTAAACGTCAGTCCAATCCAAAGTATCTGCAGATTCCGCCATCATCAGGCATCCCTAATCGTTAACCGGACCTTTGTGAACCCCTGCTTGTTTCAGTCTGACCAGGCTGATCAGAGACACACAGTAAACAGCGCCGAGCAGCTGAGCAGCAGCTAAACTGAAATGAAAATGGAAACAGAATGAAAAGCTGTTTTTCAGAATTCAGCAGCAATCAAATTTACAGGAGCCTCCGGTGAGAGAACTGGTGAGAGTATTCCATTTCATTAGGGAGAGAAGGGCTACTCTAGGGTGTGTATGTATGTGAGTGTGTGCTGAAGTTCCTCTGTTCGACTTCCAAGTGCATTAGAGCTTGATCAACCTGAGACTTCAGGAATGGTACGGTCGCCGATATCTGAGAAGAGAACATTCCAAATGATCAAAATCCCGTATCCGCTTTACTCTGACTGTTCAATCTACAGGCCGGCCCGACGCAATGAACCCATTTACATTCATAAACATCTGTTTTTATAAACTGCTTTAATTAACCTTTCATAGTGGTTGTTTTTGGTGTTTTGGGCAAATATGTTATTTGTGCCAATGCAGTGACAGACCTCACAAGGTTATAGAGCCCACAAAGTAAAATTGTTTAATTACACTTCTTTTTATCTTAAGTATTAGGATAACATTTAGGTAGAGCCATGTCACATAAAAAGGCAAGTGTAAATGCACCCATAATGCAAGTATGAAGCATTTAAGTTGTTGTGTGATGTATTGATAGTTAGTGTGTAACATTGGGGTGAAAAATGCTCAGATGATGGTTGGTTTTACCAGCCAATTTACCACCCTGTTATTTTACCACTGAATGAAACACGCTGATTTTCCTTCTACGATTTATGGCACTGCAACGGCTCACAGGAGCCATGTAGCATTGCATAGTTTGAACTCTGTGGACACTGGAGGTGATAAGCTGCTCTCCAGATGGTAAAGCTGGTTGGACAGAGTTAGCTTACAGCCTAGCACTAATACCCTAAAATGCAAAATGCAAGTGTAAACGCACCCATCACTCAAACCACTTCAGGAGGTGGTCTGAGACGCATGTGTTTTAGCAGTGTAGACGCATCCGTCTCTCCATCCAACGCATCGGACAAACAAAACTCCTCCCAGTCCCACTCAAACTCTAGCCCACGTAGTATGCCAATGAGCATGTGATTCGTATCTGTGAGGAAGATGACACAACCACACAACCAAAACAACAACTGTCTTTAGTACAGCACAGGACGAGGCTGAGCGAATAAACCACTGGTTGATACGTAACGAGCGGATTGGCATATTCCAACCCACACAACCCACCCCAGCAATCGGATTTCAGTCTGACTAACCGAAGATGCATTTGACAAGCCATTGTAAATGCACTGGCTATTCTAATAGCAGTCACATGGCCAGGTGTAAACGGGGTCTAAGCGAAAGTGGATACAGGTGGGTAATGGCCTTTTTTCCCCGCATTTTTCCAAACTTTAACCAAACTGCGATGCCCAAACTGCAGGGCCATGACCTTTGTGTACCGTTACACCCTTACTGATTACTGATGTGACCTGTAAAGTCCTGGTAACACAAAAGTACTAATGACTTTACCACCTCCACCCATGTACAACAAGCTCAGTTCTTCTATAATCGTGAACGTGAGCGTTTTCGTGAGCAGGAAAGGTCGACCCTGACTGACCCTACACAAATACACACTCACAAAGGTCAAGTGGACACTTAGTGGTACCCAGTACCAAAGAACAAAGAGACAGGGAGAAAAAAAGAGAACACACACACACACACACACACACACACACACACACACACACACACACACACACACAGTCAGTAAAGAGAAACAGACGCAGGCAGAATGTTCTAGCCGGAATTGATTATTCTCAGGCAGACGTAAACAACACACAGAGCCTCCTTCACAACAACACTCTCGTCTCCGCTGATTCGCTTTGTTTCCACCCCCCTCCCTCCATCTCCATCTCCTCAATCCTCTGGTTTCTGCAATAACAAAAACTTTCTTTCAACTCAGAGAAGAGACACAGGCCTCTCTAGAGTGCAAAACTATTTCCCACAATGCTCTAACCACCACCAACCCCCAGCCACTCGCCTCTTCCTCTCGGCATTATCAGTTCATCTGAACCTCAGTGCTCAACTACCACAGAACACACTGAACCAAGGGGACGGATACATATATATACACAACAGGAAACACATACACACACACACACTTATAAGCACATACATTCACTCATACTCAGACCAGACATAGGCTGCTGTCGCTGTTACTATGAATAGCCATAACCAGTCTGCTGCATCACTCAGCACTACTCTACAGAGGGTTCTTTGAGCGATGCTATTAAGCCTTAAACAGCAGCTACAGAATCATGCTGATGCTCAAACGACTATAGTGGGGAGAACGGCGTCTCTGACATTGCACGAGACACATCTGTGTAAAGTCCTGTAATACTAGTCAACCGCCTCAGTCCACATGCTTCTTTACCTTCAGATGCTGCTTCTGTATCTCTCGGCTTGTCAACAAATGCACGTGTACAGTTGCCTATGAATTACACTCCCCAACTGCAGGGGGAGCCCAGGAGCAGGTGCGGCTTTAAATCTTTGAAGGGTTCTTTACGCACACACGAAAATCTCTTCCACAAACATGGTTCTTTATGGGAAGCAAAATTGGTCCTTCTATGGCATCCCCTAAAGAACCCTGGGTAAAAGCTTCATTTTGAAGAGTGAACACAGAGGCTGTAACACTGTTTACACTCAGTGTGTGAGAAAGAGTGTGATAGGGTGGGAATAATAACAGCGTTGCCCACATGCTGCCTTACAGCAGTGACATCACGGCCTGTGTGTGAGGATCACAACACGCTGAGGGATGAGATCAATGGAGCCCCTTACACCCCGTCAAGAGATCAATTTATACAACAGGACCACCCGGTGTAGGAGTGCGTGGGAGAAAACGAGAGCAAACCAGTGTGTGTGAGTGAGTGAGACAGAGAGAGAGAGAGAGAGAGAGAGAGAGAGAGAGAGAGAGAGAGAGAGAGAGAGAGCGCGAGAGAGAGAGAGAGAGAAAGAGAGAGAGTCAGATTTCACATTGATAATGCCCTCGTTCCCCTATAAGCCTGACTTGAGAGGTAAGCCCTACAAAACCACTGAAAAAGGAACAGGCAACAAAGTCTGACTCTCAGTTTCCCCACAGTTGTAGCTGATTAGCATAGGAAAGCTTTCTATGCTAGCTGATCAACTGACGTTGTGTCTTCCTGAGGTCGAGCTAGCCGAGGTTGTGTCTTCCTGAGGTTGAGCTAGCCGAGGTTACATCTTCCTGAGGTCGAGCTAGCCGAGGTTGTGTCTTTTTGAGGTCGAGCTAGCTGAGGTTGTGTTTTCCTGAGGTCGAGCTAGCCGAGGTTGTGTTTTCCTGAGGTCGAGCTAGCCGAGGTTGTGTCTTCCTGAGGTTAAGTTAGCCGAGGTTACGTCTTCCTGAGGTCGAGCTAGCCGAGGTTGTGTCTTTTTGAGGTCGAGCTAGCTGAGGTTGTGTTTTCCTGAGGTCGAGCTGAGTTTGAGTTTGCTGAGGTTGTGTTTTCCTGAGGTCGAGCTAGCCGAGGTTGTGTTTTCCTGAGGTCAAGCTGAGTTTGAGTTTGCTGAGGTTGTGTTTTCCTGAGGTTGAGCTAGCTGAGGTTGTGTCTTTTTAAGGTTGTGTCTTTCTGAGGTTGAGCTAGCCGAGGTTGTCTCTTTCTGAGGTTGAGCTAGCTGAGGTTGTGTCTTTCTGAGGTCGAGCTAGCCGAGGTTGTGTCTTTCTGAGGTTGAGCTAGCTGAGGTTGTGTCTTTCTGAGGTCTAGCTAGCCGAGGTTGTGTTTTCCTGAGGTCAAGCTGAGTTTGTGTTTGCTGAGGTTGTGTTTTCCTGAGGTCGAGCTAGCCGAGGTTGTGTCTTTTTGAGGTCGAGCTAGCTGAGGTTGTGTTTTCCTGAGGTCGAGCTAGCTGAGGTTGTGTTTTCCTGAGGTCGAGCTAGCCGAGATTGTGTTTTCCTGAGGTCAAGCTGAGTTTGTGTTTGCTGAGGTTGTGTTTTCCTGAGGTTGAGCTAGCTGAGGTTGTGTCTTTTTAAGGTTGTGTCTTTCTGAGGTTGAGCTAGCTGAGGTTGAGCTAGCTGAGGTTGTGTCTTCCTGAGGTTGTGTCTTCCTGAGGTTGTGTCTTCCTGAGGTTGTGTCTTCCTGAGGTTGAGCTTGCCGAGGTTGTCTTTCTGAGGTTGATCTATGCAGTAGATGCAGATACATACAGAACCATACACCATACATCAATGTGAAATTTAGCAATCCCACCCAGACAAGTTTTTAGATCACAAAAAGAGAACATGTTGAGGAGAAAGAGGACGTCTGTCACCCTAACTATTTGCATGCCTTATCACACAATGTGATCAACTAAGACATGCATGTCTTACGTTCTTTAGTTGTACACTAGAGATGCAAGGCTAACAGACTTGCTTATGTGACTTCTTGTTATCTGTAAACATGAACTGTGGCCAAATTGAGTTTTCAAGGTGGTGGCTACTGTTTTAGCAGTACTAACATGCTTTCAATCCATGTTTACAGATAACAGTGAGACATACAGTGTCAGAAACCAATAAATAGAGATACTATTACTACTATAGTAATACTAATACTAAACAACTAAAAATGGTGGCTAAGTATTTTAGCCTGTAGTCATTGATTTACATAGATCTATATTATTCATTAGTTACATTAGCCTCGTAGCAGCAGTGTGCAACTAAAGAGGCAAACATAACTTGCCTGGTCTACTACATATTGGATCAGCTACATATTGAGAAACTAGGTGTGAATTTTGCTCACTTTAAAACAATCCTCAAGACCGAAAGCTGAAGGCTCTCTTATGTTAGCTCTTGAGTTCAGCACAGTGTTAGCTGCACTAGTTCAGTGTGTCAGAGCCACCAGAGCCAGAGGAGCTGAGAGGAGATGAGGCTGCACCAGTGTGGGAGTGAAAAACAGAACCGCAGTTTAGACAGGACTTTACGTTTAGCTGACTTCATTAGCCCTCCTCCTTCACTTCATCGCTATTTTTGCCCGACACTTCTCTGTGGGACGAGAGAAGTTCAGCTGACCCTGGTGACAGTCCCCTGCTGAGGCCCATAAAGATCCTGAATCGCTCCATTAGCTTTGTGCCGCACAGTAACGATGCTACGTTCGCAAAGAACAGCTGCCAGAGCGGCCCAGACCAATTCGGAAATAATAACACCATTACGTCACACTGATGACCACACTTATGATCATATTTTAGCCACCTGCTGGAGCGAGACATGTCTTTACCTACGCAGGCTGGCATTAAAGAGAAGGACACACTTATTATGACGGGAAAGGAATTAACATTATGTATAGCCTTACATATTAAAGGGCCCATATCCTATTTTTCTGGGGGGGTTTTAACAGCAGCTCTGCATTGTGGCTTAGTGGCAGTCCAATAGGGGTTAAACTGATGCAGAATGAATAAGCATACATGCGTTGAAATCACAACAACACTGAAACTTGACTTATGTATTAATGGCTTTATCGCTGCACCAAAACAACAATGAAAAAAAAAAATTATTTTGTATACGTTGTATAAACATATGTATGTTGGATACAGTCACTTTAATACTTAGGATTTTTTCATTATTGATGTGATGTCACATTGAATGGCAGCTCTGTACTGAACCTCATTGAAAAAGAAGTCCAGAGGGTGGGGCTAAATTACTGTAAGCTAAATAGGCAGATATATATTGTCTGTGAATGTGTTGGTTGAGGCACAATGCTGGTCTGCCAATAAAAAAAAATCAATGACATGAGCCCTTTTATACATAACAATGAAAAAGCCTTATGTGTTGAAGGACACATTTCCTACATTTCATATGTTTTTTTTTTGTTTTTTTTTGCTTTTTAATTATTTATTAAAGGGCCCATATCCTGCATGTCCCAACAACAGTAAAAAAAATGTTTTGATCTGCAGACTGGCATTGTGCCTCATTCAGAAATGTACGCAGGCTGGCATTAAGGTGTGCAGGACACACCTATTATGAGGTGAAAGGTATTAACATTTACATATACACATGTATAGCCTCACATATTAAAAGGGCCCATATCCTACTACTCTGCAGCTCTCTTTTAAAAAGCAGTCCAATAGATTAGGGGTGAAACTACTACAGACTGAACTGGCAGATATACTATATGTACATGTGTGGGTAAGAACAATGAAAATGTAGGGCATGTAGGATATGGGCTCTTGAATACTTAACAAAAAAGCAATGAGAAACCTTTATGAAATGTTATTATTGAAGATATTGTCCCTTTAATACATAAGCCTTTACATGTGTTGTTTTTTGTGACATCACAACAACAATGAAAAAGTCTTGTGTATTAAAAAAGCCCATGCCATACATTTTTCTTGCATTTTATTACTTTCCCTAAAAATAGTCATACATCTACTATATAAATCTATTTTGTCTTATGTCAATTATGCAAATGAGCTCGGTTTTGATTGTCTGCACTATGTAGTACCTCATGCAGAAAGCAGTCCAGTAGGTGAGGCAAAACTGCTGTAGGCTAAATAGGCAGATACCCTGGACATAGCAGTCCAGGCTGAAACACTGTCTATAACGTCAGCATGAAAAAGCGTGGCTAAACGGCAGCTATTTGTACATGTGTGAGTTTTGTGACATCACAACAACAGTGAAATCAAACTGGGCTGTTTTGCAGCTCAGTTTCCTTATTTAACCCGCATAAATGGTGCGTTTAGAAAAGTAACCACATTTCCACACTATCTCACAACTTTTTTGCCAGTTTTCCATGCCATGGGCCCTTTCAATGTTTTCAGTTCAGGGGATTTGGGAGTTGGCACTAGGGGCCGGAATCCCCTCGCTTGCATTCAACTGTACTAATCTAATGAAGATGAGGGATTAATTAGGGGTTAATGAGCGAAGCCCGGCTTTGTGGATTATTGTGTTAAGCGGCTACTGTGTGGAGAGTGAAAGTCTTTCAGTCTGTGTGTGTTTCAAAAAGAGACACGAGACCTAAACAAGCATTAGAGTAAAAAATGTAAGAAGGCATTTCAGGTCAGGATGCAAAACACAGAGAGAGAGGCGAGAGAGAGGGAGAGAGGGGAAAAAAAGACACTGACAGAGAGAAATAGAGAGAGCAAGGCGAGAGACAGAGGCAGACAGAGAGAGAGAGCGAGTAAGGGCACAAGACACAGAGAGAGACAAATAGAGAAAGCAAGGCGAGACAAATAAAAGAGAGAGAGTGAGAGAGAGAGAGAGAGAGAGAGAGAGAGAGAGAGAAATAGAGAGAGAGAGAGAAAGAGAGAGGCGAGAGACAGAGGGAGACAGAGAGAGAGAGAGACAGAGAGAGGGAGAGATGTTGTGTCACCAATTGTGTAACTAGAGGGTAGAACAAAATCCTTGCAATTCCTTGATACATGCATTCACAGACTACACACACACACACACACACACACACATACACACACACCTTAAGCCTTAAAGCAGTCTCCACAGATTTCTCTCTGTTTCCTGGAATAGACTGATCTGTCACATGATGAAAAAAGTGGGAAAACTCAAACGCAAAAAGAAGGTGTGTGTGTGTGTGTGAGAGAGAGAGAGAGAGAGAGAGAGAGAGAGAGAGAGAGCTGTGGGAACATTTGGCTCTGAGCAGGAAGTGCAAAGGAAATGCCTTCGTCACATCCACAGCCCTGTGATCTCGATGTTCTTCCAGAAAACGGGAATTCACTCCTCCTCCTCTCTCCCCTTCTCCACGGCCTCCCAGCCCATCCCTCACTTCCATTCCTCCCTCATATTTATGAGAGACTATGAAGTGTGTGTGTGTGTGTGTGTGTGTGTGTGTGTGTGTGTGTGTGTGTGTTTAATAGCTTACCTCATGTCTTCCAGTAAATCGCATTCGGTCTGGTGTTTAAGGTGCAGCCGGGTGAGCTGCTCTGTGTGAGTGGTCTTCAGCTCCTGTGTTACTTTTACCTACACATATATACACACACACACACACACAAAAGCCAAGAAAGAAGGTTTAATTAGGCACTTATCACATAAACCGACACCTAATTCTGACTCTATGCTCAGAGTTTACACTATCACATACACACACACACACACACACACACACACATACACACACATACATGTTCACAGCCCTTCCAGACTATACAGATTTGTTTTAAAAACAAACCTAATCACTAATAAACATTAATTAACACTAACGCAGTAACAGCAAGCTTCACACACACACACATACACATCACAAAGCTCCCAGATCATCCACACTGGAAACATTAAATCCACATTACATAAACGACAACAACATATGTAAAAGCAACAACCACAGGAACAGCATTGGTAACAACAGCAACAATTATTATTATTATTATTATTATTATTTATCATTTATTATTTATTATTTATGTATCTAGTATTCATTCTTCTAGCACTAAAAGGCCACATCCTAGCTAGTGGAAACTGGAAATCACTACATTTGGAGGAACACTGGGAACGCTGAGAATGTAGGTGGGAATTTGAAATACACTATATGGACAAAAGTATTTGGACACACCTCTTAATCACTGAATTCAGGTGTTTCACTCCCATTGTCACGGGTGTATAAAAGCAAGCACCTAGTCATGCAATTTGCCTGTACACCTGCCTGAAAGAAAGGATGGTTCTAAAGAGCTCCCTGAACTCCAGCTTGGTACTGTAATAGTAAATGCCACCATTGCACCAAATTTCTTCTCTCCTAGATATCCCACTATCAACTGTGAGTGGTATTATTGCAAAGGGTAAGGAACCACAGCACATTAGCCATGAAGTGTCAGACAACGCAAAGCTACAGAGCGGAGTTGGCAAATGCACAAAAGTCGCCAGTGCTCTGCTGACTGCTGAACACAATGCCATGCATGGGATGGAGTGGTGTAAACCACACCGCCACTGGACTCTGGAGAAGTGGAAATGTGCTCTGTGGAGTCATGAATCACGCTCCTCTATCTGGCAGCCTGAAGAATGATTCTGGGTTTGACGAACGCCAGGAGAACATAACCTACCTGACTGCACTGTGCCAACTGTAAAGTTTGGTAGAGGAGGGATAATGCTATAGGGTTTTCTTCAGGGGTTGACCTAGGCTTCTTAGTTGCAGTGAAGGGAAATCTTAACGTTTCAGCACACCAAGACATTTTAGACAATTGTATGTTTCCAACTTTGTGTAAACAAAAGTAGAGGTAGACTGTTGTGTAACGCTTACCAAAATGTAAACTTACACTAAACCCCAATTCCATCTAATTACCAGTAAACACCTGCTTGCATGTGAAAGGAGCTTTGGGCTGCTGGAAACAGATGGTTGTGGCACCACCAGCTATCCAACATATCTCCAAACAATAAAGCCAACACTTAAGCAGTTCAATCTGTAAGGGCCCACAGAAACCTTCTCTATAGTGCAGTCCCGCTAGCTACATGTGCCCTCACTGCCTTTGATGTTCTGCTTGCTCTGTTTGAAGATGGAAACCATGAGGCCACTCCTCCTTTATAAGAATGTAAGTTCATCCTGTTTCTGCCCACCTGTCTGAGCTTCAAAGGCAGGAAGGAACCTGAGGACCCATTATACTCTGCAGGACATGGGCCCCGGTTTAAAGCGACAGGTTGGTGAAAAATCAATTACACACAATTCCTTAAATGTAATCAGCAAGACATGATCGATGTCTGAAGTTTGATTAGGTTTTACACGGGCACTACAAGACTAATGCAGACAAGAAGTAATGGAAACTAATGTACACCAATTAGCATGGCGCTAACTGCATGTGTCAAACCAAGTGGAAATTTTCATGTGGAAATCTTGACAAGACTTATTTGGCATTTGTCACTGTATGGCTCATTGTTATTTATAAAATCCACCCAAATATGGACAAAACCAGGCCTTTAGATGGTGCTACTGTTAATTTTGTGTATTTTGTTTTAATGGATAACAGATCATATTTATAGATCTTGCTCTAATACTCTCTGATAGACTTGCTTATTAGGGTTCTGTATGGACACTGGATGACACTGTGGGTCATCTAGGAGTTAGGTTATCCATTCAGGTCTTCCACCCTCTCATTCAGGTCTTCTTTTTTTTACGTCAGATGTCACCATGAACTGAATTATTATTATTATTAGGGACACACTAGCCAGGACTAGAACAGCACAATTTATATTTTAATCATTTCAATTCTAATTTTCTTTTTCCAGAAAGTAGGGCAGGCTCTATTAGAAAAGACTGGGTGGATTGATGGCACTCTCTCCCTACAGCACACCCAGTGTGATGCTAGCTCATGTGTCAGAGCTGGGGACCCGGTGCTTTCCTCAGAGCGCTTTGGCTGCCCAGTGATGATGCATCAGCGGCAGTTTGAAAAGAGACGGTGGCTGACTACACGGGGAAGCATTGCAAGTGACGGAGGGCAGGTTCTAAAGGGCAGCTTGGGTAATTGGCTGTCTAAATTGGGGAGGATATTTATGTTTTTTAGCTGTTTTTTTATCTCAACATTACATTTATTACAAGGATAAGAGTCTTGTTATTGGTATAGCATGTTTTGCTGGGGATTTACACCCTTGTCGATCATGTAAAAGGTAGCATTGCTACCCACATTGCTAGGCCAACCACTATACATTTACCTTACATTCACAGCATTTAACTGACACTCTCATACAGACTGACTGATCGTCGAATCATGTCACACAGGTAGATGTTCACAGTTCCCAAGGACTCTTATTGGTGTAGTGTGGTGTAGCGAACTCGCCCAGCCCCAGGTGAACCCTGGTTTGCCAAGGGGCGGTGTTATTGCCCACTACTCTACACCAACCACCCACAAGTCTATTAGCCCACTTCAAACACCATCATGTCTTGGGTAAATGACTACACTTGGGTCATGGGGAAGATTGCCTTTATTTCTTGCCAAACTATCACTTTAATATCAGCAAATGGACGCGCAAAATAATCCCACACCAGCTGGATGGTGAATCTGCAGTAATTAAAGCTCAGCTCAGAAGGCCTTGGGGAAGACTGCAGCTGCGCCTGAAAAGCAGAACTGAAAGTTGCCCAATTGTTCTGATTCTCTTCCAGTGAAGAATCTCCCGAGAACTTCGACTTATTTAAAGTGATAATTCAGTGAAAAATCTCATTTACACAAGCAATACTGAGAAGCTAGTACAGCTTCTTGGGGAAATGGTAAGGGGTGTATTTACCGTCGCAGTACATCACTGTACTGGCAAAACTGATTCAACTGGATGAGATTTCATCAATTTTTCACAGAATAATATAATAGTTAAGTCAGCATTAATGAAGATCCTGCTTAGCGCTGCTACTCTGTGCTAAAGGGACGTCTTTTACATCTGCCTTTGCTCTGATTTCTTCTCTTAAATTTGCACTGGAAGAAAGCAGCGGCTGTTCTAACTTGTATGAAGCCCTGGGAGCCCTCAGAGACCCCCTACCACCCAAGCAACACACACAGTTAGTAGTGAGAAGATGATTAATTGGACTCCAAAAGGCATGAAGTTAAAGATGAAACATTGATTGCAACATTTTAAGCAGGATTATCGTATTATCTTTCGTTATTTTAGAGTAAAAATAGTAACAAATAAAACAAACACAAAAAAACAACAAAAACATGCAAAAGTTTGGGCACCCCAATAGAGAACTTTTACCTTGGTATCAGAATTTAATCAGATTTATTAGGGCTATGCCTTGAGTTTGTAGTAATCAAAACACCTGTTTAGTGCAAAAGACCTTAAGGAAGATTTAACAGACGCTGGAATGGTGCTGCACGAAACCTGCACAAATACGACCTTCGTGGAACCTTTCCTATGCCCTCACCACAAAATTCAGCACCATCAAGTTTTCCCAGGAATATCTAAACAAGTCTGGTTTATTCTGGAGATAAGTCCTGTGGACTGATGAAGAAAAAAATAGCATTTTGGAGAATAATGTATACTGCATTTGTTGCCCTACAGGAATATATGTTCATATAATAGTAATAAATTGATGCGATTTTTTATGAAATAGAATCTTCACACCAACTCTGACGTACTTTTGCTTTCTCAGGGCTACAAACTCCACCGCTCCCATAAATTTAAATATACGTGCATTCGGTCTAAATAGGCCTTAAAGCTCTGACACTATGATTTAAGGGATTGCTAGTTTGATTCCCGGATCATACTGCTTGCCATCGATATTCAGAACCTGAGAGAGCACAACTCGCTGTGCTCTTTCTGGGTGAGTAGATGGCGCTCTCTGATAGCTTCTCTCGAACCATATTCGTCGTTTGTGATCATTTGTGGCCTCTGCCTTTAATCCATCAGTGCAGTAAACACACACGTACACACTAGTAAGTAAAAACACACAGTCGGCACCCTTTACTACAGAACCCAGGTAGCAGAGGGGGTTAGGGGCCTTGCTCAGCTTGCAAACCCACAACGCTGTCATCAACAGCCTGGTGCTCTAACCACTGAGCCGCCACAGCCCCACCACTGCCCTCAAAAAAAGGGACTGAGCCACTATCACTATCCGCTGACATGTATATGAAGAACATCGGTTACTGGCTTCAGCCTACAATTCCCATATCCGTGCCGCGCTAATGAAAAATATATTGAGAGTAAGAAAGATAATTTGTCAAAATACTGACACTTATGCAACTATAACTCGAATATGAATCATGCCAAAAACGTTTAAATTAAGGTTAGCACTCAGTTAGTACTACTGAGTAATAACTGAGTCGTAACCAATTCAGGTCATTGTAAGGACAGAGCTTTACACCTGTAGAAAGAAGCAGATAAGATAGTGAGGTCAGGTGCCACTACAGGTGATGGTGTGCTCAGCAGCCCCTCGCAGTTCGACGGGCCCAGAGGGACTGCACCAATGAGCCTGGGCAGGCCGGCAAACACCTGGGGACTCGCTGTTAATTACAGAGGAACTGCTCCACTTGGCAGGAAAGGATTCAGCCTAATTGGTTCTGTAACCCCTAAAGGTTAGGCTAGGATAACGCAGAACGCAG
Source organism: Salminus brasiliensis (assembly GCF_030463535.1). NCBI lineage: Eukaryota > Metazoa > Chordata > Actinopteri > Characiformes > Bryconidae > Salminus > Salminus brasiliensis. The sequence continues at coordinate 22,987,306 of NC_132890.1, read as the reverse complement.
CTGAGGAGTAAATCTCACTTTACTCGCTCTTCTCACCTCAATATACAAACCCAGGAGAACAGAGAGGTCACTGCCTCAAAACACAGGTTACTGGAAGTGTTACAATACACATACTCACTCTTTAAAGGCCAACAGGACAAAAACTAGATGAACATGATGAACTGACCACTGACCCCAGCTGCAGTCAATCAGCCTGGACATGATTGGTATCTCAAGTTTGCTAGGCTAACACTGCTAACAAACACTGGACTTGGTAAGACATCAATCACGCCTTGGTAAATACGTGTCGAACATCATAATTTATTTGCTTAAGAAATCAATGGAAAAGCTACATAAACTGCTGGATAGACCATGTTTAAACTTTTAGGCTAAAATCGAGTGATGAGGTGGGAGGGAAACGGAAGGCCATCCTACCCAATCTGCCCCATCACATATTATTGCCATTTATCTTGGAATAAGTGAGATTTTACTATAAAGGAAGTATTTCAGATCTTGGGAGATCGTTTGAAAAACAAAGCTTGGGTCCAGATTTCTCCTGGACACTGCGCAGTACTACGTATAAAAAAATACATATACATATGTACACACATACATTTAAAAACTACAATAAATGTCATATTATATATTTGTGTATTGAAACAACTCTATAGATGACCAACTTCTGTGTAATGCAACTCCTCATTGCAGAACATCATTCTGTAATAGGTTCAGTCTCATATCAAAGTGAGTGAAACAACCCTGACTTTCTTTTTCTATGTAAATGTAGCCACAGTGTTGGGAGTCACTGCTGGCAGGCAGCTCGCAAACAACACGGGTCAATCTCAGCAGCAAGCTTATGGCGTAAACCAACCCAGTGTGCATGATATAAACAACACTAAACTAACTAGGCCTGAGATATGATCTATGATGAGGTATGATCTGCTGTCCTGTAAAGAAAAAATGGATGAGCGTTTCCAGAAAAAGGAGGCCAGCAAGCCAGTATTTTGCCAGTATTTTGGTTTCTTACCAAACGAATGGGGACATCCTCTAGATTTACCATCCTCTGGAGTTGACCAATTAGCAAGCACATCTCAGGATACGTCGTCTCAGTTCAACAGTATGTAACAATTTCACCCTAAAATTTAGACTCATGATCACTGACCATAGTGGGGAGAATGGAGAATGTCATTGCACTAACAAACAGAGAAGGTAACGTTAGGTAATTGTAGCGATGATGGAGACGGTAACGTTAGGTAATTGAAGCGATGATGGAGACGGTAACGTTAGGTACGTATAGCGATGATGGACACAGTACTGTTAGGCAAGTGTAGCTATCATTAAGACAGTAATGTAAGGTAAGCGTAGCGATCATGGAGACGGTAATGTTAGGTAAGCGTAGCGATCATGGAGACGGTAATGTAAGGTAAGTGTAGCAATCATGGAAATGGTATCATTAGGCAAGTATAGCGATCATGGACACAGTACTGTTACGTAAGTGTAGCGATCATGGACACAGTACTGTTAGGCAAGTATAGCGATCATGGACACAGTACTGTAACGTAAGTGTAGCGATCATGGACACAGTACTGTTAGGCAAGTGTAGCGATCATGGACACAGTACTGTTACGTAAGTGTAGCTATCATGGAGACAGTAATGGAGTAAGTGTAGTGATCATGGAGACGGTAATGTAAGGTAAGCGTAGCGATCATGGAGACGGTAATGTTAGGTAAGCGTAGCGATCATGGAAATGGTATCATTAGGCAAGTATAGCGATCATGGACACAGTACTGTTAGGCAAGTGTAGCGATCATGGACACAGTACTGTTACGTAAGTGTAGCGATCATGGACACAGTACTGTTAGGCAAGTGTAGCGATCATGGACACAGTACTGTTACGTAAGTATAGCGATCATGGACACAGTACTGTTAGGCAAGTGTAGCGATCATGGACACAGTACTGTTACGTAAGTGTAGCGATCATGGACACAGTACTGTTAGGCAAGTGTAGCGATCATGGACACAGTACTGTTAGGCAAGTGTAGCGATCATGGACACAGTACTGTTACGTAAGTATAGCGATCATGGACACAGTACTGTTAGGCAAGTGTAGCGATCATGGACACAGTACTGTTACGTAAGTGTAGCGATCATGGACACAGTACTGTTAGGCAAGTGTAGCGATCATGGACACAGTACTGTTACGTAAGTATAGCGATCATGGACACAGTACTGTTAGGCAAGTGTAGCGATCATGGACACAGTACTGTTACGTAAGTGTAGCGATCATGGACACAGTACTGTTAGGCAAGTGTAGCGATCATGGACACAGTACTGTTACGTAAGTGTAGCGATCATGGAGACAGTAATGGAGTAAGTGTAGTGATCATGGAGACGGTAATGTAAGGTAAGCGTAGCGATCATGGAGACGGTAATGTTAGGTAAGCGTAGTGATCATGGAAATGGTATCATTAGGCAAGTATAGCGATCATGGACACAGTACTGTTAGGCAAGTGTAGCGATCATGGAGACAGTAATGGAGTAAGTGTAGTGATCATGGACACAGTACTGTTACGTAAGTGTAGCTATCATGGAGACAGTAATGGAGTAAGTGTAGTGATCATGGAGACAGTAATGGAGTAAGTGTAGTGATCATGGAGACAGTAATGGAGTAAGTATAGCGATCATGGAGACAGTAATGTATGGTCAGTGTAGCGATCATGGAGACAGTAATGTATGGTCAGTGTAGTGTAGTGTACATTTACGTTTTTGTCCAAGCCTACACTAAACCCCATTAACCGTGTACAGCTCTAATCTACAGTGAGGGTAAACTGAGCCGAACACTGGCCTGGAAACGTCAGCAAGACAATGACATACTTCCCTCCTGTCAACATATTTCACAAAAACAAACTGATCCTCATTACATGGGCCAAATCTAACAGCCTTTCCGTCACTTCTCATTAAAGCTGGTCCACTGATTCTCCTCAAAGGTTAGAAGACATCTTGCCTGAAACTGATGCTCAGCAGGACCACAACAAGTTCATGCCAGGTGACTGTTCTGAAGACGGCTGACTTCATTCTGGATATTAATCTGCACTGTAACACCTTTACTGTCCTGTTAAACTGTTCAGCATGGCCAGGCACTTGGCTGGTAGCTGATGGATTGGCTCCACTTAAAATGGTCTTCTTTTTACTTACAGGGCTTTTCTTTTCAAGCTAATGCGTCTTTGTAATGAAGGACTGGAAGAAGGCTGAAACACATCAATAAGCCTTTCAATAGGTGCAGAGCAAACAACCACAGGTCAAAAGCACGGTGAACCCAGTGCATAGGAAAGGAAAAAGCAGAGCAAGTCCAATGTACAGCCAGCCCATTGGACAATGAGCCCAGTGGAGACACTGAACAAGTCCAATGCACAGTGAGCCCAATGGACAGTGAAACCAATGGGCAAGCTTGATGAACAACAAGTTCAATGGACAGGGCACGAAAAAGACAGCTGGCCCAGTGGACAGATAGTTTGACCAACAACAAGTCCAATGAACAGCGAGCTCCAATGGACAGCAAGCCCAGTAGACAGATATCTTGACAAAAAAACATGTCAAATGGACAAATAGCATGATAAAGCAGTTTAATGCACAGTGAGCCCAGTGCACAATGGGCCCAGCGCACAGTGAGCCCAGTGGTCAGCGAGCCCAGTGCACAGACAGCTTGATGAACACGTCTAAAGCAGAGTGAGCCCAATGGACATCGAGCACAGTGTACAGCTATCTTTAACATTTCCAACAGACAGTGAGCCCAATGGACAGAGAGCATGATGAACAGTCCAATGCAGAGTAATCCTAATGCCCAGAGAGCCCAGTGGTAAGTGTGCCCTGTAGACAACAAGCCCAGTGGACAGCTATCTTGAGGAAAAACCAGTGGAGAGATGGCTTGATGAACAGGTCCAATGCAGAGTGAGTCAAGTGCACATTGAGCCCAATGGACAGCTATCTTTAACATGTCCAACGGACACCAAGCCCAATGGACATATAGCTTGATTAAAACACGTCCAATGCACAGTGAGCCCAATGGACACTGAACCCAATGATAGATAGCTTGATGAACAGGTCCAATGCAGAATAAGCCCAGTACACACTGAGCCCAATGGACACCAAGCCCAATGGACAGATAGCTTGATGAACAAGTCCAATGCAGAGTGAGTCCAGTGCACATTGAGCCCAATGGACACTGAGCCCAATGGACAGCTATCTTTAACATGTCCAATGGACAGTGAGCCCAATGGACTGGTAGCTTGATGAACACGTCCAATGCAAGTCCAAGTCCAGTGCACAGTGAGCCCAGTGGTCAGCGAGCCCAGTGCACAGACAGCTTGATGAACACGTCAAAAGCAGAGTGAGCCCAATGGACACTGAACCCAATGATAGATAGCTTGATGAACAGGTCCAATGCAGAATAAGCCCAGTACACACTGAGCCCAATGGACACCAAGCCCAATGGACAGACAGCTTGATGACCAAGTCCAATGCAGAGTGAGTCCAGTGCACATTGAGCCCAATGGACAGGTAGCTTGATGAACACGTCCAATGCACAGTGAGCCCAATGGACACTGAACCCATTGACAGATAGCTTGATGAACATGTCCAATGGATAAAACCAATGGTTACTGAACCCAAGAGACAGTCACATGAAAAAGACCAAACCCCAGTGAAAGCAAAAGCCCGGTACAACCCCATCTACAGTACTGGGGGGGGATGGACAGCGAGCCCACGGGCAGCAAATGACAGCAATCCCAGTGGACAGTGAGCCCAGCTGACACTGAAGGCAAAAGCACAGAAAATACATAACGGAGCCCAGTGAAGCCAACAGTTAGCCAGTGGACCCAAATGGACAGTAATGCAATACACAGAGCAGGCTCAAACAATAGCGAAGCCAGGGTCTGGTTGGCTGCTTCCCTAAACGGACAACGACCCGAATGCACAGTGAAAGCAAAAGCCCTGTTAGAGCAAACACAGACCCAGAGACCTAAACAGCCCTGGCATGGTCTGTTCTGGAGCCTGAACTTCATGTTGAATGTGTGAAAGCTGTTTACTGAGCAGCTGGACCGCCGCTGCTTCGGCGCTTCTCCAGTCCAGCCAGTCTAGATGCCTCCACAGCGCTCTAGGGGAGCCTCACTTACAGTGAATACCCATCAGGGTAACGACGGACCATCATTACCATGCAGTCTATGATTAGAGCCACCACAGGAGCTGAAATTAGGAATTTGGGCGACAGAAAGCTCCTCAGTCTGAAGCAACTCCACCATAACTTCTGTTGAACAAGTTTTTGGTTTAGAGAGGGAAACAGAAAGCAGGAGGGTTTTTTAATATGGAGAAAACAGCGGCTCTTACCTTTCTCGGCGGAGGCTGCATGTTTGAACATCGACATGCATGTGGAAATAAGAAATAAATCCAAACAAAGCCCTCCTCCAAAACACGAACCAGCTGTGGCGGCGGCCAGGGAGGGAGAAGGATGAGAAGACCCGGACCAGAGTGCGGTTCAGGCGGCCATGACAAAAACGCAGCTCCGCTGTGGCGAAGCCCCTGAGCAGAGCAAACACTGCGGCTGGGAAATAAAGAGACAGAGAGAGAGAGAGAGAGAGAGAGAGAGAGAGAGAGAGAGAGAGAGAAAGGCTGCGGGGTTTCCCGCAAATACGAGGCACAATAGCGACACATGGAGGGAGTTTAGACCGCTTTTATTTATTGTTATTTTGAGCGGAGGCGCAAAGTGGGAAACAGCGCCACTCTGCGGAGAAACGCGTCAATTGAGCCGCTTCGTTTCCCCACCCGTATTCCGAGCAGCCGTGAAAGCGCTATTCCACATATTATTATCCACAAACATAGACATTACTAACAAACCAAACCCACCAGGAATTCTGCACGAGGCTTCTAAAATATATATGATTTTTGTTTATGATCATAAAATGTAGACATATCTGAAAAAAATAAACACTTTTTATTTCCGGGGACTATTTTCCGACACAGCACCCTGCACGTATCCTTCCACCATGAATGTAGTTTAATGTAAAAACTGTAGTTTCAGGTCAAAATCTTCTCAAAAATCCCCCCCAAAAAGTTTTTAAAAAGTGCCTCAGGCAAAAGGCAGTGCATTCATAACTTATAGAGAGGTTAGAGGCATTCAACTCTTCTGACGTCTGGCTCCGTTCACCACCACTGTGAGCGATTTTCACTGGGTACGTTTATCTGGATGGAGCGTTTCACAACAAAACCCCTCTGAATGACTTTGCTTACAACTTACCTGTGTAATGATGTAGAGGGTTTAAAAAACAGGTGGAAATCCCCTTTAAGAGTCCTGCTAGTTTGTTTGCTACTGGATCAGTTACATTATAAACACTGGAGCCTAGATTTTCCTGCACAGCACTCTCGATCTTATGCTGGGCTGTTCTTGCAAAACAGGCCTGTTGTTAATAATTAATGAATTAATTAATTAATTAATAATTAATTTTTAATGTATGTTTTAACCTAAGTGACTATGGTGTTTCATAGTCAGATTTGAAGATGAAAGTAAACAAAGTTAAAAACATATTAATCTGTTTTTTTTTTACGTGTCAAAGATGGATGAAAATAGAATACTAATTAAAAAGACGGTAATAACACATGAGCAGATTCAATGAAAACCTTACTAATATACCGTTATATTAATTAGATAAAGAAATATAACATAAGAAAAATAAGAAAATCAATAAAAATAAAAAAAAAACGTTAAAATGTATCAGAGATAGGAAGTGGGAAAGTGGTGCCTCAGCGGTTAGAGCTCTTCTTTTTGTAATTTTTTTATCTTTTTTTTATCTTGTTTATATCTCCGTATATACGTAAAGTTGTATATAAGTATTTTATAAGTAATCTACTCTTCTTTTTTTTTTTTACTATTTTCATCCATATTTGACATGTTAAATAAACGTATTAATATATATTAAAATAATTTTTAGAAAACTATATATATATCCGGGCTATTGATGACAGGGCTGTGGGTTCGAAGCTTGCCACTGTTGGGCCCTTGAGCCAGGCCCTTCACCTCGCGTGCTCACAGTCCCTTCTGCTTCTAACCGCCGTCAGATTCTACGGTTAGTGTGGTGACGTGAGCGACGTCTCACCTGTCCAATCGCCTTGTGAGTGTGAATCAGTACTGACCAATGACAGCGCACGAGGGCGGGGCGTTTCAGAAAACGGGTAGGGAAAAAATGACGCAGCGTCTGTAGAGCAGCCTAGCAACAAGGAACCGCAGTCGAGCGGGAGAGCAAGATCGATCTACGCTCAGGGCCTCAGCAGAACGATAATCAATAGCAGACTTATCGATTGCACTCTGTCCATCTCTCTCTCTCTCTCTCTCTCTCTCTCTCTCTCTCTCTCTCGTTTGTGTGATTGAGTCCCACTTTTTTGAACAATGACCTTCCTGACCATTTGTTTACAATACTGCAGCTCAGTCGCTGGACCTTTCCAACCCTGAGATCCACCCCACACCAACATGTGATATATAGGCAATATAGATTAGAATAAATGGATTTTCCTTATGTCCAACATATATCCTCATATTGAAATATTTATAATATTATATTAATTATATATTAATTAATTATATATTAATAATTGCCACATACTAACATATAGCTGCCATTATATAGCTTATTTGAAAGTGGGCTTTTCCAAATATAAGACATATATTTCAGCCCTATATCAACATATCTAAACATACATGTGTGACATATTTTAGTCTCCTGTGTTTATTTCCTCAGTAGAAATGATATTAGAACAAATACTAATAACATTCATACAGAAAGTCATGGTTTTACATCACTAATCTCCAAATCTCTCCTCATAGCTATCATACAACACCAGAAACGATGAATGAGCATTGCTGTGAGGATATGATTGCATTCAATGATAAGAGCGTTATTGTGGTCAGGATATTGGAGGGTGGATCACCACCCCACCTTATCCCCAACTCCCCAACTCAGCCCAAAAGTACTGGATGGAGCACCACTATTCCAGAGAACACGGTTCCACTGCTCCACAGCTCAATGCTGGGTGCTGGGGGGCCTTACACCCCTCTAGCTCATGTCTGGCATTAGGCATGGTGCCAATAGGTTCATGTTTATCTGCTTCAGAGAGTCCTATTCTATTGGCAGTACTTCTGTGTGTGCATGTGTACATCTGTGTCAGCAACAGGTGCAAATTAAAGTAGCTGAATGCATTCATTAAAAGTGGTGTCCATAAATATCTGGACATATAGTGTGACATATATATATATATATATGATATATATGATATGAATATGATCCCTATAAGCACATGTCTATACACAGAGCATATTCTGCAAATGGTATTTGCTGAATGTTAAGTTATGAGGAAGTTAATGAAGTTACTTAATTACGATGCTTTTGAGAAACTCGCCGCTGCTGGGTTGGCTCATGTCCGGGACAACATTACTGTTCCAGTTAATGAGGATGTTTACTTCTTTGGAGGTGTGTGTGTGTGTGTGTGTGTGTGTGTGTGTGTGTGTGTGTGTGTGTGTATGTGCGTGTGTGTGGTGGAACTCAAGATGGATGTGGATCTGAATTGCTCAACAAGTGTGAACTCTCCACTGTCGGCTCCTGTGCACTCTGTGTGTGTAACCACCCTCAAAGCCTGACTCTGCCTCTGACTCTGATTTTGATTCAGACTCAAATCCTGAATGTGATCTGGTTCTCACTCTAATACAGACTCTGATGCCGACTCTTATTCTCACTCTTTTTCTTTTTCTTATTATGACTCTGATACTGATTCAGAGTCTGCCTCTGATTCTCACTCTAAATTCAAATTCAAATTCAAATTTTATTTGTCACATACATAGTCATACACAGTAGTGTACTTGCAACTTGCAGTGAAATGCTTTTTAGACAGTCTGCCCACATCAAAGCTATACAATAAAGATCTAAATTTAAACTTAAACTAAACCTTAACTTAATGAAATCAAGTGCAAAAGTGCAATTTTTTTAATTAATTAAATAAAAGTTACATTTAAGTTAAATTTAAATTAAAAATAAAATATATAGATATATTTATACATATAGAAATATAGAAATAAAAGAAGTAAGAAAATATACAGATGGAATAGTGACTTTTACTTCTCGCTTTTTTACTTAATATTTTTCTCATGCTCTGATTTTAAGGGCCTTTTCACACTTGTCCTGAATACACAAGTCTGCACCCAGGTCTAAATCTGGGCTCGTTTTAAGGGAGGTGCTCATTATCTCTGGTTTGCCTCACACTGTGGATCAATTGCGCGTCCCTTTTCTGCATGCATTTTTGTAAAATAGTAAGGCCTAGCTAAAATAGTAAAGGCCTAGCTAGTTTATTGATTTCCTATATTTTCCTTGTATACAAACACTCAAGTGGTGAAGAGCAGCACTTTTCTGCAGTTGCGGGATTTCACTGATAGGAACACCTGCAAACAAACTTATACCGAGTCAGAGTCTGACTCTGGCCTTTACTCTGGTTCTGATTGTGATTCTAACTCTAATACTTATTCAAAGTCTAACTCTGATTCTGCCCTTGACTCTGATTCGGATTCTAACTTCAATACCGTTTCAAAGTCTGACTCTGATTCTGGTTCTTACTCTAATACTGATTCAGAGTCTGACTTTGACACTGACCTTGACTCTGATTCTAACTGACTCTAACTAAGTCTGACTCTAACTCTGACATTAACTTTAAATTCATTAAAACATTAAGACATTAACATTAAATTCAGATTCTTACTCAATTCAGAGTTTGTAACTTTTCAGATTGTAACTTTAATATCGATTCAGAGTCTGACTCAGGTTTTTAACAGTGGAGGCGATACGTTAAAACAGTCATGTGAAAAAATAAACTAATCATGCAACCCCAGAGTCCACTGGAAGGGAACCCCAGCTCTCAGATTTCAGGAGGACCAGAGATTGATGCTCTGGATCACTATCTGGGTTGAAAACAGCTTTCACACTTAACCAAATGTACTGAACTTGCTGAGCAGGTGGACCTGGGTCCAGAAAAAAAGCTCTAGTTTGAAAACGCTCTTACTCTGATTCTGACTCTTTCTGTAATACCGATTCAGAATCTGATTCTGACTCTAACATTTACTCTGATTCTGACTCTATCTCTTATATTGATTCAGAGTCTGACTCTGACCTTAACACTGATTCTGATTCTAATTCTAAAACTGATTCAGAGTCTGACTCGGTCCTCGATTTCTATTCAGATTCTAACTGATACCGAATCCGAGTCTGACTCTGATTCAGATTCTAACTATAATATTAATTCAGAGTCTGACTCTGACCTTGACTCTGATGCTGATTCTAACTCTAATACTGATTCAGAGTTTGACTGATACTGACCCAAAATCAGTTATTTACAGCTTCCCTTTTGTTTATTTTTTTGTTAAATTAGTTAAGCCTAGTGAAGTTGTAGTAAAGTCTTATTAAATCATGTTATACATTATAGATCTTCAGCATTAAAATGTTGATTGTAAACCTAAATGTTGAATACTAATAGTAAACAACAGTCTATATTAAAATAATATTTAGTGGCATAACTGAGCAGAACTGTAAGTAGTTTTATTTATTGGGTGTTTTTTCAGTGCTAGAATACAGCAGCTAGAAGAGACTTCAGGACCTGTAGACATTTATGGTGACATTTATTTTTCCAGTTTATTAATTTATTTCTACACTGATGTGACCCCACCACTGCGCTGTGCTCTTAAATTATTATTATTATACTTTAATTACTTTTAGCACAATTTGGCATCATTCTATAGAGAGCAAAAAAGCCGGCAAACATTCAGGAGGTGAGAAGGTTTTCCATCCGACCTTCAAGAAACTGTTTCTTTGCTGAATTCATAATTAAGATTTAGTGAAATAACAAAACCCTATTCACCCGTGAGCAATTATTGGCACCCTTGCTGACAAAAGAAGTCTCTTTTGTTTATCAGCTTTTTCTTCCACTGGAAACTTTTAGTGAGGTACAATTATTTAAAGTAAAACTTTAAAACTGAAGGGCAAAACCATTTCTTTTTGGCTCCAGGGGTTTAGCATTAGGCTTAGACCATTATTATAACACATAGGTACATCTCTCCAGGTCCCTGTTCAAAAGGTTAGTCATAAATGATCGATTAAAGTAACCAAACCATCTATACTGTTGAACTGCTCTGATCATAATCATAATATAATAATCATGGTGTAGTAGAATGTAACAAACATAGTCATGGCAGTGGTGGTCAGAGTAATGAGAGTAATGATAGTTAATAGTGTTGATATTAATAGTGGCAGATAGTTAAGAGTCCATTTAGGTTTTAACATGGTCATTAGGCAGGTAGCAGTGGTAGGAGGGTGTGCCACTGGTCTGGCATGGGTGGGGGGGGCTGTAGTCGGACTGGTAGGTGGCAGCTGGTCTGACGCTGGTAGAGGGGACCTCAGTGGGCAGTCTTCCAGCAGGTCGGGCTGAGTGACCATTTACTTGGAGAAGGTAAAGAGACAATGTCTTGTTAGAGGTGTGGACAATGGGTCGTAAAGCAGTATTAATGATTGGCAAAAAGGAGTGATTGCATTTGGACATAGCATGAGGGAAGTAGCTGAATTTGTTGAAATCGAAGTGTATACGGGTCTACCAGCAGTGGCAGAAAGCCCAGTCTACTGGAAGTACTCGTCAGAATTGCGTCCGAAAGACAAAACTGCTGGACAGGGACCGTCTGGCATGTTTCACCGCTCGTGAATGAAAATGGCCTCGCTTTCAGGCAAGGAGCCCGGAATAAATAACCTGTAACCTGTCAGTAAAAACTTGATTTCAGGTCCTTGGCCTTCCCCTGGGTCTCCTCCCAGGTGGTTGTGCCCGGTATACCTCCAACGGGCAGAATATATATGACACACAGGCAGCTACACATAGTGGTGTTATGAAGTAGCAAAAGGTTTAGGAGGATGAACATGCCTGAAGCCCCTCCTCCCAATCCCATGTCCTGTAAACACCACCTTTAACCTTGTTCACTTGTCCATGACAAGTCTTCACATCCCACCTCCACCCTTTCTCCCCCCCGTTTTAGCTTTGTTATCTCTTAGTCCTGGCTCCACTCATCAGAGAAGAGGGACTGGATTCCTACCACATGCTGAACCCTCCTGAAGCCTCAGTGAAGTTCTCTGAGCTCTCTCCCCTCTCTTACAGTCTCCTCCCAAATCATCAAATGTCGATGAGAGGGGCCGAACTAGCAAATGTAATACTCAACATCTTACATCGACTCTTACATCATGACAAGTTATGCAAACAAAAGTGTGTGTGTATGTGTGTGTGTGCGTGTGTGATGTTTTGACTCTGTTGGCTGAAAATCCAGTGGTGAAGAGCGGGCCGAGGCCTGTTTTACTTCACATGACACCCACACACACGCACACACCGACATACACACTCACACATACACAGAGGTGACCGTTCAGAGCTGCAGGCTGGGGCGGAGCAGAACAGGTATGCAGGGTGGAGAGAGAAAAAGACAGACAGAAAGAAAGAGACAGACAGACAGAGAAAGCGCAGGAGAGAGAGAGAGAGAGAGAGAGAGAGAAACACTGGGGTTGCTTTTCACCTGGATTGCTTCAGTCAGTACGGTGAGTACTGTTCTTTGTGTTTTACTGAAACTCATGAACGTAAGCTCTGTAGTCGCTATATTGGCCGCCTCTGCCAAGCTGCCACTGCTGGGCCCTTGTGCAAGGCCAATCAATCCTCTCTGCTTCAGGGGTGCTGTAGCACGATTGACCCTGCGCCCTGACCCCGGCTTCCTGAGGCTGGATTGTGTTCAAATGAAAGTGAAACTTCTCATTTGAGGTGTAACCCTTTAAAAATAGCTACTTTTATTCCTCACGATCAAAACTACTTACAGCAGGTACTGAATAATGACACCAGCCCTAGGTTTAATCTGTTTAATAAGAAGCATGGTGTAGGTATGGTACAACTTATCAAGTTGAACTTGCTTCAAATGACAGATAATAATATAAAAATAAATAATAAACAAGTAATATAGATATGCCAAAATACTCTATATATACATGTATATATTATATATATTGGCGCTATATACTGAAAAACATGTATCTCCAAAATGGTGACTTCACAGGAGAAGGTAAAAATGTAAAAAAATGATTCATGTTTTTTTTTATTGCACAGGAGCGATAATTATGCTGTGGGAAAAACATAAAACATATACACCACCCCCACACATGCTGCTGTGCATATATAGACACAACAGGCCCTTATAATTGTCTTCTAAGTAAGAAACATAAGGATACAGAATTTTCTCAAATGCATCAACATCGCCCATTACAAAAATCATTTTCTTTGTAGGTGTAACATATTTGTAAATTCTGCTACCCATATGGACATACACCAGCCCTAAAGGGGGACTTTTCATGTTATTCCATCACTTTCCACAGACCGCAGCAATTTCACCATGTCGACTCAAAACACACCTGCAGTCGTCAGTTGGGCAGATGCTTCAACAGCTGGGGGTTAGGTTAAAAACCTGAGCACTTTGTCAAGATTATTAACCCAATAACAAGCCTGCACATAATGCGACCCCTCAACACAGCGAGGCTGATTACACACTGAGGTGAATTATTCAGTAACTACAGGGACTTCTGTACAAACTGTTGGGGCTATTATTTGGTAATAGAAGTCTATAAGAACACGTTCGGCCTGCTGGTGGTCCTTAGGCTGTTTAAGGGGTTGAGAGGTTAATGAAACCAAACTGAAACTGAGAACAGGCTGGAAAGCATGTAGTCTCAAAAGCCTTTCATACCATTGCTCAGTTCCTCTACACTCTTGAAAATGAAAGAAGAGAGAGAGAGAGATGGTAAAGCCATTTTGCTGTTCTTTTAACCGCTTTCATGATGAGTCTTCAAGTTTAAAGCAATGCTGACTTCCTGGTGTTACTGCTAGACCATCAAGCTGAAAAGTCACATTTTTAAGGCTTGCTTTTATGTTCTTATCTGTAGTGAATGGGCTGTTCGCTGCAATCACTGCTGCTCTGAATTCCTTTGATTTAAATATCTGCATTTTTGTCCATTTGACTAGAATATATTACATTGACACAATTTCACCTCAATTTCAGTATATAATAAATTGATCAGATCAGTACAGCCCAGCATAACAACTCACTTGCCCCCCACCAGTTTGTACATGAGCCCCCATAGTCACTGAGTAATGGAGAAGGATGGATCCAACTCCAGCTTTGAAGGCATGCTCACTTGTAATAAAAACCCCAACAAAAATACATCTGACTTTTATTTTGTTCATGTGCAAAGGATGTTAATGTCTGAAGTAAAGTCAATGAATGAGTAGCAGAGAGCGAGCAAGAGAGAGAGAGAGAGAGGGAGAGAGAGAGAGAGAGAGAGAGAGAGAGAGAGAGAGAGAGAGAGAGAGAGAGAGAGAGTTAGAAGCCAACAACAGCTGGTTCATGTTAAAGTGTTGTGTCCTGCTCCAGGGTCTGGCATGTCTGGAGCAAAATGTTTAGCAGATATGAAATCAGAAAGAAATGCTGTTTTGATGTTTAGTGTGAGATCTGACCACTATCTAAACGGTTGCAGATGACCATCCCTGCAGAGCGTTCGTATGCAAATGAGTCCTGTAACTAAATACACACTAATCACTTATAATCAGTAACAACAACAGCAGAACTCACACAAATTACACACAATTACAACTGAAACACACACGTAGAGACAGAACAGAGTAGAACAGAGTAGAATACTACAGAGCAGAATACAACACTGCAGAATGGAATGAAATGCTGTATAATAGAGTAGAATAGAATACTGTAGAAAAGAATAGAATACAATAATGTAGAATGGAAAAGACTAGATTGCAGTAAAACAGAACGAAGCACTGAGCAATAAAATAGAAAACTATAGAACAGAATAGAATGTAATAGAATTCTGTGCAATACATTAGAACAGAATACTGTCTGACAGCATAGAGTAAAGCACTACAGAACAGAACAGAATGCAAAATTGTAGAATAGAAAAAAATAGAATGCAGTAAAATTGAATGAATCACTGAACAATAGAAAAGCATACTATATGACATAATAGAATGAACGTAATAGAATACTGTACAGTACATTAGAATAGAATACTATTATTAATTAAAATACTATAGACCAGAGTAGACCAGAATAGAATACTGTAGAATGGAAAAGAATAGAATGCAGTAAAATGGAATGAAGCAGTAAACAATAGAATAGAATACTATATGACTTAACAGAATAGAATGTAATAGAATACTGTGCAATACATTAGAACAGAATACTGTAGGACAGCATAGAGTAACGTACTATAGAACAGAACAGAATAGAATAAAATCCTATAGAACAGAACCGAATGCAAAATTGTAGAATAGAAAAGAATAGAACGCAGTATAATTGAATGAATCACTATAGAAAACATACTATATGACATAATAGAATAAATGTAATAAAATACTACGCAGTACATTAGAATATAATACTATTATTAATTAAAATACTATAGACCAGAGTAGAATAGAATAGAATATTGTAGAATGGAAAAGAATAGAATGCAGTAAAATGGAATAAAGCACTAAACAATAGACAAACATACTATATGACATAATAGAATAGAATAGAATAGAATACTGTGCAATACATTAGAACAGAATATTATAGAACAGCATAGGTTAAAATAATGTAGACCTTAATAGAATAGAATACTATAGAACGGAATAGAAGTATACAATAATGTAGAATGGAAAAGAACAGAATGCAGCAAAATTGAATGAAACCCTGAACAACAGAATATAATACTATAGAACAGAGTTAGAAACAATACTATACAATAAAGTGGAACAGAATACTGTATGAAATCATGAATGGAAAAAATTATCATCTATAATAATTTCATAATCGCATCACAGCTCTCTGAATTGTAACTGAATCGTATTGTGAGGTGCATAGTGATTTCCACCCCTATTACACCCTTAGTAAAGAATAGACTATAATGCTGTACAATATAATAGAATACAGTACTATAGTACTGTTCTGTACTATACTGTAGTAGTAAAAATAAATTAATTTAATAAAGCTAATATGTACATTCTTGTGACTCACATAGTAAAGAGCACATGAACCTTTAGAGTTTACGGAGTTAAAATGCATGCATTAAAAAAGAGCAATAAATTCTGAGACAATTACGCTCTATTTGCTCTCCATTATTATAGCAGCGTGTTGGCCGTGAGTCCATGTGCTCAGGTGTGTGTATGTCTTTCTCCTCAGTGAAATCACCACAGACTTAAGCTAACACTGCGGCAATTAAGTAGGATTCCAGTGTACACGGCGCAGTGGCGGCAGACTTAAACTGTTGATTTAACACAGGTGAGTAACTTCAGTGAACCTGTGTTTCACAGGTACACCTCATGAGCTTACTCAGAAGATCATATTCAGTCCTGATCTCACGAGACTGACAGCAAATCACCCTTACATCACACACATGTTTGAACTGTTTAACAACCTGTTTACTTTGAATGCAAACTCCCCTTTGTTACACTGGGCCCGATCCAGATTTGCTCTTACAGGCATTCCTAGAAGTGGCAAAGTCTGGTCCAGGTGCAGTGGTGGCTTAGCTAGTTAGAGTGCCGGGTATCGATAACAGGGTTGTGGGTTCAATTCCCGGGCTCGGCAAGCTGCCACTGTTGGGCCCTTTACCCTCTCTGCTCCCCGGGTGCTGGAGTTGGCTGCCCACCGCTCTGGGTGTGTGTGTACTCACTGCCCCAAGTGTGTGTGTTCACTACCACAGATGGGTTAAATGCGGAGGACACATTTCGCTGTACAGTGTACACTGTACTATACTGTTCTGTGCACTGTTCTGATGTTAGATACCCCGAATGTAATAGATCAGGCTGGTTTCACACTTGCTACCCCTGTGTACTGTGATAACGAAATACTAGTTAATCCTGTTGTTCTACACACAGGTTATCTGGTAGGTCTGCAGGCCTCACCCAGGCCTCATCAGTCAGCTGAGAAAAGCTTCACACAGCTATTGCTACTTGGCTGCTACAACCGTTAACACTGTGGCAAAGTTCTACAGACATGTCTTTTCCAAACTGATCGGTCACTTTTCTTTGCTTAATAATGGACGTAGCCTCAGAAACCTCAGTCTTTTTTTTTTTTTTTTGCAAATTCTCTCATTGTTAAGCAAAGCGACCAGTTTGACTGTCATATTTGATGTCTATAATTTGCTTCTGTAGTTGTGCACTGGAGCTATGAGGCGAATGTAGCTAACATGTAGCTAATGGACGCTTATTAGCATTTAGCATGGTCTCAAACAAAATATCTTTAATAATGATGAATGTGATGATAAAAGATTGAAAGGGGTGAATGTAATATGTGGACACCTTTTAGTGCAAACAGACAATAATCATGTAATGCTGTTTATGACCGAAAAAGTAGCTGGTTAGCTATCTGTTAGGCTAACCCTGACAAGCATGGGGGGTAACGTAGGTGGACAACAGCCTATACGGCAATTTATACAAGAAACTAGGTGATCTAAGAAACATCACATTTTCATGAAATCGAATAATTTGCTTGTTTGCTATATTAGCCTCCTACACTCTTCAACATGATCTCCCGTCTTCTCTTCTCCTGCGGCAGATCTCCATGAACCAGGATGACTACCTCAAACCTCTCCACTTTTGCCAACAGCAGTGCCCCGTACCGCTGCAAGTTTAATGAAGACTTCAAGTACATCCTGCTCCCCACTGCGTACGGCGTGGTGTTTGTGGTCGGCCTGTTGCTAAACATCACTGCCATGTACGCGATCCTGTTCCGGATCAAACAATGGAGCCCAAACACTATCTACATGATCAACCTGACCGTGTGTGACACTCTCTACATCCTCACCCTGCCTTTCCTCATCTACTACTACGCCGATAAGGACGCGTGGCCCTTCACCGAGTCCTTCTGCAAGCTCATCCGCTTCCTCTTCTACGCGAACCTCTACGGCAGCATCCTCTTCCTCAGCTGCATCAGCCTTCATCGCTTCCTGGGCGTGTGCCACCCAGTGCGGTCCATGCACTGGGTCAGTCCACGGCGGGCTCGGCTGGTTTCAGTCGCCATTTGGACGGTTGTGCTGGTCTTCCAGGTCTGTTCAGAGACACTAATGAGATAAGAACTTTTAACCCATTGAATTATAATATCTACACTGTTTCCTTTGCATATTGTGAATATTCACAACCAACCCATTGTGTGTGTTTTTTGTATTTCCGTCCAGGCGCCAGTGCTCTACTTCTCCAGAACCAGAAGTGCTGGGAATGACCTGGTTTGCCATGACACCACAACAGAGGAGCTCTTCAACCACTTCTTGGTGTACAGCTCAGTGATTTCTGTCCTGTTCTTCATGATCCCCTTCGTGGTGGTGCTGGTGTGTAACGGTCTTATGGTGAGGAAGCTGCTGGAGTCCAACACCATCGGCGGGGCCACGTCTCAGCGCTCCAAAAAGAAATCAGTAAAGATGATCATCATTGTCCTGCTGACCTTCATGCTATGCTTCCTGCCTTTCCACCTGACCCGGAGTCTGTACTACCTCTTCCGCCACCTGAATGTCAGCTGTGGCCTCCTGGAGGGCTCCAGCATCGCCTACAAGGTCACCAGACCGCTGGCCAGCGCCAACAGCTGCATAGATCCCATCCTCTACTTCATGGCTGGCCAGGGTTTCCGGAGAAGCATGAACAAAAAGGGCAAGAAAGGCCAGAGGATTGATAAAGAGAAATATCTGTCAACACCGTTATGAGTGAGAGAACATGGAATACTTCTTTAGAAATCTAACTCTCGCTGGATCTGTTGCCCATCACCAATGAAATTAGAAGCTCTTGAGCAGCCATGAGCACATAAGCCTAAGACCACCGTATTGCCAAGTGTGGGCTAGAGGGGTAGAAAGCCACCCAGCATTGCTGGAACTGCATTCCCTGAAACAATGGAGCTCCATCCTACCTTTGGGATAAGCTGAAGTGTCGGAACTAATCATACACAATCATCAGTACCTGACTCTACTGACACTCACACTTGTGAGGGTGAATACAATCAAACAGTCCTCACAACAGTATTCCAACATCTATTGGAAAGCCTTTCCAGAACTGTGGAGACTACTACTGCAGAAAAGAAGGGCAAGCTCTCTGTAGATACCCCTGATTTCAGAGGAAACGCTGGATGAGAGTCTGCAATGTTGAAGCTGACTCTGTTGATAAGTTCTTTAACCTTTGCTGTTCTTGTTCAACACTGGTGACACTGTCCTGGAACATTCCACCGGTGCTTCTAAGGTTAGCATTCTAGAAGCATTTCCAAGAATTAGCGCGATAATGAGACCGAAAGCTGTTTACGTGAATTATGAGCCAGTGCGTTGTGTACCCAGAGGTAGGGTGTGTCTGAACTGTCATTAGCACGACAAGGTAATATCACTTCTGTCATACTCAGAAATTATTCATTAACAAACCGGCCTCTGCAGAGACATGCTTCTGTACACCCCTGCTCTGAAACTGACAGTACAGTGTCGTGAGGCGAGGGATTGTGAAGGGATGCACACGGTCAGCAACTTTACTTAACCGGGCTGTGGCATTCTACCGATGATTGAATCCCAATCTGTGCCAAGAACCATTCCCTTGTCCCCCCATGTTGCTTATCCGCCTCAAGGTTAGGCGTGTTGTGCCTTCTGAGACGCATGTCTGCTCACCACAATTGTACAGAGTGGTTATCTGAGCTACTGTAGCCTTTCTGCCAGATCCAACCAGCCTGGCCTTTCTCTGTAGACCTCTCTCGTCAGCATTGCGTCTCCATCTGCAAAACTGCCGCTCACTGAATGTAAACTCTAGAGTCTGTAGAGCTGAAAATCCTTGAAGATCGGCAGGTGTAGAAAATCAGCCCTTCTGACACCAACAATCAACCACTCTTAAAAGTCCAAGTGCCTTTAACCCCTTGGATGCTTTTCCCCTTTATTGCTTTTATAAATGGAATCAGGGTCTATATAACTTCCATGCAACTCCAAGAAAAGGTTAGTAAGGAGTGAAGTAAGTCAGGGGATGGATACAAAAAGAGTACATGTGTAAATCTGCCTCACAGATTGACTGTGCAAGAAGGAGACTAGTGAGGGAGAACACCAGGACACTCACTCTAAAAGGGGTCACTTATTTTACAATCAATATTTTTATTGAATTTGATTTACATTACTTTTCAGAAATCTATTTTCACTTTGACATGAAATAATTAATTTTGTAAAAAAAAATAAAAGTACAGTTGAAATTGATTGGCGGGGGCTGTAGAGATGCAAATGCTGCTTCAGTAAAGGAACTGAAGACATACCCTTGTGGGTACTACCACAACACCTAGTGACAAGCATGGTACTTCCCCAAATATGAGAGTTTGGTACATTTTTTCCTTAGAGTTTAAAAGGCTGGTGCACAAAATTTTATTCCTTTAACCCCTTAAAAAGCCTAGGGCCCGACAGCAGCCCGAATGTGTTATTACGAATTGACCCACCTGTTTGTACAGGCGGCCCTGTAGTTACTGAATAATACACCTGGGTACAAGTGGGTAAAAAGCCTTTCTTTGTTAAGAGGTTAAAAAATGACATGATAGTATAGCATTTACAGTGATTTTGTTTCTAAATGCAGTGGTTAGAAAAACACTTTACGTTACTTATGTGTCTGATTTCTGATTTCAGAGCATATAGAAAACTGTACGCCCCCATATAACTTCAGAACAGGTACTTTTTTACTACTATTCACAGTTACAGAGTACTTTCTATTATAAACTCAATAGGCCATTGTTTGACACAGCAGCCTCTAGACACTGATCATAATTATTTGGACACAGATATTGTAATGTATCGATGTTGGAAAGCTCATTTAATTCCAACAGAATAGAAGCATATTGAGCTAAAAGCGTGTGTATGGATTGTCCCTAAGCCCATTAAGCGGTTAACCCTGCCGGTGGGGTAATTTGTGATGTTTGCACAGGTTCAGAGCAGAGAAATGTAGTTTAAGCTTATATTTGTAGGAGAGATTGGTTGCTTATATAGAAAAAGTTGAATGTTTTTTTATCCTGTAATAACTCCATGTAAAAAGATTTTAATCCAAATCATTTTGGAGCATTTCTATTGGTCAACTGCTGGATTCACATTTTTTTAAAAAGGGAAAACACTTCATATTGGTATGAAGGTGGTAATGTAGCTTTACTAATTAAGAATCTTACAACTAATTATGTTAAAAAAGTGCAAAATTGACATACAGAATGTTTGTTTGGCAGTGAGAATAAAATTAGCAGAAAACAAATATGTGTTGTGATCTGTTCTCCTCTATAGAAAAGCATACAGAGTGAATGTGTTGATAATTAGAAGTTTGGCTGCGTTTCAACTTTCGTCAGAGGAAATTCAGCCCTGTTTGAAATGCTGACCTGTTTGTGGGCAGTTATCACAATGCTGAATGTAGTTACCTGCCCATGTAGGTAAAACCGTGACTCCCCGGATCAAACCAGCTTTTCCTCTCGTCTGTGACTATGAGGTTTTGGGCCTTTCAGTCTAATGTGGGACCTTTGGGTGGTGAATTTGCTTACAGATCATTTTCCAAATGACAGAAACACGAGTAGATAATGACGACATATGTAACAAGTCTTGGGATTTAAAAGGCCCAATTGTTTTCCAACTTCCAGCTTCGGTTAAATTTCTCCTTAAAAATTACACTGACTTTACCATCTAATGTTGTAGTTTAAAAAAGTAAAAATAAAGAAATCAGTCACAAAGAACAACTGCAATAAACTTATTCTTTATTTGAGGAGTACAAATATGAAGAAAAAGCTAACATAATAATAATAATAATAAATATAAATAAAAGCAACAACAATGCAGAGATGTTTCTTTCTGTTCCCTGTCACATCAATCGAGTTATTAACATTTTAACACATATGGTAAAACCCAGAGATCTCAAAGCCTATAAATATGACAAAATACTGGCCGTGTTCAGGGAATGAAGAACATAAAAAAAAAGAAAAAAAAAAGAAAAAAGTATAAAACATCATACTTTATAAAATGTTAATGTAGATGGCAGTAACAAAATAGTGGTTTTGTAGCCTTGCCTGCCATTGTGTGTGTCTTCTCGATTCATTAGAATAAAATCCGAAAATAAAATAAGGAAAAACGCTATAAATGTTATTGGAAGATTGAGATTGGTCAGTCATGATTTGTTCGATGTTGAAATACTTGTGTAATTCATACAATGAGCACATTTTCTGCTTTTCTGTAAAAGTACAGAGAAATTACTGTCCATAGTAACCAACTGTACACTACAGAGGCTGCAGAACAGTGAAGTATTCCTTTAACCTCATCATATATTGAGAACGATATGAGTTTCACATTTTGCTTCCAGCAAAAGAAAAAAAATACTAAAAAAAAAAAAAAAAAAAAAAAAAAAAAAAAAAATATATATATATATATAGTACTGTGCAGACGTTGTAGGCACCCAAGGACATTATTGACAACCACTGAACTTGTGAATTTGACTGTTTTGCCTGTAAAAACACCAGATCACATTGCGCTGTAAAAAGTAGTTGATTGTTTTACCATTGCCATTTTTTTAGGTTGAACGGACAAACCACTTTTTACAGTGTAGAACAGATGCAGGTAAACATAACACAGTAAAAAGTAACGAGAATTTCTCATTTTAAAGAAAGTACTTGAGATCTTGTGAGCTAGTCTGAAGAACAGGGCTTGGTTCCAGATTTTATATAACTATAACTAATACTAGACTCCCATGAGGGGATGTTTGGAGATGTTTTAATGACCACAGTGATGTAAAATCACTACTGTTTGGGATGGATGACATCAGTATTTATTCTTATAATAAGTTTCTTCCTTCTAATTTCTCATTTTCACAGGTGCCTAAAACCTGTGCACAGTACTGTATATTATGGAGTACCTGAAGCTGCAGCAGAGACGCCCCGTACGTACCGTGTGTGTGTGTGTGCGTTTGTCTTTGTGCGTGTTTTTCCAAAGCACCGCATTGCGACAAGTGGACGTCCACCTGTTCGCCTTTAAGTGAGATCGCAGACGTCAGTTCCAGTGTACACTCTCACACACGTGGGCGTCTCGTACCGTGAAGGCCGTGTTTAGGCAGATTTTCTGATTGGTAAAGTAGGAGGTAGCTTTGATGACACACCTGTGTGGATAATCACAGTGCTTTGTTATGCCATGAATGCCCCCTTAAGCCCCTCTCTTCAGCTATGAAAATGGACAATGCTGACTCCATGGACGAGAGAATGAGGACACGGTTCGGGAAGGAGAAGTGGCAAGATCAGGCCTACTGGTCTTCTGGATTTCTGGAGCACCAGAGCACTGCACGGTTTGGGGCTTATTTTCTACAGAGGGTTCTCTCAGCTGTCTACATAGACCTAATGTGGTATTCTGTGGTCAACATCATGGTCTGTACCAGAAACTCTGGACCTAAGATGGATTGCTGCTCGGTGGTAAACAAAGAGTTCAAACCTGATGCACTTCTTTCTCCAGGATGGGACTTTGTTTGGGGTGAAAAAGGCTGATCTGCGGTTTTGCAGCCTATTTACCACCCTGTTATTTTACCTACAGACACACAGCCTAGCCTAGCCTAGCTTTAAGATTGTAACAAGAGATTTCTGTAATAAGTCTCACTAGACATATTCAAAATATTGTAGTACGGTCTGGTAGGTTGGCTTTTACCTAGCACTTTTTTTAGCCTAACTTCCATATTTCCCTTATGTAGCCATTATGTTTAGCCTCCAAAGGCTTTCTCTAGTGTGCAGAGTTTATGTAAATTTAGCAGGCTTAAATATGACAAGTCAAAACTGCTTGTTAAACAATTAGAACTCTGCGGTTTTTGGAATTGGTTTATTTTCCGGCTCTGTTTTGGTTCTGCTGGGTTTTCGTTTGAAAGAGAACCACAACAGTGTTTAAGGGATACGGTTCCATGTATCTAAACTCTTTGATTATTTAACTATGACAAGATAAATACAGTTTTCCATTCCAGAGCAACATCGAGCCAACATTAGCAACAACAACATTTGGGGTAATTGTTCCTTGAACTGTTCTTTATCTAACTGAGAACTTCATTCTGGTGGAAATACGCTACGCTATGCAGTGCTGTGGCTCTCAAGAACCCAGTTCTCCCTATTCTCTACGTAGGCCATGTTAAGTTGTGTAATAGCACATAATTTGTCAACAACCGGCTGTGTGACTTTGACCTGTTGACCTGTTTATGATTAAATGCATGACTTTGGTGTAGAAGCCATAGATTCAGGACGTATATAGGGAGTAGGGAGACATGCTTAAATGCATGAAAATTCTTCTCCTTGTTCCCCCGAGCCAAACGCAGCCATATCTCGCTAAACAGGATCATCAGTGAATAAAAAAAATAATAAAATAAATAAAAACATAAGGGTTTTATGTAATAATAAATCAAATAATATGCACAACGTTCAGGATTGAGAAGTCACCACTCTGACACTAATACTCAACAGCAGCAGCAGCTTTCCCAAAGCGTCTCCTAACACAAATGAGCTCTCTACATTTCAACAGGCTTACTGGATACAGCCCGTGAGGAAAACGACAAGGACAGCAGGTGGGAGTCCAGCCAGAGGCGACGGCTGATGTTATACTGAGAGTTAGGATGATGCCATTCAGGCAAATCAGACATCTAGAGTCGAACTAAAAAGAAATGTTTGCATCATTTTCTAACCATGAGAACAAAACTTAAAGGCCAGCACTGAAATGAGCAACGCCACAATGATTAAGCCAGTGCTCATACACTGTAAATGTAACTGTAAATGTGAAGTCAGGCCAACTTAAAATAAGTCGCGTTAACTCAACTAACTTTTCTTACTTCTGCATCTAAGTTTAGTCAACAGTACATATTGAGTCCAGCCTCAAAACACTGAGGAACTGCTAAATGAGCTGCAGCTGAAACTCTAGAGACGTGAAACCATGTACATTTCTGTTTCCAAGAAACAAGGGACAGGTAACTTTGCTCAGAACTATGTTTTATGTAGTGCAATTTCACAGCTCTAGAGTGACCCAGCGGTCTAACTGCTGCTCGTCAAGTGTGAGGAGGCCATAAGTTCAAATCCCAAATAGGCCTCCCAGTCTGGGGATGTCATGTGGTAGGAAAAGTTCTAACCTGCAAATGGAAATAAACATTGAACACATTGAGGGGGAGGAGCCACAGACTAAACATCTTACATAATATTTGATCAGCTTCAGCTGCAGCTCATTTATTAATGTATTCGAGGCTCAACTCAACGTGTATTGCTGACCAAACTGAGATGCAGATGTTGAGTTAGGAGGACATAAGTCAACTAAAAAAAAACAACAGAATTTTAAGTGATTTAAGTCCTGACTTTACATGTTTTTCAGTGTGTCTGTACAATAAAAGAGCTTAATACATATTATTAGAAAATACCAGCTTTGTTTCTTTACATACTACGCTGTACATATTTACAGTTGGTTTTTTTTAGCATCAAAATGAGCCGGACCTGTTTGACGCTTGATAATAAGGAAGCTAGATACGAAGAACCATTTCAAAAAGCTGGAATTTATGAACCATGTCTGAGACGTCTGTGCCTGTCAGTGTTTAGAATTAGAATTGAGTAAAAAATAAACGCACTATGACCTAACCTCGGTATTAGCAGTCTAATATTACATTCGAAATAGTATAAAGAGATGTCCTACACTGCTGCCCTGAATTTAGCTTTCAAAAGGAGATTTATTGCTAAATTGTAAATACTGTACACAGTTTGCAAGACCTCAAGATCTGCACTACGTTTCCCAGAATGCCTGTTTGTTTCCTCTATTGCAAATGCAATTCAATTACAAATTAATCCGCCCCCATCTAGATATGTGTGTATATTATGTCAGGACGTCATGCTGGGTCTCGTGGAAGCAGTGGTATTTTTGGATCGTACAGTGCCGGAAGGATTCTCTCTCCCCCCTCCCCCCCTTCCAAACTCTTTTGTAGTGTTTCCCGGAAGCACAAAAATGCTTACAGTGGCCGCACATCTTCTCTCCCTCTTCTCTCTGTCTCCCTCCTGCCAGGCCTGAAGCAAATAGCTTTCTTAAAAATAAAGTAGTTAAATTAAGTCCGTGATAAATTCCAATTCCTCTTTTGTGGAATTTGAGGCTAACTCCCCATGGGGGTGAATACAGTTAGCAACCTGCTTCGGCCCTGACCCTTCCTCTGCAGGCCTTGGGACGAGGTCATCCTCCAAGTGGTGACGCTGGCTTCTTTTCCTATTCCTCTCGTCTTTTCACTCAGTCATCTAATACAAGACAGAGAAAACAAGAGAGAGAGATGGGGGAAAAAAGAAGATTAGTGTGAACTAGACCAGTGCAATCATCTAAATACTGGCAAGGAATAAAAACAGTGGTCCGGAGCTGAACTTGCAATCCATTACAAGGGCAGGTGTGCTTTATTTATCTACATTAGACATAATACACAAGAACTAGGGATCTGATCCAGTGACTGGGGTTGGGGATTGGGGTCCGATCCAGACATTTTTAAATGCAGTGGCTAACGGCTTTTAAGGTTATGATCCCTAGGTTTCTAATAGCAGAGTGGTATCTGGCGTCCTTTAGCTTATTTAAGGTAGAACGAGCAGTTCAGGGAAGAGGAAAGCTCATTTAAAGTTCATTTAGGGCCTCATTGTAAACGTGAGGCAGCAACAAGAAACGGTACATGGAGCAGCAGTTAAGAGACTGTTAGTTAATATAAAATAATAAAAAATAACATAATTTAAGTAACTAACTCTTTACTTACTAAATTCAGACCAGTGCTACACAAACTCGCCTCATCCACTAGAGGGCACCACAGAGCCATTTAGCTGTGGCTGGCTGACTCAGCGTTCCCAGACCAGCGGAAAAGCCGGTTCATGCAGAAAGAACAGCAGCGTTCACAGACATGTACAATAAACACCACAAAACAGAGCTGCACCACCTCTAAACCACCCTCACAGCCTCCGCTCTCCCAAATCCAAAACCATCACACGCTCGTCATACACATCCTCCTCTAAACCACTGTCAGCTGCCGGCTGAGCGCTGAGGCGCCGCCGGGCCAGAGCCCACTCTGATAAGGTTGCTGACAGAGAGTAAATGTGTGGCCTATAAATGTCCGCAGAGTGGTTCTACTCTAAAAAAGAGCCGACAGCTGCCTGCCCCCTCCTCCTCCTCCTCGCCCCAAGGTTACATAACTGAGTCAGATGTGACACTAAGATGTTCCTCCAGGTGTCAGAACAACAAAAACGTGCGGCCCCACTGTCATCACATTTACACAGCTGTGCACGGCAACATCCCACGCTACAAATGGTCACAAGGTTTTTTAAAACATTCAGCTTTTCCCAGTATTGGATCCAGCCCCACGTGTACAAGACTTGGATCAGCCAGAACATAAAAACCACTGACTGGTGAAGTGAATGACATTGAGGATCTGCTTCCAATGGTGTCTGTGAAAGGATGGACACTTTAGGTAACAAGCAAGCAAACAGTCACATGATGTGTTAGAAGAAGGAAACATGGGCAAGCATAAGAATGTGATAACTTTGACCAGGACCAAATTTTGGTCAGAGCATCTCCAGTGTTCCCAGTATACAGAGGTCAGTACCTACAAAACATTCTCCAAGGAAGGACAACCGGTCAACTAGTGACAGGGTCATTAATGTCCAAGGGCATCCAAGGCTCATTGATGCTCATGCCAGAAACCACAGGACACCTTCAGAGGTCTTGTGAAGTGCAGGACTCTAATGTTGTAGCTGATGGGGTAGATTCAAACCTCATATCTTAGACTTGACAGATTTAGAAGGGTGGGCAGTTGTAAGAATCATCATCATAACATCAGGAAGATCCTGTGGGGTGTTCCTGGTATGCAGTGGTCAGTACCTACCAAGGAAGAACAACCAGTCAACCAGTGACCGGATGGGCAACCAAGGCTCATTGATGATAATGGAGGCCCCACCTCACAGCTTATAGGACTTAAAGGATCTGCTGCTAACCAGATACCACAGGACACCTTCAAAGCTGTTTTGGCCACACAAGGAGGACCATCACAATAATTAGGCAATAAGGCAATGTTTTTTAATGTTGTGGCCGGTTGGTGTATACATCACTGAAGTCTGAACTAAGTCTGATCAGGAGATTGTGGAAGAATAATGAGCTTTGGGAAAAGAGCCCCTGCACTGCTGCCTGGAATCCCCGCTCATAATGCTAAAGTGTGGCGCTGACCCGATGAGCAATGCTTCTGAGTGTCGCGGATATTATAAATAATGCTCCAGTGTGTTACGGATATGATGAATATCCTTGATGTGTAAACAGGCGAGACACTTCCTTCTGGCACAAAGCCTTCAACCCTGAGAGGGAAGTGGAGGAAAAGCAAGAGAGAGAGAGAAAAGGACGGGCATTTCCAGAGACAACAAAGACATGGGAAGAGAAGTAGAGAGCAGGAAACGGAACTCTAGAGGAACAGCACGGGTCAGTCAGGAGGAAAGGAAGGAATACTCATCCAGTCAGAGTGTGTGAGAGTGTGTGTAGCTCATGAAAAATTAAAAGACTGTTAGTTTACTTTAGACCGTCCTATATTTTTTTCCCTTTTATCTTCTACCAGTGGCATCAATGTTTAATGTCCAGTACAGTCTTAGAATAGAAGCTCTTATTTTAGGAACATTTAAATGCTCGTAAATCTTACAAGCTTTTAAAAAAAGTGTTCTTTATAAATGACAATAGTTCTATACCATACCTAAATCATAGTGTTAAAAAAATGGGTTCTATTAAAGGGATTTTAGTAAAAGCAATGGTTCTATACTTAAACCATACAACCTTACAATGGTTCTCTATGGAAACATAGGTTTTCAAAAAGCACTTTGATTGTTCCTAAATAATACACCCTTAAAATGGGTTCTTCAAGTTCTTTAGTAAAGACAATGATTCATAGAACCATTTTAATGTTCCTAAATCATGCACCAAGAAATGATTCTTCAATGGTTCTTTACTAAGGCCAATGGTTCTCCATAAAACGATGACACCCCTAAAAATGTGTTCTTCAAGAGTTCCTTACTAAGTCCAATGGTTCTATATAAAACCGGGACTGCTCAACTATCAGAACCATTAGTACCTAAATCATACACCCTTAAAAAGGGTTTCTCATAGATTCTGTAGTAACAGCAATGGTTCTATATGGAAAAATAAAGACTCCAAAGAACACTTTGAATGTTCCTAAATAACACACCCTTAAAACTGGTTGCTAAAGGGTTTTTCAGCAAAGACAATAGCTCATAGAACCATTTAAATGTTCCTAATTCCCACACCCTTAAAAAACGGGTCCAAGGGTTCTTTGGTCGATGCAATGTCTCATGACTCACCTCCTGTCTGGACTTCGAGGAGGCGGAGTTAAAAGAAGTGGACACACCCAGCAGTGACCTCTCGTCCGCAGGCTCAGTGTGGCTCGACTCCACCGAATCTGTGTCACTCGACTCCGCAGGGGTCGTTGTCACGGAAACTGGATTACCCTCCTGGATCTGGGCCACCTGGAACCTGGATCACACCAAGGGCATCAGGGTTAGCATGAAGGACTGCTTTGAGATGTTACTGATGAGAGTGTATGTGAATGTTTGAGTGTGTGTGACGGTGTGTGTGTGTGTGTGTGTGTGTGTGTGTGTGTGTGTGTGTACAGCTATGTCCTCCGACACTTCCTAAACATACTAGGGCCAACTAATCCTGCAGGGTATCTGCTCTTATCTGTTCATGCAAACAGGGACTGACACATACACATAAGCCTTGGGAGCACACACCCACCATTCTCCAGCAGACACCAATGAACCTCAACGTTGGTCTCTAGAACTTTCCCCTTCAATTCACACCAATTCAAACTGTAAAAGTGGCTTAGCTAACTTCCATAATATAAAGGCAACAGGCGTTATTAGACATGACTGATGGTGTTTGGTGGAAAATGGTGAGATCTTGTGAAGAATGATGACGTTTGCTGGGGAGTGATGTGGGTTTGGTAGAGAACTGTAGTGTTTGGAGGAGTACGTTGGTGTTTGGTGGAGAATGATGGTGTTTGGAGGATAATGTTGGTGTTTACTGCAGAATGGAAGTGTGTGATGGACAGTTATCATGTTTGGCGGAGAATGATGGTGTTTGGTGGAGGACGACAGTAAGTGAGAACTTCACAGAGCTGAATAATCAGTTACAGAAGACTTTTTAGATTTAGCTCGAACCTTCCCACAGATAAGACGGTCCCCTCGGATGGTGAAGGCTTGGTTAGGTTACAGGGTGTTTTCTGAAGGTCGCTGGTTAGGCTCAGTGGGGGAAGCAGCAGCTCGGGCCATTTCTTCTGACTGCAACGGGAACAGCAGAGACCAGAGCGAGGAGCCAGGCCATTTATAGTGTGGAGATGATGCTGGTGGGTGCACAGCCTGGGCAAAGAGCGGAACTGGGCCAAATGAGGGAGAACAGGGAACCTGAGAGAGAGAAAGAGAGAGAGAGAGATATTTAGCTCGGTCTCTAATATTGACATATTGCTCATCCTGTCAGGAGAAAAGAATGTCAATAGCAAATATGCAGGTCAATACATGTGCTGTATTTCTTCCATTCTTGGGTATTTGTCCCATTTAGATGTTTCAGATCATCCGACTAATTCCAATATACCAGACAAAGTAAATTTCCCCCTAAACCTAATAACTGGTGAGACCCATGTCTTCCAAAAAGGTTGACCTTTCACCAGCCCACAGATTATTACTCCTAAATGCACCTTAAGAGATTCCTCCACAGTTTTGAATTGAAGAATCTCCCGAAGTTCCTCAAGGATTTTATACTTTTAATAGTGTGGAGACAAGCCTTTGTGTTCTTGTTGGGCAGCAGCAGTTTGCACTTTGCAGCTCTCCCATGAATGCCATTTTTGCTCAGTATCTAGGCTCTTTTGTGACCTCCTGGACAAGTTGTCGATTCGCTCTTGGTGACATTTTGATAGGTTGGCCACTTCTGGAAAAGTGTTGAAGGCTGTTCAAAGCTTTTTTCATTCATGAATAATGGCTCTTGCTGTGGTTTGCTGGAGTCCCAGCGCCTTAGCAATGCCTTTGTAAGACTGGTAAATTTCAATGCATACAGAAAATTGGCCTTAAATACCCAGTCTATCAACCGTGACTGAAGGAAGTTAACTCCACCTGACGCTTAACAGAGTAACAGGCAGTTCAGAAGTGACGGTGCCCCTGCAGTCTCAAACGCAGCCTCTCTAACAGGCCGGTGACTCTTTGTTCTTTTGTGATCGCGGGTGAAAAGCGGCCGTGCTCGCGGCGGATGCGAAAGGGCGCGGAATTAAAAGATTTCTAGAACTGAGAGGCAGCAGGATACAGCGGAGAGGCCCTTTTTCACGCAGGCACTGATGAGGACAGCAAAACGAATGGCGTGTGCTGGTACTTTTCCACTGCGGAGACTGTACATCAGCAAACCTGCTGCAGTCAACACACACTCTCTCACACACATATATACTTTCTGCATGCAGCTGAAGGCCACACCACTGCCTGGGACATATTTCTAGCTCTGAATATTGGCAGAAGTATCTCTTTGCAGATTCTGATGAAAGCAGGTGAGGTGGGAAGTGGTTAAAACTAAAAGGAAAAACGTTAGAGCCATTTCTATGGATTAAATTCAAGCATAGTGTTTAATGAATAGATTGGACAGGCTTAAAGTTCAGTGTTTTACTGAAGGAGTTGCTGTAAAACTGCATCATACAAAGTAAAGAAGGGCAGTGGTGGCTCAGTGGTTAGAGCGCCGGGCTATCGATAACAGGGTTGTGGGTTCGATACCCTGGCTTGGGCCCTTGATACACTGTTGGGCCCTTGAGCAAGGCCCTTTACGCTCCCTGGGCGCTGGAGTTGGCTGCCCACCGCTCTGGGTGTGTGTGTACCCACTGCCCCTAGTTCACTAGTGTGTGAGTGTGTGTGTGTGTGTTCACTACCACAGATGGGTTAAATGCGGAGGTCATATTTCGCTGTACAGTGACAAATACGTGCACCTTTACCTTTAAAGGGCGTCACTGATTGGCTGGTACTAGTTTGAGATGTCTGTGTTTAAGCTGGATTTGCCAATTTGGGAATGCGATCATACCATACAGCGAGCTTGCTGCTAACATAATATTAAAAACTTCATAAGGTCGCTAATGCTAAATAAATGCGTGGCAATGCATAATTGTCCTGATGTCCCCCATTGTTGTTCCATTTCCAATAAGAAAAAAAAACTTTTGGAAGGAGGAACATGCCTGAAGCCCCTCCTCCTGTTCACAATCATTCGTCGACATATGTCACATTGTTTTTATTTAAAACCTGTTTATGTCAAAATGCATTCAGCACCATACTAACTGGTGTATATAAACATCCATTACTTGTTAGCTACATTAGCCTCATAGTTTCAACGCAAAACTGCAGACGTGCAACCGTGTATTGGCTGATCACAACATCTTGGTCTATGTCAAACTATTCCTTTAAGGCTACACCCCTGTTTTTAAGTTCAGAAGGAGATGCAGGTTGGGAATATGATCTAAGAGTGTACTGATAACTTTCTCTTCTCTGTTCTCCAAGGGAAATTACTTTACAACTACTTTACAACTTTTTACTATTACAACTGTTTATTCATAACCTCACCAAGCAGAATTATCAGCAAGAGCCTGAGGGGTGGTGGAGTCTCTCTGGAGATGATTTATAGGGCCGTCCATGCTCTATAACTGTTTGGGGACCAAATTACGAAGGAGACATACCTCTTCTCAGAGGCAATACAGAATCTAGCATTAAAAAGTTAAAAAAGAAAAAGAGGGAATTTTAGCCAGTCCAGATAGTCATTTGAGAGACAATGACCTTGAAGCATTTTTTGGCCAGATGGTTCTAGTGTTAGATGTTATAGTGGACTATAAATGGGAGGTAAAGTCATAATTCTTTGATTCGAGAGCCAGCAGTGCAGCTCCAAACTGCATCAATTTACAGTGGCCTGTAATGTCAAGGCCGGAAGACACATTTAGAGAGATTTTATTAATGTGGCCTCTCTAAAATGGATTCTTCAAGGGTTCTGTAATAAAAGCAATGGTTCTATGTAGAATCATTTATCTAACTCTTAAAAATAACTTAACAAATTTGCTCAGTCAAGGCAGTGGTTCTATACAGAACCATGACAACTCAAAGAACGATTTCAAATATTTTTTAATAATACAACCTAAAAAACGGTTCCATGGTTCTTCAGTCAAGACAATGGTTCTATACAGAACCACAATTCAAGCAATTTAAATGTTCCTAAACCATACAACCTTAAAAACATGATCCATCCAGGTTCTTTAGTTAAGGCAATGGTTCTATATAGAACCATGATTCAAAGAGCAGTTGAAATGTTCCTTAATTGTATAACCCTAAAAATAAGTTCCTTCAGGGTTCTTTAGTCAAGGCAATGGTTCTATATAGAACCATGAACCAAAGAGCAGTTTAAATGTTCCTCAATCATACAACCCTAAAAGCTCTTTCAGGGTTATTTAATAAAAGCAGTGGTTCTACATAGAACCATTATTCAAAAAGCCACCTGAACCACCTAAAATGAGTTCCTGCAGGGTTCTTTACTACAGCCAATGGTTCTATACAGAATTATAATTCAAAGAGCTGTTTCAATGTTCCTAACTCATACAGAACATGGGTTCTATATAAACTAATTTCACTGAAATGACATAAGCATTTTCTTACTTGATGGACGAGGCTTTGCTGACAGCCATCTGCTTCCTCTCATATTCCAGTAACAACTCTTCCAAGGCAGCTGCATTTTCTGAAACACAAACACACATTTAGATATAAAGTGAGTGATGTCCATCAAGGCCTATGTGCACCACAGATCTTTTCGATAAGCAAGAAATGTAGGCAAAAGGAGTAAAGTACCTTTCTTTTCTGTGATGAGTCGTACCAGCACACTGATTGTGTCTTCATTAGGATCTTCTACAATGTAAGGGCAAGGGTTACCTACAGACACACAAACACAAAAACACACAAGTGTTAATACATCAATATGAACTGGGTTTAATCATTTAGGAGCACAAAGCCAAGGTTCCCTCTCTAGTTCACTAAGTGGGACTGAATTGTACTACTCTGCACTCAACAGAAGAACTGCATTAGGTTCCATAAGGATCCATGAGATGACTTGAAGTAGACACTCATACATCTCTATTACAAAGAGCGGGCCTGAGGTACTGAATCTTTCACAGCAGCTTCAGGTGCTAATTGGAAGCATCCTTCCGACATACTGCGCTCACAGGCTGTGTGTACGGATATGAATTTCTAAGGGAAAATCGCGCTAAACATGGGAGAACCATGTGGAAAATGGGTGGAGATATAGTACGTCTGAGCAGCTACCAGTAGTGATAAGCAACAGCTCCAGTAAATTGAAGGCTCATTTCCCACTGCGGTCGCCTCTACACACTGTGTAAATCTAGCCCACACTGTCCCACGAACAGTCCCACTAGCCCACGAACATCTCAGAGGGTTTCTTTGTCACTCTCCACGTGACTAGCCTAAATGACAGCTCGTCACTCTGCTCGTTATAATTAGTCAGCACAACCCATTTCATGACAAACGATATTAAACTGCAGACAGTAAACGACACCACTCTCATTCACGCATACGGAACAGTAGTCTCTACAGTAACTGGGTGTTTCCCACAATCCCAGAGTGTGTGCGAGTGTGGCAGGGGTTCACCGAGAATAGCTCACTCAGCTTTCTTTTCTATTCATCCCAGTTAAACACTGGCACCCATGACTGCCATTGTTATTCTAATCGCCCCGGGCCTATTGTTTCCCTGTGGGACCCACATGTTCATTGTGTGGGTTTAGCCTACATGTACACACACATTAATAAAGTGACAGGGAACATGTTATATGCGTCTATACTTGCCATGTTTCATAACATGAATTAGGAATTGATAAAGCTTTTATTCTTTACTTTAAAAAGCCAGAATTAGACCTTTCTAATTTCTATAAATCTATGCATTATGACCGTTCAGTACACAACTCAAAGTTTCTTATGTGAAAATCGCCATAGTTGCACTGTTAATTACAGTAATGCGCAACAACACTTTGTACTAGAGCTGGGCGATATGGTAAAAATACTATATCACGATATTTAAAGACTTTTTTCACAATACACAATACATGTAATCACATACTAAAAACATCCGTAGCAACATATTCTTAAAAACTACTATTCAGATCCTCTCTCATACTGAATACAGTGATTTATACTCAACATCTGCTGCTCTTCATCTAATTAAACCAGTCTAATCACACTGTCTGTAATTAAACCTGCAGTTGACAGTATCCTCAATATGCTTAGAAAAGCTTATTGCGTATGGCCATGCATATTATCCAGTGCTGTTTAGTCTGTACTTAATAATTAAGTACAATAATTACCATAAATGTCCATTACTCAGCATACAAGCTAGACAGATGTTTAACCATATCTAACAACCAAACCCTGATAAACTGAACTTTTGTACGAAGCTTATTCGGACATAACAGGGAGGTTTGCAGGGCTGTTTGCAAATGCCAAGAACAGCGACTGAATTTTTGATGAAAGCTGACACATTAAATACTTACTTAGAGCTCTTTAGTCTTTAATTAGTGATGAGAAGAAGGCCACTTTGGAATATGGAACACTTGTTGATATATTAGTGGTTATTAAATAAGCTCACATAGCACAAGTAATAAACCTGGCACTATCTAGAGCCCACATAAAATGTGGTGATGTACTAATAAAGGTCATAATGAATAAAGCTTAATGTATACTGAATAAATTATGTAGAAATGTCTAATTCAAAACAGTTCATGATCAGATGTAGAACCTGTTTTGCACATCCATAGATGTCCAAATGAGACCCAATCCAGATGCTTGGATTTTGTGGACGTTCGAAAGTGAACTGAACCGTCATTGTCTAACGGATTCGTACTGCACCACTAACAGGAATACAGAGGAAAGTCTGGACAAACCAAATGTGATACAGACCCTATCTTTAGATCTTTTAGACGCTGCTTATGTGAATTGGGTCAAAGAGGTCAAGACAGTCCATAGAAATCAATGTGTTTTACATCAGTTTTAGAAAAAGAAAAAAAAAAGCCCAGAATATTAGTTGGATGTCTCGGTTGCTAACACTGATCATTTTCACACATTGTTAGAAATATATGAAGAATGAAATCCAAAGCTTCCAACTACAATGCAACTTTGGCTAACATTATCTTAGTTCTGATTGGCCTATAAAAATGCAATATCCAGGGGTTAGCCGCAGACCTCAACATGATTTCTGTAAAAAGCATTTATGCATCATCGAAAACGCTGAAGTTCACCAGAACGCTACAACTATTGCATGCATGAGCTAATCTATGAACCAGAAACACCCCACCCACCACAGTCGTTTTCCCTCTGGCGCTTCATCAAGCTGGCACACGCCACAACAAACACACCGCCTACCCAGCAACAACCAGTCTCCAGAGAGGCCGGAATCCCTGCTACCACTGTGGCTTCACTTCAGGAGATTACACATCAGTAACTCATAACGGCCAACATACTAGGCTACCTTCCAAACCCATGGCCTGTGGACTCATACATCATCGGTAAAAGTGAAGTCAGCATAAAACGGCTTTGGATTTATCCTCAACTCTCAGCTTCATGGTCATTAAAGTGTCTCCCTTGGTATGACGAGCAGGTTTGGCCTAAATAACGACCTGACATCTTTCTTTTCCAAACCATTGTTGAAGAAGACGTTAGAGAAGTCATTTTGGCCCAAAGACGGTTTAAACCTAAAATGTTTGAGGACAACCCTCATAACGGATGCATTTCATTAGGGTTGCACCCATTGCTGACAAAGATACTCAATTTTTTAGTTCCTGTAGAAAAGTATTGCTAATAGAATAGGAAACTCTGAAGCACCTAAAAAAGGGGCTTGGGCTAGAGCTGATAATCCCCCCCAGCATTGAGCTGTGGAGCAGTGGAATGATGGTGCTCCATCCAATACCTTTGGGATGAGTTGGGGAGTTTGAGGTGAGGTAAGGTGGTGATCTTTTAACATCCAAGTAGAGACAGCTACTTCAACAAAAGCAGGATCAAATTTCTTTTGACATCAGAAGAAATGAGAGATGAATGAGCAGGTGTCCCAATACTTTTGACCATATAGTGTAGGTTTTGAGGTTTTGCAGGTATCCATCCTTTTTTTGGTGAAGAACCACAAACAATGACAAGTGTATGTAAAGGTTCTTAACTAACTGAACTAATCTATTTGACAAATGGTACTTTGCGTAACCAAAAATTGTTATAGTACAGTATAGCTCAAAGAATCCTTTGTAGCACTTTCATGAAACCAAAAATGGGTCTTTTTGTGAGTAAGGATCATGCCCTGGAGCTGGCATGGGGAAGCAAACGCAGAAGTGTGCTGGGTAGGTGTGTTAGGGAGTTTAGGGCGGCTTTGAGGTGGTGCATGAAACTGTAATACACCCCCCCCCCCCCACTCCAACCAGTGATTAAGGTAATTAACAGGGAAGAAGGGAGGAGACGAGGGGATGGTGGGTGCGATGTTGTTCAACACAAAGATGGAATGAGAGTAAATTCTTATTCCTACGTGGCTTTGAAAAAATAATCCTTTGTAGGACTTTTATGAAACCAACAACGGTTATTGCATGGCATATCACAAATATCGTCCTCCTATCGTGACTGTTACACTTCCTCTGTCCCTCTGGGTTTCCTCACCCACTCCACACACAGACCACAGAATGCTGGACTGGACCCAAACCCACTGGACTGGACCCAAACACACACACACTTACAGCATGGATAACTCATAACTCACTGCACACTCCACAGCCTGTTATTAGAACTCCTGGATTGAACATGCCACTCTAAACCTCATCAGGCCAACTAAAATTACCCTGTAATCAAAAAGAGATAAGGGCTCTGCCTCAGGAGGTCTTAAAGCCATAGTTCACAACAGTCTTCCCTTCTCCATCAGGGCACGCTCGGTGTCTGAAGCAGCATTGGAAGCGAATAACCCACCACTTTCTGACACTATACTGCAGTGTTATTAATACAAACGGTCCAAAGTATATTAGCATGGTTAAAAAAGCAGCAGGAGCTACTAGGGAATATCTAAGAAATACTAATACTAAGAAAATATTGATCAATTTTTAATTAACAGTGTTATAAGTGTTATACTCTGAAAATGAAATGCTGACACAATATAAGCTTCAAAGACATTATAAGTGTGTTGTAATGTCAGACGTTGGTGGGGTGTGGACTTCCATTGCATAAGCTACATGAGCCTTGTAACTCAGCTCAGATGCCAAGCATACCGTAGCCGATCCACTACATTTGTGCACACTGCGCATACACACACAGCTTTAATAAGGCATCTGCAGAGGAGCTGACAGGGACTGCATCCAAAAGTCAACACGGCAGAACAGCTCAGAAAGCTGTCCACACAGCCAAGAAGCTGATCGCTGAATTATTGATCAGTAAAAGGAGAGATGGACAGAGTGTCGTGTTGCTCAGTGATGGTATGGAGCAACACTGTAACCTGGCAGGGGAAATAAGCTCCGCTACCACAGAGATGAACAGGGCCATCTGTAAACAGATCTGTGAACAGGGCCACGGGCCCTGGAATGGTATGATTAAACGAGTGTTTTTCCATAATCTATGACCTTGTTTACACCCGGTCACTTCATGCGTCATCATTATTGATTATACCTGGATAAGGACAAACCACATAACAATTCTAGTGTAAATGCACCCAAAACTCAAACTGAAACAAATCCACAAATCACTCAAACCACTTCAGCAGGAGGTGGTCTGAGAAGCAAGTGATGGGATATCAGTCTGACTGACTGATCTGGAGATGCATTTGACTACCCAGAGTAAATATATGTGGCTAAAATCTTAATACGATACAACCAAGTTAATAGTCATATGAAGTGACCAGGTGTAAAAAGAGTCTAAGGTCTAAAGGACTCAAGTTTAAGGACGTTTGGACAACTGCTTCCAAGATGAACTCTATAATGAAAGAAATCAATTTGCTCTAAGTGGAAGCACAGTTTTAACACTTGGTTTCCAAATGTTTATTAAACGATCTCCAAAAGCTCTCCTCATGAGAGTCTAGTATTGTTTATATTGTTGTCATCACCCGGTTTGGTAAATCAGTGCTTAATGATGTTAAATCAGGTGAGCTGGAGCTGGACCTAAACACGTCTACGCCCTGGCTAATGGGGTGTGTGTGTGTGTATGTGTGGGGGGGGGGGGTCAAGGAGAAATACGGAACCTGCTCTTGAAACCTATTCAAAAGTTCTCATCTGCTTTCTTCAAAATCAGAAATTCCTGTTCATTTTTACTGTATTTACATTTAACTGCATCTGTTCTAATGTGATCCAGACGCTCTTATTGCTGAGATGTCCTCACTTCCATGCAAAAATCACGTATCTTCAAAACAGCAAATGTTCAGGAGGAGGGAAACACTTATGGAGGTCAATGTAAAGAGATGTTATACGTCATTTCTATTATATAAGTCATTTCTGTGGGGGCATTTCTATTGGTCAAGAGACCAATAGAACAACTACTAAAACTAAACTACTAATTTTTCTTATGATAACAAAAAGCTTTTAGCAGCTACAATGTTGGCAAAGCATTTAAGGCGACTCCTCATAAAGCTGCTTGAGAAAATGCCAACGCCGAGTCTGAAAACCTGCTTTTAGACAAAATGGGGAACCCCTGAAGAATGTCAAATAAAAACATGGTGTGGATCTTTTAGCGGATTTGTGCTATTTTTTTTTATAGTTCTGAGGTCTTCACTGTTGTTCTAACGTGGAAAAAGGGTAAAAATAAAGACAAGCCCTTCCATAAGTAGATGTTCTGGACTGTGTTGACCCCTGAAAAAGAGAAACTACGAAAATGGCCTCCATCCCATTTACTGTCCACACAGTCGTATTTCATGGCGCTGGCATCTTACCACCATAACCCCAAGTTCTAGCTCTATCTAATGTGGTTTAGTGGGTCAGCAGTTAAACACAAGTCACATGTCAGGCGTGTTCAGAGAGGAACCGTAATGGATTCACCACTTGTTCAAGCAGAAACATGACAACGTTTCTCGGCGATTCCTGACCCTTCGCTTTTACACACTTTTAAAAATACCTCACTGCAGAATGTGTGGGTTTACCCCAGGTCTTATTTTATGTTTCTTCCATTTATGCCTTGGAAGTTACTCCATATGAACCGGAATCAGCCAAAACATTAAGACCACCTACTATACTATACTACTACTGCGTTGGGCATCGAGGCATGGACACCACAAGACCTCTGAAGGTGTCCTGTGGTATCTCACACCAAGACTGAAGTTGGTGTTAATGCTAATGGGGCCTCCAAGAGCATCAATGAGGCTCGGGTGCCCATGCCCATGTTCTGACTTATGGCCGTATAGCCAGGACAACTGGGTTCTTGTTAAAGTGTCTGAGATTCTTACGTTTTTCCTGCTTCCAACACATCAATTTCTGTTCAATCAATCTTATTAACTTCACCTGCCAGTGGTTTTAATGTTATGGCTGATATACTGACATTTTCCAGTCTAAATGGAAAAAACTTATTTTTTTGTGATTTTTATGTAAGTTTTATGCAATTCAGGCTTTTTATGGAAGAGTAGATTGCCCTTTTGAACTCTGGGTATAAACGCGTGTGTGTGTGTGCGTTTTGTAAGGTCTTTGTCTTCTCTGGATCAGAGGCGTCTGTGGCTACAGCTGAAGTGTGAGAACAGTGTGAATTATCACAGCCTTTGTGTGCGTGCGGTCAGTCGAGAACTGGAGGACTAATAGATCTGACGGATATTTACCCAGCGTTCCTGTGAGAAGCGGTTAGGCCTGTAATGTCGTTCCACTGTTGTATACTCTAGTTATTGACTATTGACTATCCACCTTTATGTGTGATTTTGAGGCTTTGCTTCCCACCACTGCTGTTGTTATAACTCTGAGTATATGGCTGCAGTCAGACTGAACACACACAGGACAGAAACACGTGAGAATCTGTAAAGGGACATCCGGGATCGCTTCATTTTACCTACAAGGCCATGAAAAACTATAAAGGCTGTTTAATACAACACATGTAATCTGATTTTGCAGTGGGTTGCAGCAATACATATACTGGAATACTGTCTTTATATGTGTGCTGTTTCTTCCACATCTTTTTTTACATCTGATAATGAGAGGAGAGAGCACCTAATCTACCCAATCGAAAATAGCACAGCCAGTTGTGCTCTCTGAGACTCCGGATGCTGATGGCAAAGCTGCATGGTTTAGGATTCGAACTTGCGATCCCTCGGCCACAGTGGCAGCGATTTAGACCGTTACACCAGATGTAGACAATCAGCTAAGAGACTGATGTCTGAAGTTTGCTTTTAAGCTTTACACTGGAGCTACAAGGCTAATGTAGCGAACAAATAATGGCTAATATAGCTACATAACAAACCAATTACACTCTTAAAAACAAAGGTGCGTAAAATGGTTCTTTTAGCGATGCCACAGAAGAACCACTATAGGTAGAGGATTTGTAAGGTTGAGACTTTGGATGACCACCATCCCATCGCATCCCTAACTCCCCAAGCCTTCCAAAAAGTACTGGATGGAGCACCATCATTCCAGAGCATACCACTCTAGCCCATGTCTGGCATTAATCATAGTGTCAATAGCTTCATGTTTGCAATAGATCCATCTGCCCCAGAGAGTCCTATTCTATTATTAGCAAACAAGCTGCGTGTGTGTGCATTTGCACATGTGTCAGCAACGAGTCCAACTTAAATCAGCTGAATGAATTCATTAGAAAGGGTGTCCATAAACATTTGGACATTTACTGTCTCAGGACCACACACTTGCTGGCGTCCGGCCAAACGAGGAAAGAAAAAGCCTCTTTTCCCACCCAGCCTCTCTGACATCATCACAGTGTCTGCCTGTAGTGCGGAATGAGCTTCAGCTGCAGCTGTGGGCCGCACAATCGTCTCTTAATCATCGCTACTCTCACACACACACCGTCTCCCTCTGACACAGTAACACAGTGGGGGAGTTCAGTTCCTCATCTACAATGAAAAAGCATTTTTTCCATGCTAATTATGAACAGAGAAGCTGCTCAACCACAGAACTAAGCTCTATTTGTCTGTGTTTGTCCTGAATGACGAGAGCAAACGCGCAAAAAGTAGGATGCTATTTCCTGGAAAACATGAATTTGACAAATCTACATCTGCATACACTCACAGTGCAGTTTGCATGTACACACTGCAGTATGCAGAGGTCTGTTTACACAACACACACGTGTGTACACAGCTGTCTCGGGTCAGTTAACAATTTGTGATATTGTGTGTGAGGATCTGAGGAAATGAAAGTGTGTATTTCTCTGTGTGTTACTCTTTCTGAGTAATAGACATAAAGTCAGTGGTCAGTGAGTGTGTCTACCTGTAAAACTATATATAACATTAGAATAAACCCAAATAAACAAAGTCAGTGAGTGTGTCTACCTGTAAAACTCTATATGACATTAGAATAAACCCAAATAAACAGAAAGCCAGTGGTCAGTGAGTGTGTCTACCTGTAAAACTGCATATATATATCACCTGATCTACTTAAATAATTGACTGATTAGATAAACTAGGTGTTGGAGGGGATCTGGAAGTATGGGCCTTCCTCCAGGAGAGATCATTTTCTCAGGTGTGTGTGTGTGTGTGTGTGTGTGTGTGTGTGTGTGTGTGTGTGTGTGTGTGTGTGTGTGTACCTTCTTTCTGAGGCGTTGCTGCCTCCTCGTCTCCAGCCTCTTTCTCCGCAGTGCAGTGGTAGCCTTTCTTCTTGAGCAGGTTACAGATGAGGATCCCCAGCAGCCCCATCACACAGAATATGGGCACCAGAGCGAACACTGCGTACTCCGTATTCTTCTCCTCCGGGCTGCGCACGTTAGTGGCATTAGCGACACCGACTCCAGATCGGGGGACGCTCTTACCTGCATTGCGCTTCAGCCTCTTCAGAGACACTTGGGAACAGAGAGAGAGAGAGTGAATACACTGTACAGAAGTCATATTCTTCCCTTATGTAAATCCCTGATACTATCTTGAGGGCATGTCAGGTGGTAATCTGTATTCAGCGTTATGCCCCTATGTGGAACTCCAGGTCTAAGCTGGCCTTCTCTATGAGATAAATGTATAAGATTTTTTTATTGCAATAAACAAAAGTTCCAAAGCCTAAAGTTCTGCATCTGCATTTTTTTCTCTGGACTGTCACCAGATTCTCTGAATTATGAGGCAATGAAAGTGTCCAAATATGGATTTTGTACATTCCCCCAAACAAACCCGCGCACCAGAGAAAGCCTTTAGGCTAAGCTCAAAGCCTACTTTTAGTGAATATGGAAGCGTGGCTAAAAAAAAGCTAAAAGCTAAGATATCCGCATATGGGCCGAGGGAGAGACGGTAAGGCAGGCAGGCAGACGCTAGGCACATTTGCTGGGCAAAAAGTTAACCGTAACAGACCCTATTACATTCTCTTTAAGTAAGAACACACTCTGCCAACGGGAACCTGAGAGGACCCAGAGCAGGACGGCAACACTATCCGGTAAGAATAATTCCAAAAGATGATTTGTTCTTGTTACAGGTCCACAAACAAAGCTAAAATAAGCCAAGCTAGGCTAGGCTAAATTATAGGGCTGTGACCTGTCAACGTTAACCAGCCAGTAAGCAACCAATAAAAGCAGAGCTCATCATTTTTTTCATGAGTGCTCTGTAAAAGGAAAATCAGCATGTTTGAGGTCAAATAACAGGGTGGTAAATAGGGCTGCAAAACTGCATCTGAGCATTTTTCACCCCAACAAAAGTCACACATTTACCAGTCCCACATTAAACAACAACTCAAATACCCAATAAATGCATCCTATGCATCCTACATTGGGGGTAAAAATGTACACAAGATAAAATGGATCAGGTTTGGAGCACTTTTCCTCACCATTTTCCTATAGAAAACGAGGAGTATGCAAGGAGTATATAGGAGTATGCAATTTGCTGTGTGTGCAATTATGGAATGCAAAAAACAACAGTGCTCAATGCAAATGTGTGTGGGTATGTGATCAAATCTGAAGTGACATTCATAATAAAAACATTAAAAAACATTTTAACACTCACTTCTCACACAGGAACGCAGGGCGGAGGCCTTATGTGAAGCTGCAGGGTGAAACCTGTACACAAACAATCCAATTGTAAGCACCTATTTATATAAATACATACTGTCGAACCGCTAGACACTGAAAGAACACAATGTACAAGAGCTGAACACGCCTAAATCATCACACACTCTCCTCAAACCATATGGATGTGCTCAGTAATCTCTAATCGACTTGCCTACGTGGTTTTTGACACTGTACAATACACTGTTATCTAAACATGGACAAAAATTTGGACAAAATTGAGGTCTCAAGGTGGTGGCTAATATACTTTAGTCCATATTCAAAGACAACAGCGAGTCCTAAGCAAATCTCGAAGCGTAATAACTGAAAACCATGTATT
This sequence comes from Salminus brasiliensis, assembly GCF_030463535.1. Classification (NCBI taxonomy): domain Eukaryota; kingdom Metazoa; phylum Chordata; class Actinopteri; order Characiformes; family Bryconidae; genus Salminus; species Salminus brasiliensis. Next base: position 22,942,654 of record NC_132890.1, on the reverse strand, counting down.
TAGCATTCAGCTAACTGGTAACTGGTGAATAAGCTTCTATTTACTACACTACCGCGCTGCAGCTCACCAAATATGACCCGGCTCACTGACTACAATTAAGATAAATCTTTACCCGGGCAGACAGGCTCCACACTCTGCGTCGGAGTGTGAGGTGGGCGGGGTCACAGTCCATCGGTTCAGGCTCCTGCAGGCCGTGTGTGGGCGGCACTGCTCCGGGCCTTCTGCGTCCGAAAAAGTGCCCAAGGGGCAGCGGCGACACTCCACCATGACTTCAGGACCATCCACCTCACTGCAAGCCTAAAGCCAGGCCAAACACATCGACCAACACGACATAATGAAAAACTGCGTGTAATTATACGCTCGGAGTGTGTCGGCATGTTCATGAGGAAGACTAAAAATACAAAAACGACATTTGTTTTTTAAAAAACGTGGTCAATAGAGGGTATGCATTGACGCCCATTGCATTGCAGTCACATTCCTGCTGGAATACGCACCCTCCCCCTTTAGTCAGACAAAGTGGCAAAACATTCTGCAGAATGGCTGCGTTTATTAGGGGAAACGGCCAAACCAGGAACGAAGCAAGAGTCCATAGACATGGATGTGTAGCCACAAACATCCAGCCAACATGCGATAAAGCCTCATATCGGAAAGCAGCAAAGTCGAGTGAAGGGTCTTAGGAGCATTTCCGACTGTTTTCAGGCACATTTAGAGCAACTATGATGGAACGTGACTTCACCAAAAAGAGAGCTCATGTTTCGCTGCCTGGATTTCAGTTGTTTCTGCGAACTGCAGCAATCCATTAGTTTCTCTTTCCTTGAGATTTCAGCAGTCTGTAAAAGGAAAGGTCTGAATTCCTGCTGAATCTGTTTGTACAGTCAATCGCACAACAGCTCTTTTTCGTTTTTTTGTGTTAGCAGCATACACTCTGAACGCTAACACTGCCACTTAGTCAGTCTTTCTGCCCCTGAGTGGGCGCGGACACGTCCTGCCACCTGTGACATTATGTGTATACCCTCTACTGGAAGGAGAATTCGCAAATCTGGAATCCCCAAAAACGAAAGAACCAGCGAGTAACACATGGAGATAAAGAAAGCAGTACAGTGTTTCTGGTTGCCATGGTTACACTGCAGCTTAAAATCCACTCCTGCTGTTATAGTAGTGACACTATCATGGCCTTTCACAACCTTTTGGTATATGTCTGTAGAACATATATAGATATATATATATATTATATATGGACAAAAATATTGGGACACCTGCTCATTTATTGTATTGTATTTATTCTTAATAATAATAATAATAATAATAATAAAAGACCTGACGCTGCATGTGTTGGAGTCACTGTTTCTGCTGTCCAGGACGTTTGGAGCATTGCTTTGAGAATACCCTGGCATTAGGCAGGATCTCCCCCTATTTTATTTGGCAGAACTTCTCTACCACGGCCAGACATGCTGTGTGTGTGTGTGCACATTTGCACATCTGTTTCAGCAATGGGTGCAACTTATAGTAGCTGAATGAATTCCTAACACTGGGTGTCCACAAACATTCAAGCATATAGCGTATAGCTTGTCAAGTCCCTGTAAAGACGTATTGCCAATAGAATAGGACTTTGAGTAGGAGTATGTAAACATAAACCTATTGGCACCGTGTCTAACAGCCTCCAGCATTGAGCTCTGGAGCTGTGGAAGTGTGTATAACAATAATAATAATGGATGCTGGAGTGTGTGTTCTTGTGCGTTTCTCTCACCGTAGATGGCTCCTGTCCGGCGGGACAGTGCAGACACATACACTCCTCTCCCCACTGACACGGCCCAGCCAGTGCCCCCCATGGACCCAGCAGCTACACACAAACAAACAGAGATCGTCACCGCAACACACTCACACACACAAATTCTCCCTGTTATACCCACCCTCCATGTGTCAACACCACCCTCATACAACATCCGTACACCTGCACGCATCCAGAAGCACACACATACACAAACTCCATTACTCTAGTACACCCACACACACCATCCCTACACCTACATGGACCCATGCATATGTATGTGTAGGTAGACATACACACACTTTCATGCGTACACACACAGTTTTGTCGCTTTCTGACGTCAAAATAAGTGACAAAACATTAGGAGTGCAGACTTGAACCACAAAGGGCATCAAATGTAATGTAAATGTGTGTACTCTATTACACAACTATGTAATTATCACTATATTTGGGGTTCAATTCATTTTATTTCATTGGTATCTGCATGCACACTAATAGCATAACGATGCACGTTTCCAAGACCCCTATGACTACTACTCCTGAGGGAGTTAAAGCTTCAGCAGCAGCTCAGAAGGGAGAGACTCTGCATACGACAACTGTTGCCCGGGTTCTTCACCCTTTTCAAAGCTTTATGGGCGAACTGCAAAGAGAATTCACTCTCAACTACAGTTTACCCAAAGGCATGTGGGAAACTCCAAGGGCAACCTGGAAGAATGGAGCTTGGGCCATTAGATTAGACACTATGTCTGGCGGACACCAATCACTGCACATAACCACAAACACACCATCCCCACTGTGAAACATGGTGGTGGCAGCATCAATTTAACTCCTTTAGAGTAGTCGTTGTAGTCTTGGTGGCCTCCCTCACTAGTCTCCTAGCCTACGGTCACACAGTCTGTGAGGACGGCCTGCTCTAGGCAGATTTACACACGTGCCATACGTTGCTGACTGGGAGTGATAGGTGACCTCTCTCTGTGGCTCCAAGCTTAAGACATACACATAGCATATAACTGACTCTCACGTCCACTGCACCACGTAGGGTCAGCGTTTTACATTGCGGACTGGTCCTAGCTCTCCTGATTTTTGTTTTCCTAGACAAACAAGGCCAGTTAGCCGAGGAGTTGGGTATGCAGTAGCGGTTAGCTTTGGGTTACGCTAGTCATTACATTTACATATTACATTTAAGGCATTTAGCAGACGCTCTTATCCAGAGCGACTTACAAAAGTGCTTTGCTATTTACTCAAGAAAAACCTTCGCTAGTTTGAATGGCTAAAAATTCAAAGATACCGCTAAGCTTAGACACTACTAAACACAAGTCAATAAGGTGACCACTCTGCTATATGCCCAAGTACTCTCGGAAGAAGTGGCTCTTTAGTCTGTGTTTGAAGACAGGCTTTTGACCATTGCCATCAAGTACTAAGGGGCTGGTCCTTTCTGGACTTTGTAGGCCAGCGTCAGGGTTTTGAATCTGATGCGGGCAGCAGCTACAGGAAGCCAGTGAAGAGAACGCAGCAGTGGAGTGACATGGCTGAATTTAGAAACATTGAAGACGACCCGTGCCACTGCATTCTGGATAAGTTGCTGGGGCCTGATGGTGTGCAGAGTAAGACTAGCCAGAAGAGAGTTGCAGTAGTCAAGTCTTGAAGTGACGAGAGACTGAACGAGCTCATGCAATCTGCATGACTGAATAGTCCATAACAGTAGTACTTCTTTAAAGTACTTACTTTCCTATTATTACTACTGACTAGTTGTGATTGTGAATGTATTGTGTAGTAAAATGACAATAATAACTATATCACCAAAGCATACTATGTACTGAATTACTCAGGTGAGTAGTTTAAATGTGTGCGTATAGGTGCGTTTGTGTCACACTTGTAGGCTCAACAAGGCCCTTTAGAAGTGACAGCTAACTCATCTACATCATAAACGGATGCTACGACTGAAAGGAACAAGAAAAGAAAGGTCTCTGGACGTCCGCTGTGAAATCTGATGTGTGCACATCCTGTTCTGCAGACTGTGGCTTCCAAAACCACACTCAACTAATCTCAGTTCTACTTCACTTTCTCAGCTGCTGGAGCTGAGCACACCAGAGCAACGCTGGATCTCCTGTAGTGTTAGTTCAGACAAAAGTCAGACGGATGCAGATTTTAGACTGTATTTAATCAACATTGTTAGGATGACTTATCAGTTACTGGGTTCGTCTCATGTGCAAAAACCTGGTTCAAAACTGAGCAGAGATGAGGAGAACGACCTAGATCTGAGACACCGATCTGATCTTTGAGATCAGCAAATACAGACATGTCATTTAGACTATTTGTATAATGTAAAACATATTGGACTTATTTATTTATAAAGCCAACCTGATTCATAATCTAGCCTGACTGACCTCTCTGACCACCCAGCTCCTTAGGAATATTGTTCCTATGCAAAATACAGTGCCTAGAGGATACCAGAGGGTCATTTGTTAGGACACAGCGGTAAAAACAAAGGATCAAGCTTAAAAAAGCAGATACCTAATCCATTAAAATAAGCCTGGACTGGATCAGCACATCTATAGGAACAAGCATTTTCTTCTGTTTTGAGACGCTGTTCATTTATACAGTCTCCTTTCTGCAAAATCTACTTTATGACACTGCGCCTCTCGGCTACCTGTCTGCGCAGGCCATCACTCTGAAACCGTTTCTGAGGTTTCAGTAATGTAGAAGTTTCGCATTCGTTATTAAAACGGCCCAAATGCACCAAGCTACTGAGAAGGAACTAAGGCTGACTGATAACTGTGGCTTGTCAGATCAACATCGCCTTAGAAAATCTGACCTGACCTGAAAAATAGAACCACTCTCAAGCAAGAGATGCAGTCTGCAGGTCCAGAAAGTAACAATCCTCCCCAAGATACTGTTCCAACTGCCTGGACAGCTCTGAGATACCACAGCAACACCCTAGCAACTAAAAGCAACGCTATAGTAACCACCTAGTGACACCATAGCATACACCTGGCATTCCATGGTAATCACCTAGCACATTAACCACTTAGCAACCGCCTCTCAACCCTGTAGCAACAAACTAGGATACTTACACACCCATCTAGCAAAAACTATGACCTCATAGAAATAGCCTAGCAACTGGGATAGCGGTCATCCAGCAACCATTTGGCAACACGATAGTAACCATCTAGCAAGTACTCAGCAAGCAACCACTTGGTATACCATGGCAACCACCAATAGGAATCTGCAGCTGGGATCCTATAGCACCCAACTAGCGACTACTTAGCAACACCATACAACAACCTAGCAACCCTAGAGCAACCACTTGGTATAGAATAGTAACCACTTAAGAACTAGCAACATCATAGCAACCACCTAGCAACCTAAAACAACCACTTGCAACCGTCTAGTAAAAACTGTGACCACACAGAAACCAAACCTAGCAAATATGATACTACAGCAGCCCTCCAGCAACCATTTAACAATAAAATAAAAACCATATAGCAACTACCTAGCAACCCTCTAGCAAATACTTGGTGTACCATAGCAACCACCTCGCAAAAACTGTGACCACATAGAAACGGTCTAGCAACTTGGATACTATAGCAGCCATCCAGCAACCACTTTGCAACCCTAAAGCAACCACTTGGTATACCATAGTAACCCCCTAGCAACCACATTTTCTCAGGCGATGTTGAGCGGACAGGACTCAATCAATCAGCCTTATTTCTTTCTCAGTAGCTTAGTGTGTTTGGGCCAGTTTGAGAACCACAGCAGCCACCTAGCAACCAGTTGGTAAAACATAGTAACTACTCAGCAACCCTATAGCAACCACTCTATATACCTCAGCAGCCACCTACCAAAAACTGTGACCACATAGCCTAGAAATAGGAACCACTTATGCCGTGTAACAATTCTTTTCTATTTTCTTTTCCACTTTTCTAGTCATTTGTTGCTGTTCTATTATTCTAACTGTGTAATATGTGTAAATCACACACAAATGACATGTTCTTGGTTGATTGCCTGTTCTTGGGGGGATTTCTGGCTGAACTATCGCTTTAAGCAGGTGGTTTATCCGCAGTAGAGACTACAGGGTGACCAGAGACGCCCACAGTGCAGTGAATCAGCACTACTGCAGTACACAGCCTTTAGAGCAGAGCATGAGTGTGAGTGTGTGTGAATGAAGGCTGAGAGCTCAGACAGAGACTGCTCTGTACAACCAACAGAGTGAGAGAGAGAAAGAGAGTGAGAGAGAGAAAGAGAGAGAGAGAGAGTAGTGCTAAGCAGAGGAAGAGCAGACTCACCATCAGAAAGACAGGAGCGGAGCAGCAGAGGTGGTTCCTCATCATCTTCTATAAAGTCTTCTATAAACATATGATCTGGAAGAAGAGAAGGAGATGAAAACGTAAGGAAACGGCACATGCAAACACACACGCGCACAATAACAGTGACGTCAGGAACAACAGTGGCATCACAGATCCACACTGCAGGTAAACAGCACTTACAGTAAAGCTCTCTCATGAATGGACTTCTAAATAAGTCACCACCAAAAAGCATTACATAAACACACTGACGCTGTATAGCCGTCCTGCGGTTCAGGCAGACCCGCTATTCTTAGATCGGGCTAATACACATGTGAAACAACACACCGGTCAGTTACTAAAAACAGAGGAATAGTAAAGAAGGAGGAGGAGGAGCAGGAGAGAGAGGGGAAGAGAACAGATGCAGTAGTAAACTGACAGACCTTCCCTGTCCCATCAGTAGAGCCCTTCACCCCATGATCTTTCTTTCCGAACCCCTATCCCATTCGCAAGCTCCACACACACACACACTATCCACACACACACACTAAACACTATCCAAACACAGTGCATGTGAGGACAGCCCTAAATTGTCTTTACCCCTACCCAGGCCCCAAGCCCAGACCTCATGGAAAAAGTACAGTCAAAATAACATGCTCACTTTATCCTCAGAGAGACAGAGACAGGGGGGTTCTAATCTAGGCAGAGCTCTTGCATTAATTTAATGTACTTTCATCACCAGCACAGCCATCAAACACACACGTCATACAAGATACTGAGGCTGCAGATACACACAAAAATGCTTTTTAGCATCACACACACACCGGTCACTGCAGTGTCATGCATTATAAGTCATTTTGGAGCATTTCTATTGGCTCATGTATTGGGATAATCATGCTTAATTTCTTATTTCCTCTTAATTTAACATACTGCAAAATAAATAATGTTAAATATGATATGGAAAGTAATGGTACATAACATAAATTCAGTAAAAAGATCTGCAAAAAAAATGCATTTTCAATCTGTGTCCTGTAGACGATTCCTTCATTTATTGACACTGAAATCTCAGACATGTGTCTTTTTACTCGTAGTGCCAAAACTTTTGCACACGACTGTATATAAACACATCTATATATCTCTGCATGAAACACTACTGTGCAGCCTGCATAGCCAGAGTGTCCACAGTCTGCCTTCATCCACATCCCAGTTCTCAGCAGATAAGGAGCAGCATGTACAGTGTAAGGTGACAACTGGACACCTGGGTTTCCTTTAGCTGTAATTGGCCTGGGAGCGAAGAACTGGAGAAGAGAGGTGACGCAGGTGAGACGCAGGTAGAGGCGTCATGCACCTTCTACACATCCACTTAAAAAAATGTCTCAAAACAACCCCAAAAAACAAACAAACAAACAAACAAAAAAAACACTTACCCCAGCCTGGTACTGCTTGTGCCCTGTTGCCCTGGCAACACACTAAGGATGCTGTGGTCACTAGAGCGACTGCCCGACTCCAGCAGCAGGCTCTTGTGTGTGTACAGTGTCAGAGTGGCACACTGTACCTGCATAAGACGAGCTGTCATAACTTATACTGCCACTCAAAACCACAGCCCCGCCCACACTCCACTTAGGCCCCTCCCACTCCAACATAATGGCCCCCCTTCGCTTTTGGGCTTCGGTCAGCTGTAGATGTTGTGGTTGAGATTCTTCTGTATGTGTGTGTGTGTGTGTGTGTGTGTGTGTGTGTGTGTGTGTGTGTGTGTGTGTGTGTGTGTTTAACTTCAGCACACACAATGAAAGACGTCTCATTTCTAACGTGGTCTGGCTGTAAAGAGCATGCAGACATGGAAGCACAGAGAAGGACAGTGCAGCAGTCCGAGCACAAATGTGTTGGAGTGGAGAACACAGTGTTTCAATTAGAACGTAAGCGCCCACTTAAGTGTTTGCGGCACGTCTGAGTCGAGTAAAAGCCCCTCATTCAATTCTGGCCAGAACTAATCCAGGAGGATCAGGGTTGTCTAGAGGAGAAGAACATTGCGAGTGAGATCAGAAGCTCCAACCCCATTACTAAAGATCCACCATAATAGAATACTGCAGAGCTCACCACTGATCTACTCTAAACTACTAAACCTGATTCCTACTACTGGATATTTAACAGCCCATATTCTACAGTTTTCTTCCATTTTGTGCATTACCATGTTCACTTATGGTTTTACCACATCTCTATGGTTTATTTATTTAATTATTCAGTACCTACTATACATTAGTATCCACTATAAACGGTTCAGTATCCACTATGAACTGTTCAGACTCCAATTATTTAGTAACTACTGTGAATTATTTGCTATCTACTATGAAATATTCAGTATCCACTATGAATTATACAGCACTTACTATAAATTACACAGTATTTACTATAAACTATTCAGCTGCCACTATGAATTACTCAGTATCCACTATGAATTACTCAGTATTGACTGTACATTATTCAGTAACTACTATGAATTATTCAATAGCCACTATGAATTACTTAGTATCCACTATGAATTAACCAGTCTTTACAATAAATCACACAGTATCCACTCTGAATTATTCAGTATCTACTATGAATTATTCAGTAGCCACTATGAATTATTTAGTACCTGCTAGGAATTACTCAGTATTTACTACAAATTATTCAGAGACTGTGGTGAAATATTTTGTATACAGTATCAACTATTCAGTATCCACTATGAATGACTTTGTATTTACTACACACTGTTCAGTGACTATTATGAATTATTCAGAAACCTTAAAAATAACTATGATGCTCAGCAGCCACATACAAATCATTAAGATTTAAGGGTTTTAACATAGACTCTGCTATAGACTAGGAGATCTCCATGTGCATGGCAAGCAAAGGAGTTGCAGGCGATCAACACTATGTATCGCATATGTATATACAGTGTCCATCAAGTCCCCCCTCCCATCCCCCGCTGACCTGTCAGGAAAAAAAAAAAAAAGCACACCTCCACTTAGTCACTCCACTGCACAGTCAGCCAAACAACCCAGACAGAAAACCTGCCAGTCACTCCAAACTTCAGGTTTGGACATGGACCCGCTGCATTCTTCTGAGGCAGAAAACGCACCACAGTTAGAACCAGCTCTACTAGACCAACATGTAAGACCAGGCCAGCTGGACAAATGGCTCATTTATTTTTCTTCTCGGTGGTAGCGTACGAATACGTGAAGCAGAGCAACAAATGAGTTTCTGGTTTTGGCGAAGGTCAGGAATCTTGCCTCCATGACAAATGACAGGGGATACTGTAAGCATGCTGTAATTTCAGGGCGTTTGGAAAGCGCCCCCTTACCCCTCCCTCCCCACTCGCTCTCCTTTTTAACCACCGCTCCAAAGCGCTGAGTGCTTGGCCTGACTCGCAGATTTCAGATCAGCACTCATTCAGACATGCCTGCTGCCTGACCAGCGCGTATATTTAACCCCTTCATTAAAAAGCTATAAAGCTCCAAAAAACTGTAATTACAGTTTCTTGCAGCTCTATCTCGGTGCCACTCAGCTTCCAAGGCTGTGGCTTTGGGAGCACTTGAAAAACGGCGTAAAATAAATAAAACAACAACAAACATAAACCAATCACCTAGAATTATCCGTTTCGGTGCCTGCCGACTTACAAATTGGACGGAGGAGTCGCCCTGGCCGGACTTTCGAAAGCGTGGCGCTTTTGGATTTTTACCACCAACAACGTCATGCCAACATCCAGCACCCTGTCCAAAAACAAGTGGTCTTCGGTGGGAGAGAACTTCTCTTCCAAGCTTTTCCAGATGCCATTATGTAATATTAAATATACAAGTAATATTTTAATTAGCAGAGTAGTATCCTTGTACTTCTCTTGGGTGGTCAAGCATCCGCTTGTTATTTAGGGTAATGCAATTACCCGACTAATCAATCAATCAATCAACCAATCATGTGGTTGTCATTTTAGGGTAGCAGAATTCCTGGTTTCAGAAGAGCTGGTTTAAGTATTGCTAAAACTGCACCCTTGAGAAGTATGGGCTACAACAGCAGAAGACCATCACAGTTGGGTTCCACTTCTATCAGCCAAGAACAGAAAGCTGAGGCTGCAATGGGTACAGCCTCACCAACACTGGACAGCCGAAGACTGGAGAAACCTAGCCTGGTCGATTTCTGCTGAGGCTCTCAGATGATATGGTCAGAATGTGGTGCCAACAGCATAAATCCATGGACTTTGCGGTGTCTGTTGTGTCCAATATCTCACAATCCATGACAAGGGGTAGGTTGACCTCAGATTGCCTCACTGGAGGCCCGAGCAGATAGACAATGAGAGTTTAGGATGGAACGGAGGCATGGGTGGCTAAAGAAGGCGCCATGCAAGCTGGGACCGCCACTGGACACAAACCTACACACACCACAGCATATTACAACTTAACAGCCTTTAAAAAGTCATACATCAACACCATGCCCACTCCTGCACCGATGCGTCAAAACCCACCCAGTAAAACTTCTTAGACGCGCCACAGCCTTCATGACCAAACCGAATCCGCTGCACGTGGAACTGTTTTCCACTGTAACTCCACGGCAATTCGCCGCCTCCAGCCCCCTTTTCTGCCAGGCTGACAATGTTTCCACAAAAACAGCACCACGTTTTAATGGTCAGACACTTTCAGCTGGTTTTCCTCCCCCTCCATTCCTCTCTGTCCTTTCATCAAAGCTGACCATGCCGTGATTCCGCTTTATAGCGTCATATGTAACAATTCCCCTTAGTTCCCTCGTTTCATGCTCTGTGCCAACCACGTGCCGGAGTGACCGCCCGCCGCAGTTTTCTCAGCACGAGTTCGGGATTTTACGCAAAAATCGGCACGTCCTGAAGAAGGGCCACACAGAGTCAATAAAGCTGCCTCCGCAGAGGACCGCTCTGCGTCTCGGAATGACCGGAAGACGGAGCGGGACTGGAGAAACAAAACAAACAAGAAAGAGAGAAGGGTTAGGTTTATGACCACTCATCCAGCATGAGCCAGCAATTACCCAGCTCAGTCAAACACCTCGGAGTGCAGCGAGTCCACACACAAATGACCAGAGGACGAAAATAGAGGCTGATGTCGGTTGTTTGTAAGCAGCTCACGCTCCTGTTTGCGAGTTAAAGACTAGGAAGGAGATGCAAAAACAGGATTAGGGTTGGAGCCTCACACGGCTGTGGTTTCAGGAGATGGGAGAAAACAGAAAGGAAACCAAGCATTGTCTCAGCAGGAATACACCAGCGCTCAAAATAAGGCACTTGATGTAATGCTTTGAGCTCAGAGAGTAATGCCTCTTCTGTACGGTGCTTATTTACGACACCTCTAGGACAAACATCTCTGGAGAAGCGCTATTAGACAGGGATAAACAGCAGTGTGGAAAAAGAAGAGGGTGAACAAATAATCTGGGCTGAATATCATTAGGCCAACATGTAACCTGCAATCTTGAGTAAACATGGTTGTGCTAACCCAGTCCATAACCACTTGAAGGCTGACGCTGAGCAGTGATGGTCAAGAGGTTTACACTGTAAACTGTAAACACTAAGTTTACTTCCTGAGAGTTGGGAAAATGATGGCCTTGGTTTGTAGAAACCGAGTAAATGAATACATTTTTTTAAGTTAAGACCACAGTCGGATTTCAACTTTAGGTTAAAAATAAAAGGTAGCATATCATCATGGTCACGCAACAACCTTCCACTTTCTGTGTTTTCTACTTTTTGACATAAAGTGAATCTGACAGCTGTTCTAAACTGAAGCAAAGTTTTACAAATCAGGCTAAACAGAATCTGCCTAAGAATCAGTCATGGGTCAATTTGCTCAAAAAACAAGAAATCAAGGCTACAAGAAAAGAAAAATTGGTGATACACTGTAATAACAAATGTCGTTTTACTTATAAAATTAATGAACTAATTAATTAACAGAACAACCATCTGGCTTATATTCTATTAACTAAACCCCTTATGCTCCCTGACTTTTATTACACCCTAAGGATTGCTGATCGGTAACTACATGCAAAGCAATGCAAACTGTCAGTGTTGTTCCTAAGGTATAACAGTGAGGAAAAAGCCAGGAACCACTATTGGATCTGAGGAGTTTAGGACAGTATTTTGAAGTAGGGTCTAATTGACACTGTACTATATATACATATATATCAGAATCCAAAAGCAAAAATATGGGTATATGGGTAGCTCCACCTTCTTAACTTTCAATGGAAGTCAATGTACGAAGATTACATTTTTTCATTCTGGAGCATTTCTATTGGTCCATTCATCATGACATTTTGACACAATGTAAAGAACAACTGTCAGATTTGAACAAGGTCAAAAAGTGAAAATAGCAAAAATCAAGATACACTGGGTTTCAATTATAATAATTAAGAGCACACATTTGCTGGTTACTTCCATTGCTTTAAGTGTTGCTGTACGCAGGTCGGTTTACCCAGGGCAGATAAAGATCATTTCCCCAGCAGAGTCCTGCCAACCAGACTGCAGCCCCGCTGTTTACAGTGTTGTTGTCTGTTGATTACGAGGTCACCTTATACTCGTTCTCTATTGTGCTTACTGCTGCAGGGTTACTACAGAGCAGCCCCACGTCAGACACAGAGCAGCCAAACGAGGAGAGTAAGCTGACACAGGAAGAAATGGTGTCACGGTAAAATTCCACACCATCCCTCGCTGTACTGACATCATCACTGGCTGAGAAAGTGTTGGGCCACACCGCCCGTCGGGTCGGCATGGAGACGGAGATGGCGTTTATAAGCTCAGCGTCTTCTGCTCTTCGAATTTCTTGCTTAAATCAGGTGCGTTCTCGAGGAGTCTCTCTTTCTGTGCTCTGGCGTAGTACGGCTTCCACTGTTTCTAAGTGGCTCAACGTGAGAAAATTAATAAACTAATATATATGAATGTAGCGGCAGAAAGATGAGCCTGTAAGACTCTAGAATATGAGAGGTCAAAGTAAAGAAATGAAAAATAACATTAAGAAACTATCTGAAGTCCAGGGTTTGGGTTGAAGCTAGGGGCGTACCAATTCATGGTTCATCTGTCATGGTTTGCTTTGGTGCTCGGTTTCAATTTGGGCGCTGTCCAAAAATGTATTTATTTATTTAATTACTTATAATAAATATAAAAATGCCATTTTAAATATTTTTATTGTATTGCATTGTATCTAAATTTTAAAAATATATATGTTTTATAAATATAAGTTAAAATGTATCTGAACACCTCACTGCAAAAAAAAAAAAAAAAAAAAAGAATTACCGATTTGGACTATTGTGAGTTAACTTAACTTAGTTTAGTCAAATGTTCTCCAAACTCACATTTTTACCGTCTGTATCTCAGTTTGGTTAACAATACATGCTGAGTTGAGCCTCAAAAACATGAGCTGCAGCTGAAACTGTGGCCCCTCCCCCTCAGTCTGTTTACCGTTTATTCCCATCTGCAGGTTAGAGCACCCCCAGTCACACCGGAGGAGGCCTTCCTATTCTCAGACTCCTGACTATGGAAGGCCATGGTGGTGGTGGTGGAATTCTCCTGCAGCTCCACCAAAGTTCCATAGTGCAGTAGCAGCCCGGAATGCCAATAACAGAGATGCCATCCTCCCTGTCACAGTCAGTTTACCATCAAACATGATGCTAAAGCTGCTATTTTCAGCAAATTGCCACATATTGTTGCTTGAAGGGCTGCAAGTGTAAATGATGCAAAGCCTTTTTTTTGGTTTAGGGTGTGAAAAGGGGCTTAAGAGCTGTGACTGGAATGCTTTTTTGCCGTGCAGCTTTACTGGGATCACTGTGGTGCATAATTATGAATTAAACCTTCATGGGTTCTTGCAGTCATGAAGTCAAAACTGCTGAGGTCTGTCTTTTTCCAATTCCATTAGCGCATCCCCATGGAAAGAGGGCGACTATGAGAAGGTCCGATTGTGAAATGGCAATGGCCCATCATTTTCCTTGCTGGGAAAGGAGCGCCAATCTATGTGGGAACGACCTCACTGCTGAAGGTCGGGGAAAAAAGCTCCAGCGAGAGGCTTCCTTAATGGAAGTGTGGAACAATTGCTATTCCCATGGGGGGAATTCCACCTTGAGGAGGTAAAGCACAGCCATGTAATCACAGGAATGTTAAATGTACCCACATGTGAGCCAACGAGGAGGCCCGCTAGGCCCGAGAGGAATCAGGTCAAGATGGAAACAGGCTGGATTTAGCCGCTCATGTCAGGGTGTATTTTCGGCTGCTTTTTCGCCAGGTTTGTAATTAGCGCACCCCTGTGTTTAGCTCTGACAAAGAGTCTCGGAGTGTGAGTGAGAGTTATCAAGCGCTTCTGATGAGGCCAAGCGTCTCGGAGAAGGGAGGTTCCAGGTTTTTCTGTTTGGAAGGCCACCCGGTTCCTCGGTTCCTCTGGCTGACTTCCTCCTGGTCCAGCTTCTGTAATTACCCTTTGCTGCAGGAATGTCTCACCGAGCACACTGCCCTGTGTCAATTGATGGACACGGGACATTTTGGACTGCGTGGGCCAAGACCACATGGCTCTGGCATTCACTCACATTCAAGGATCAATGTGGGACTCCAAGACGCCACATGTAACATGTCACATGTAGACCCACGCCCCACCACCACCACCACCACCACCACTGCAAGCACCACTATCCTGAGAAACCTCAACAAAGCACAAACGTGACCATAATTGTGGCTCTTGTCTTAATAATATCCTAAATAGTAGCACTTTCCCCTTTATGATAGCCTCAGAAATTGTTTCAAGACTTCCCAGAGAAGAGGAACTGACACTTAGCCGCACAAAGAAGGGTGTATCCTGCCCTTAAACATTACATTTCTTACGACTGCGGACTTAGCAGTCCATTCATCTCACTTAACTGTCAAGCTAAATACCCTGCCTGTCAAACACATGAGAACGGCATTCCTATTCTTGCTCTTGTTTTTACAGTAAAGTACCTGTAGAGTAGTTACTGTTAGTATAAGGCCAGCAGCTACGCTCTAATCTGTACTTATGGCTTCAACTCTAAGCTTCATAAGTCCATCGGATTGTCCTCACTGGTATGAAGAGCAGCTTTGACCTAAATAATGATCAGTTTTCTTTTCCAAACTGCCATTAAAAACACAGATAGAAGCTATTTTGGACCAAACATGGTTCAAATGCCTGACAGATTGGAAAGCTGACCATCACAACAAGACCAAATTACTTAAGGATGCTGGCACTATTCCTAAGGTTTGACTTTTATTATAATATATCGCTGCTGTCCAATGAAAACCATGCACCTCAGAGCGCCATTAACTGACATTATTGCCCAACCGACAGCAGTGCAGACGTTCTTAGGAGGTAAATAAAAGAGTTGAGAGTCTGCAGTGTGGAACATGCATTTTTACAGTGGAGGCTAACGCTAAACCCAAATCATTGCTCATTCACCCACTAAAAAACATACATAGTTACATAATTACATAATACATAATTATTCAGACATAAGTAGTCCATAAACAGCAACAGATATCAGTCCACAGTGCGTACCACCACACACAAACACACATGAGGTGATTAGACTGCAGTGTTTTAAAGGAGCTGGGAGCTGACTGGTCAGGGAGGGGAGTCAGACAGGATTATAAGATATTAAACAGACTATAAAACAGTCATTTTAAGAAATGTCTCAGTGTTTACCTCAGTGTTTATTACCAGTACATCTAACCGTAACTTAACTGTGTGGCTGTATTATGCCCACAAACATGGGATCGGCAAGGTATCGGCCAATACTTAATACGAGGCTCGGATCTTAAAGGCATAATAATAATAATAATTATAATAATAAAAGAAGCCTGTTTAGTGCTTAGAGATAGACAGGATGGAATGGTTTTGGTCCAAAAATCCACACAAACCTCAAGGAAATGATAAAAATGTAGGCTATGGGCCCTTTAAGTTCAGTACAGTGGTTATTAGACAGTAGCATGCTTCCTTGTGTTAAATAAGGTTGAACCCATGGGATGAGATAAAGCTACATGGAGAAGCACTGAATCAAATTAACTTTCAGTTCAGGTTGGTTTTTAAGCTTAATAGGCCGCTGGGGGTTTGGAAGGCACTGAGAGTACAGTACAGTCCTGGAGAAGTGTATGTTCAGACAGCTCTGATGCCGCAGTATCGGATCTGCACAGTCAGCGAAACCTGAGAACACAACCCTCGTCCTTACTGATTTGGGGTAAGTCCTGACACTGCGTTAATGTCTAAAACATAATAAAAGGGGAAACACGGACACGGAGGAGGTGGAGCAGGTAAACACAACTATATGAGGAGTAGAGAAAGGCCCAGCCGTCTGGTTTTTGTCTGGTTGCAATACATTTTTCCTGCAATATATATTACAAATTGTCATCAGATTTCTCCACAAGGCCATGACCCAACACTTTTTGACAAGACAAGACTACCACATTCACCATTTGTGTTGGACCCACACAGTGACAATGAGCATGTGCCCAGTGTAGTGGGCAGCTGAGGGCCTTTCACATAGGCATAGCAGTGGCAGCTTGCTGAGCCCAGATATCAAACCCACAGCCCTGTCCTCATTAGCCCAGTGCCTTAACCCCTGAGCCACTACTGCCCCAATCAACCAGCAAAATAGACAGTGACGGTCTCTATTAACTGATGTAACATAGCCTCCCAAAGGCCTCAGCTGTACAGTGATGTTGCATTAGTGGCAGTTTGGAAAGACATGGTTGAGATTCATCTGGAAGCACAACATAGCATTTACCCTCCCAGCACTGGTACATTGTATAATGGGTGATTCCCAGCTAGTGGGTGGAAACTGGAAATATCTACGGGGGGGGGGGGGGGGGCATTATATATATATATATATATATATTTGTGTGTGTATATATATATGTACAACAACAAATCATCTGAGCATCAAGGCATGGACTCCACAAGACCTCTGAAGGCATCCTGTGGTATCTGGCACCAAGACTTTCGCAGAAGATCCCATGGTGCCCATGACCTTGTTGCCAGTTCAGTGGTTGTACTTTTTTGGACCACCTGACCACTACATACCAGAAAACCCACCACAAGACCTGCCTAATTGTTTTGGAGATGTTCTGACCCAGTCATCTAGCCATCACAATCTGTCCCTTGGCAAAGTGGCTTAGATCCTTAGGATTGTACATTTTCCCTGCTTTTAAACTTTGAGGTTTTTTTTTCACTTCACATGTCAGTGGTGCTAATGTTATGGCTGATTGGTGTGCAAATATGTGATAATAGACATTTAGCTTGTCTTGATTCAGTACTTTTCAATATGAAAAATAAGGAGCACCTTTATGCTAAGCTATTAAAATGCTAACGTCTTCCATTGTGTTTTCAATTAGGCCGTTCGACATGGTCAACGTACAATATATGAGGACAGTGTGGAGCGTTGCCTGACTAATTTCCTTGCAATATATTAAAACAGCTTGACATAGTTGGCCTTCAGTGGTGGACCATATGAATGACTGATCGATCAGAATACTCATCAGGATCATCAGACGTTATCCAGGATTTGGGCTGATCGCAGAATTATCCAAACGCTGCATTATGCAATTCTACATGTTAATGTTAGCTTGTCTTCAGGGACTGATATATGATGCATAAAAACCAATGCAAATTTAATTTACAGCGACACTGAGGAAAATCCCTGGCTACAGGACTGGTGGCTGGACTGTCCATCACCCTACAGCAGTCCCAGGAGAGCAATAGGCAAAGGCTCTAATTAAGCTATTGATTCCTGCATGTAGCCGTGGTGGTTTTGGGCCGGGACTAGGCTCATAGGTTTGTGCTCCAGGACCACAGCGCTTGCCCAATGTCAGCGGGTAAAACCTCCTGCCAAGGAAATTCCCACTTCAAAACTCGGACCGTGTGCTCGCTCTGGCACAGGTCGGGTCGCGAGCCGGGAGAGTGTAATTATAGACAGGAGACCCGGCTCTGAGTTGCATTCGGACGACGGAAGTGCTCTTTTTTTCCCTGAGTCAGACCTCTGCTGGAAGGCAGGAGAGTGACCCTGACAGAACCTCAACGTGAAGAATTAGATTTGCAGATGACCCGGACAGCCCTTTTTCAAACACTGAGCTAATGTAACACATTCATTAAGTAAGAATTTTCACAGTTTTTAGACGTTATCTACATATGGGGTCTAAATCCATTGGCAGCTCATGTGCTTTTTCATATGAAATAATTAATATTATAAAAAATAGCTGCCAATGCAATAAGACATGTTCTTCATAAATAATGGCTTCATATATAATGGCTGGGAATACTCACTCCTTTGGCTTGAATGACACTAGCAAGACGTTGTGGCATGGACTGTATAGAGGTTAACTGGTCCACTGTGGCACTCGCCGGCGTCATCATTCCCCTCTGGCATCAAAGGCCTGTGGGGCACCACTGCTATGCCGTGGGAGTCAATTAATGTGCAAGTTGTCCATTCTTTTTACACCTTCACTTTGATAGCTCTAGAACATTTCACAAAGTCTCAATTAGTCTTGAACCTTATTATTATGCCTCTGTGGACACTGTGTCCTTTGCCTATGCACTCTGCTACAACTGACTGGCGTGCTCGCTTATTTATATGTGCAGCAAACCATGGCACGTGACATCTGTGTCGCCCTGGGCCGAGTTCATTCCAAATCAGGGGCGGTCATTATATTTTGATATGACTGTGATAGTCGGCGAAGGGTGGTAGCATAGGATGTTCTAGAGTCGTTGTAGTGAGGGTGTACAGAGAATGGACTTCTCGCACATTGAGTACCTCCCAATGGCATAACAGTGGTGCCCCACGTGCCACTGAAGCCAGAGTGGTACAGAGCGATCGACAAGCCATCTGAGAGCATCTGAGAGCCATTTTCCAGCCTCTCTTTATCCCTTAGAA
The DNA here is from genome assembly GCF_030463535.1 of Salminus brasiliensis. Taxonomy (NCBI): domain Eukaryota; kingdom Metazoa; phylum Chordata; class Actinopteri; order Characiformes; family Bryconidae; genus Salminus; species Salminus brasiliensis. The sequence continues at coordinate 22,923,703 of NC_132890.1, read as the reverse complement.
TTCAACAGCCTGCTTTTATGGTTTATGTAAATAAGCTGTGTTCCAATTGGCCGGCCTGTATTGTGCCTCACTTTTCAGAGTGAATGGGCAGAGCTAATCCACGGTCTTGTCTTGTTGGGTGTTCCCGGTATGCAGTGAGTAGTCAGTACCTACCAAAAGTGCACTAAGGAAGGACAACCGGTAAACCAGCAGCAGGATCATGAGCATCCAAGGCTCACTGAAGCTCATGGAGGCCCCATCTCTTACAGGACTTAAAGGACCTACTGCTAACGTCTTGACTCCAGTTCCTGCCCCGACGGGTTGAAGCTGTTTTCGAGGGCATTAGTGCTTTATAACAATTGCTGATATCCTCACAATAGAATGCATTCATCCTCTCCCATCTCCAGCTCCTCCATGCAGCCACTGCTGTTTACTCCCATTCAATTACTTCCATTACTCCTCTTGTGAGCCTGTGGTTGAAAGGAGTCAAGTAATTGAATTTTCTAAAATAGATCAAAGCTCTGGGGCAGCAGCGGGCGCAGAGTTTTGGTGGTTTGGCGAGAGCGAAACCTGGCAGGGCTGTTTAAAATCTTAAATCAATTTCATGTATAAACGCCACTGATGTTGTGGACCAAAACAAAATGCAGCAACTTGGCGCAGAGGCTAATATCCCCTGCCCACCCATCCGTGACTGAGCTCCAGACAGGAATGTGGTGGACAGACTTGCCGAAACTTTCTCTAATTTTAAGATCCTCTTCATTCGTTTAGACCTTTTATAGGCCAGTCTGGCTTTATTTTTACCAGTGAGACGTGAAACACATCCAATATGTTTTGAATAGCTGAGAAATGCGTATTAAAAGGAACAAACACGGACCTGCAGTGGCGGAAAGGAAGAGACTGAACATGGGCCTAAACATGTTCATTTATACAAGCTGTTTTTTATATTATTTATTATTATGTATTATTATTATTATTATTATGTATTAATTATTCTCATTTCCCCCGGTGTATTCAATTTAGGCATGTCTCGAGGCAATCCAGTGATTCAGGATTAGGGGTGGGGCATTTTAAATGGACCAGGTAACGGCTTTTAAAGCCCGATCCACTTCCGATCCTTGGTTTTGATGTATCAAAGCACCCTCTGGCACCCTCTGCTGCAGCGAGGCAACTCCCAGAACAGGAAAACTACACTAGACATAGCTTTATTTCAACTGATCAGTGTGGTGATGTCACCAGTTAGCAGCCAAAACAAGCCTGAAGTTCCTCCTGCTCAAACTTTCCATTCCATCTTAAATAATGCAGTTCAGTTCAGTCCTGCTGTTGAAATGTACACAATAACTGCTATAAAAATAAAGCTATTTTTTGTTGTGTTCAGCGAAATAAGGTCACAAATGAGCACTATTTAGGGTAGGGTCAAAAAAGGAGTAGCAGGCAGGACGGAAAAACCAGGTAAGACGTCCGCTTACTTTGTAAACCTTGGGCCTTGTTGTTAATGTGATGTAGCAGCAACAACAGATCAGATCAGATTGGATCGGATCGATCTCGAAAGACAGTCAGCATTAGGGTACTCAGATCAGATCAGGGACGAAAAAACTTGATCGGGACTCCCGCTATTAAACAATGCCTCCAGTACTGGGAAGATGAAGCAAACCAGCTAGCTAGCTAATGTGATGGGGAAGAGGGAGGACCACCCCATCCACAGAGAGAGAGAGAGAGAGTAACTGACTTTACACTCACTCACACTCTCTCTCCCTCTCTGTCTCTGTGGACAGGCTATTCCATCTGAGCCAAACCTACAGAAGAGCTCCTGTGGCACAAGTCATAGGAATGTTTAATGATAGTAGAGGAATAGGAGAGGAATGCTGCATAGCCACAGAACAGTCAGAGCTAACCCCTGCTGACCCTTGTCTAAAATCCAAAGCACTTACATACAGTGGACAGACACGCAGAACTAGACCTTGGAACAACGATAGAAAGCAGCCTTTTCTGATGACTCCGATGACATTTTTCCACTGGGGGGACTGAATTTGTTTGCATTCTGCCACTCCAATTCATCCCAAAAGTACCGGATAGAGCTTCTTCACTTCAGAGAACACAGCTCTGCTGCTCCACAACTCAATTCTTCTTTACCCCTTTCATTAATGGGATCCTCCTGGGATCAATAAAGCATTTCTGATTCTCTAGCTGATGTTTGGACATGCCTTGAAGCAGCTGAACTCAAGTAAGAAGGGGTGTCCGAATACTTTTACATTTTATGCATCTGTATGGTGCATTTTCAAGACGCATTAGAAATACACGAGACACTTATAGACTCAGAGTCCGTTTGCAGTGTAAACAGATGTTGCCCACACTGGGAGCATGCCAGTGGGTGTGTGAAGGCCTGCCTAGTGGGCTGGATCGCCGCAACCTTGTGTGTGAAGAAGTGTATTTAAACGTAAGCTCTGGGCTCGTTTTTACTCATTTCCTGAGCTCAGTGGCGGAGGCACAGTGGACAATGCGAGGTCTGTACATGCTTTGTTGAAATGAAGCTTTAATGACATGGGATTGCTCTAGATGACGTTTTTCACAGCATAAGCAAACATGTTTGTGTACTTTCTCTATCTATCTCTCTCTCGCTCTCTCTCTCTCTCTCCAGCCTGCGGCAGACACTGTGTATACTACTAAAAGGTCTGAGGGCTTACGGGTTTTACGCAGTTGGTAAGTGTCTGAATCTCTGCAGCCCGTCAGACGTCTTTTGGAAGCGCTTCCTCTGATTATAACCGGCTTCGGCAGTCTAACGAGGGTCTTCAGAGAAAGCCAGCGGGTGTAAATGCCAACCTGGCCCTGTGCCACCCCCGGAGCTCAGATCCTGCGACAGCTGCGCACCTGGACGGCTCTGCAGATGGATGTGACGTGTTTGGGGGCTTAAACAGCAAAGAAACAGCATTTAAGTCTCCACAGATAATGCTAATAAAGTCATTACTGCAGAAGACGGTAATGATAGTGCCTGCAGAGAGATAGCACAGCGGCAGGCTGGCTCACAGCCCGGGAATAATGAAGGACGTATTGTTGAATTTATGGGATTTGGGGGAGTAATGAGGAGTTGTAAGCACAACTTTGGGCATCCCTGTTCCAATGACAACCCAAATCTAGCGTTTTTCTGCACCTGCTAGACACAATGTCTGTAAATTGGCTGAATTTCGGCACTGGAAAAACACACAACCTATATCACATTTACTTTGAGGCTTTGTATATTTCATATTTATTTCATTTTCTATTTATTTAATATTTTTAATTCAGTAATAAGCATTAAACAGGGATAAACATTCAAATGTGCAGAAGTGTGTAGAGAGTATGACAACATAAGAAGGTCAACTGACCCTGGGTGCTCACACTTTTGCATGCTATACATATAAAGGAGTCTTAATAGGGTTACTGACCAATTAGTAATTGATATCTCTTTAATATCTTTTATAGTTCTATAACTGACCAATAAATGTATTTAATACATTTATAGACATATTATAACTACATGCCTATTTGACTTCTGTCCAATCACTATAAAAACTCATTTTATATTTATATATATATATATATATATATATATATATATATATATATATATACATATAAATAATGTATACACACTCATAAATACATATATAAATATATACAATACTGTATAACAGTATAAAAGACTATTTAAACATCTGTATAATAATTCAGTTGCCCTGTAACAACTATACAAATAATAATAAAAATAATAATAATAAAACAATAACTATAACTAAAAAACACATTAAATGCCCTAGTCCTAATAGAAAGACCTGTGGCAAGTTTTAGAAGACTAAACCCAGGCCTCTAAATCATTATAACCCATAATAAAGATAAAAGTAAACCTGCATGTGGATAACTGGGAACCTTATGCAGTCTCAGGCTGAACTGGGGGCCATCAGAGAGCCTAAACCAGCCTTTATCACACCAAACAGGAAGCACAATAAGGATCATCATCTACTATCAATAATCATCTATTTATAGTGGCTATATAAGACAGGTGCTTTTGTTTCAGACACAAAAGCACCCTGGATTTGTATTTAGTCCAGGCAGAATGACAGCACTATAGTACAGAGGAGTGAGTTCTGATGAGTGCAGGACTGCGGTGAAGCAGGCAGCAGCTCAGCTCAGCTCAGCTCTGCCACGATGCTCTCTTGTGAACAGCGAGGATGAGTTCATATGAAGACAATGACAAGAGAGAATAAGTTAGAAACTTACCTGGTTAGTGTGCTTTATTGTCAGCTATCGGTGAGCTATGGTCATCTCTGTGCAGAAGGCAGCGAGGCTGAAGAAGGGAAAGCAGAGAGAAAGCCGGCCGGAGAGCAGAGTCTCTTTGTCATCCAAAATTTTTTGAACAGAGGAAACTCGATGGTGAGATCAGCGGGGCTACGTCACGGGGGAAGCTTGCCCGCGATTGGCTGATGGAGGCGAGCCAATCGTAGCGCAGGGAGGGCGGGGTTTGTCGGAACTTGGGCGGTAAAAAAAAAAATGGTTACAAATAAATATTTGGATATTATTATTATTATTATTATTATTATTATTATTTATATGTATATATATATAGATATAGTGCTTCTCTTCAGAAAAGAGATATTTAGATTTAAGTATGTAGGTAGGTACCACACAACCATTATACAGAGATTATAGAGATATAAATAGGGTATAATATATAAATAACAAAAGCAATAATAATAATAATAATAACAATTATTAATAATAATAATAATATATATATATATATATATTTGTTGTTGTTGTTGTTTTTTTGAGCAGCTGACACTGACCCACCATGCAGACCTTGGAGACCCTCCTAAGGCACCTAATGTGATGTTTCACTCGCAGAGACATCAGTGATCAATTACCATAAATAAGTGTAATAATTATAAACTGAAAGGGGACTGTTATACTCTCCCAAGAAGACAGAAGATGGAGGGCTATAGTGTGGGATACTGGCACAAGGCCCAAAAGCTGAGAAGGTCAGCACACCAGTGCCAAATCTCATGGTAACCTCTAAATAAGCACTCCTTAAATCCCATCTGTAACTGTATCATTATTATTGTATTATAAATCTCACATGACGCTGTTTGTGATTGCAGTCAACACACATACTGAAACAGTTAGCTGAGATTGCAGATGGTGCTGCTTACCCTTTTGCTGTGACCTCTTTCTGCCCCCAGCTTTGCCCGCACAGGTGCTGTGTCCAGCCTGCCGGAGGCATAGGACGTTCACAGCAGGTGTCCCGTGGCTTGAACGGGTGTGTGTGTGACGGTGGTGTTTAATCTGAAGGCTCATCTGAAAGCAAGCTGCTTCATTAGTGAATATGCTGTATATAGGCCAGTGTTTCATAGACCTGCTCCTAGATTACCACAACACATGTTTGTTCAGGATTTCCTATATATACACAGTTGAATCCAGAAGTTTACATACACTATATAAAAAGACACATATGCATTTTTTTCTCAATGTCTGACATGAAATCAGAATAAACTTTCCCCCGTTTTAGGTCAATTAGGATTACCAAAATTATTTCTAATTTCTAACTAATGAATATACATTTTTAATAAGATTGAGGTCAGGGCTTTGTGATGGCCACTCTAAGACTTTGTTCTCCTTAAGCCACTTTGTAACCAGTTTGGCAGTTTGGCATGCTTTGGGACACTGTCCATTTGGAAGACCCATTTGCACCCAAGCTTTAACTTCCTGGCTGATGTCTTGGGATGTTGCAGTATTTTCACATAATGTACTGTGAAGTGCAGCAAAACAACCCCACAACATGATGCTGCCACCCCCGTGTTTCACAGTTGGGATGGTGTTCTCAGGCTTGCAAGCTTCCCCCTTTTTCCTCCAAACGTAACGTTTCGTCAGACCACAGGACATGTCTCTAAAAATGAAGGTCTTTGTCCCTGTGTGCATCTGCAAACATTAATCTGGCCTTTTTAAGTTTCTTTTGAAATAGGTGGCTACTTCCTGGCAGAGTGGCCTTTCAGCCCATGTTCATACAGCACTCATCTCACTGTGGATAATGACACACTCTTACCAGCTTCAGCCAGCATCTTCACAAGGTCTTTTGCTTTTGTTCTTGGGTTGATTTGGACACATTTCGGACCAAAGCATGTTCATCTCTGGGACACAGAAACTGAGTCTCCTTCCTGAGCGGTATGATGGCTGGACATTGCCATCTTGTTTGTACTTGTGTATAATTGTTTGTATAGATAAAGGCATTCCAGGCATCTGGAAACTGAACCCAAGGATGAGCCAGACTTGTGCAAGTCCACAATTCTCTTCCTGATATCTTGGCTGAAACTTTCCCATGACGTTAGACAAAGAAGCAGTGTGTTTCAGGCGTGCCTTCAAATACATCCACAGAACTTCTAATGAACTCAGATGCTGCCAATAAACCTATCAGATGCTTCCAAAGACATGACATCTTCAAATGGGCTGTCCCAAATTGTTTAAAGACATAGTAATCTTAACAAATGCCTTAAAAATTCCCTCTCTTATCATTTTTAGCATTTAACAAATATAAATAATTTGGTCATTCTAACAGAACTAGTTAATAAGGATATATATATATATACATATATATATATATATATATATATATATATATATATATGAAAGTCATCCTGAACAAACTGATACAAACTGACCTTTGTCTTTCTTTGCATGTGGCCATACTAAATGCGATGACCTTTGTCACCCCCACGACATCATCTGATCTTTGATCTAAGAGTGGAACACTGGGTCACAACGACGCTGATCAGGCCTACATCTGAGTTCACCTTAACCTCAGCAGCACGTGAGGATTTGTCTTGACAGCATGGTAACCTCTCTCCCCAGATTAGTGGGTGTCAGTGTGTTTCGCATGCACAAAGCTGAGTAAGCCTAAAGAGCCACATGAACACAGTACTTAGGTTTGTGATCTCATTAGTGAACCATATACACTGCTGGTTTTGTGATGATAATGTGAGCATTGGGCCAGATTCATAAAACACTACCAGTTTTACTGGTTTACTGTGTGGTTAGGACCGTTGAGAGCGTTGTGGTGACACTTTTGCCATTACAGCCATGTTTTTACACCTGGTTTGATTGTGTCTTGGCTAAAGAGCACCAAATATTACACATCAGTGTGTATTGTGTTTTTTGATTGGTCAGGATTATGAAATACAGAAACTTACTTTAGGTTCATTTTCACCAGAATATCACAGAACAAGGTCCAGATCTGTCCCTCATGTAGAGAATATTTGTGATAAAAATGTATTATTTACCCCTTGTGTTGTATAAAAATAGTGACCATACTGTTTACATGTTCAACAATTTGAAAAAATTAAATGGGACCAATCAGATCGCCCACCTTCGGGCTATCTTGTGCTGTTGAATTCCATCATTTGGTGCAGGCCATTGTAAAAATTCTATTTAATTCAATTCAATTCAGATTTATTGATGTAGCACTCTTCACAACAAATGTTGTCCCAAAGCAGCTTCACAGAGACCCGGGTCCAAGCCTCCTTTGGGAAAGCCAAAGGCAACAGTGGCAAGGAAAAACTCCCTCACAACTAAGAGGAAGAAACTCTAAGAGGAACCAAAACTCAAAAGGGGAACCTATTGTGATGGAGGCTTGTTTGGGGCGAACGCTCCCGGGGAAAGAGAGGCTACTGGGTGGTTAGGTACTTGCTCTGTCCTCCAGAAGGAAATACAAAAGAGACAGCAGGTGTGCTGCAATGGGGATCATTTATTGGGCTTGGGAGCACCCACCCTCCATTCATCATAATCCAGTAGGCAGAACGTACAGGCTACAACCAAGAGCTAACCACCATGCACATGTCGGCATCTCTACTCTCCCTCGTCTATGAGTATTAACATTGTAGTGCGCATGCACCTGGTCTAAGGCACTTAAAGTGACCGTCACACTATGCTCCTCTAGATGACCCTAAAAAAACAGAAGAACAAGAAGAGAAAGAGTGAGATAATGAAAAGCTATGGAGAATGTGAGAGCAGGCCCTGAGTTATGAGACCAGGACAGAACAGTAGGAACAGGGCATCTCAATACATGGAAAAGAGATAGGAAGTAAACAAAAAGGAAGGAAAAAACAAGGGGGTCAGGAAGACTCTGGCAAATATGCATTCCCATCAGCAGCAAACTGAACTGGGGTTCACTGTTTTTGACGATGTACAGACCTCTTCTTTTGGCAGCTACTTCTTTTTCTCTTCAGTGATTCGTAACACCACACCGACGCACAAAAAAGTGCCACCTGAAGTCGGCGGTAATTGTCCTGGTATAAAGGCAAAGCTTTGCAGCTGTTTTTGAAAGGAACTTTGCTTTCTGGAGAAGGATTTCAGAGCAATACAACTATGATTAATCTATATTTAACATGCATTTTGAATCTGAACAGTGTTCAAATGTACTGTGACCGAATTCTGTTTACACTTGTCAATAAAATGCATTCCCAGTGTGACCAAATAAGATCCGATTTTACTTTCCCGCATGAAAAGCCCACCAACATGTACATTACTTCCAGCCTCGAAAAAAATTTGTTAGGCACTGATTCTGCCTGTATATCTGGATGCTTTTACTTTCACTTTCTTCATCTTTCCACCACATTTTGACAGAATATTAGTTCTAGTGCTTCTATTAGGAGTGTGTCATTACAGGTTTGTCTTCTTTTACCAGGTACTGCAACACATTAAAATGATTGGCTGTGATAACTAACCATAATTTACTCATGTAGCAAATAGAGACCATGTGGAAAACCACTGGAGAACTCCTTTAACCCTTTAAAAGGCCAGTATCTGCTGACGTGTCCAGGCTTCCAGTCCTCTCTCCTAAAACTTAGGAATAGCCCAGTCACTTTGCCTTGTTCATCACTTAATTACATGTAACTGAATCCTCACGGTCTAATATGGCTAGGAAATAATGGGTTAAAGGAAGATGAGTGAATTAGCATCCTTAAGGAGGCGGGGACGTAACCCAGAGGCTGCAGAATGTTGCGGGGTCACAATCACATGCTTTTCAGTCACTTCAACATTCATGCACTCTGAATGGCAAGCACAAGGGCAGTCCACATCACTGCACAGGGAGTCAGTTGTGGCACAGAACAATAGAGGCCTTGTTATGCGTCATATATGTGGCATTCATCAGCTCAGTGGAGTTGTGGGGGGTTGAGGGAGGGATTAAGTTCTCTGTAGGTTCAGTTTTGTCAGTTCAGAGCCAGATAGATGCGTTGCTCTCATATCTGCCACATACTGTTTTTGTAGACTTACTTGTGTTTTTAGGGTCATTGTCTTGGTGCATGGCCAACTTCCGGTTAAGCTTCAGTTCACAGACAGCTTCTCTGATATGTTCTTGAAAAATGTAGTGGTATAATCCAGAATTCATAGGGCAATCAGCAATAGCAAGCTGGCCTGGATCGAGGCAGAAAATACTGCCACCCTCACGCTTAACAGTAGGTACGACGATCTCATGTTACAGGTCTACCTTCATCTTAATCCAATGCTGGTGAACCTTGTACCCCTCTTGCTTAGGCTCTTATATATAGTAGGTGTATGTTTGTGTACACATATATAATGTAATCAGCAGATTCAACATTTCCAGTAACAGGTGATGAATTCGGCAATGATTTAGAGCAATTTTGGCCCATTGCTGCTTAAACTCAGTGATGTTGGTGGGCGTCCTTGAATTAACTGCTCTTTTTAGATCCTTCCACAACTTTCTATTGGGTTGTGGTCTGAACATTGACTTCCAAAATTCATAATTTGTCCTGCTTTAACCATTTCTTTGTAGACTTAGGGTCATTGTCTTGCTGCATAACCCACTTGTGGTTAAGCCTCAGTTAATGAACAGATGCTCTGATGTTCTCCTGTAGAATTTGCTGGTACAATCCAGTCATAGGTCCATTAATTATGGCAATTCAGCCCCCACCCATAATGCTCCCACACACCCCCCTCCCCCAGGCTTGTCTGTATTGTCTTAAACAAAACTTTTACATGGGCTGCAGTGTTCTTTTTGGAGAGTAATGGCTTCCTCCTTGTTAACCTGCCATTGCACATAGTTCTTCTACAGTGCTTGCCTGGTGGTGGACTCATCAACATTGTCATTACTCAATGCAAGAGAGACCTGTTGATGTTTGATGTTGACCTATGGTTCTTTGAGACTGCTTGTCATATTATTCACCCTTCCATAGAGTGCTTTTTTCTGGATGTCCAGTCCTTGGTAGAGTAGCGGTGATGCTGAACATGTACATTAAAAAGCTAAAAGACATTTTTCATAACAGAGTTGGGGACAGAGGTGGGTAAATTTGCCTAAATTGCCTTTAGAGGAAGAATTGTTCTTTTCTGTTTGGTTCCTTTTGGGTGTAGAATAAAGCAACAAAGCTTCAGAGCAAGAGGTCTGCACTAAAGTAAAGCAGTCCAGGAGCTGAACCAGCACAACAGAATCAACCAAAACCCAAAGAAAGTAATTCAGCACATGTAGCTGAATAAACGGAAGCTGTTAGTACTCCACTGATTCATGTCTTTTTGTGCAGGGCTTCCGCGTAATGCAAGACAAACAGGGAAATCCCTTTTCACATCAGAGTGAATCAGCATGGTGTGTTATGGTCAAGCGGCATTCCTAGAGCTTTAGTCAGTAACTGTTTGGTAGTTCTATTCATCTAGTCAAGGAAGCCCTTATTTATAATACAGCATTGATAGATCTACACTCTTACAAATAAAGGTGCTTCAGATGGTTCTTTGAGTGATACCATAGAAGATCCTCTTTTGGTTACATGAAGAACCTTGTTTGTAAAAGAGATGATTGAGGTGAGTGTGAAGCAGTGTTGCCAACTCCTCAGTAATGAAAGAAGCTAAAGCGGTCCTAAAAGTTTCTAGAAGTCGCTAAATGAAGTAATGTCCTAATTTGCATAATTGTTTATTTGCGTGTATTTGAAGCTGTAGGATAAAGAAATAACGTTGTAACGTTTTAGGAATATAAAACACCCTGAAAATGTTCGAACTGCAAATGAACTCTTAATAAATGAACTGTTTATGAACCTTTTAAATAGGCCGTCACTTCTCAAAATAACTTCATGACTTGTGAAGACCCACATTACATAAATCCCTTTTACATAAATTATAGAAATTACGTTTGTCCTGTGTTGTTAAATGTCACAACATGTCAAATTTTATCAAAAGACTGTTATTTGGGGTGGAACTGCTACTCTACACTCAACCCTGCTCTTTTATCCAGGCTTCGGACCAGCAAAGTGAGCTTAAAAGAAACACTTTGGCAGAGTTACTTCATTCTGAAGACTGCATGTATATTTACATCCTGCTCTGTAAACAGGGGACGGGGTCAGCGGCGGTTTTGGCCATGCGCAGTGTGGACTACTGGTGTGGGGCTGCTCTGACTGTCAGACTGAGCACTGGGAGTGTTGTGGGACGGGTCTCACGGCAGCACCCGCTGCTGAGGACAGTAACTGAAGAACATGTGTGTTCACCTCAGAGTCTCTAAAAGTCTCCAATAACACCAGAAAAAGTCGCTAGTCGCTGGAGGAGTCTGAAAAGACACCAAGTTGGCAACACTGGTGTAAAGATCCTTTTAAAGGTTGACCTAAGGATCATTGGTTTGAGTCCTGGGCGTGCCATCAGCAGCCGGAGCTCGAGAGAGCACAATTGGCCTTGTTTCTCCGGGTGGGTAGATGGCTCTCTCTCCCACACATTACCACTTTGAAATGTTTCATTGGAGACGTGTCAGGTCCTTGTCTTCGAAGTGTCAAGAGCATTGCTAGCATGCAACAAACAAATTCATGCTGAATGGACCAATAGAAACGCTCCGAAATGACTCAGAATAAAAATCTTCCATTGCCTTCCATTGAAAGTTAAGAAGTCTTTAGCTTCTCCTCTCAAGTTGGCATTTTGGAGATAGATTTGGAGGTTTGGGAGTGACTGTGATGGTATACAGTATTAAACAGCATTTACCAGCGTGTTATAAGAGCTAACTGGTCAAAATGGTTACAAACATACTGACATCGAAGCAGATTTGTCAGACAGGCTTAGAGCAGGTAAACACCGAAACACGCAGGGACTTGAAAACCCAGGATACGTCCGTAAACAAAGCTATAAACCATTTGATAGGAACGTCTGAATGACTGCCAGTGCCAGCGAAGCGTATGAGGCCACTGGCGCACTGTAAGTATCTGTAAGTGTGTGTGTGTGTGTGTGTTTATTCATATGTAAATGAGATTAATATAAGACTCTGCAACAAGTCTGGCAACAGTGATTTTTTTTTTAATTGCAAAGAAACCCACAGAACCATAAACAGGGAAAGTTGTGAAGAAACCATTAGGACTGTAACATGACCTGCAGAGGCAATACTCTAAAATACTACAGTTATAATTTAAATGTGGCAGCACAGAGGACATGCCAGAGGAAAAAAAAACAGACAAAAACAAGTACTTAAACAAGTATATAAAAATATGCCATCAGATTCATATCAACAATTGTGGACAGTGGAGCACTATGTACAGAAAAAGGCAATATATTCCAATATTTACAATAAACATTGATGACTTCTTTCACAAAAATGGCTGAAAGGCTACTTACAAACACACTCGAGTCAGAGCGGGAGCAGAACTGGTGTGGTTTACGTCAAAAACAGAAAAAAAAAAAGAAAAAGACCAGTTAAGCTGTTGTATGAAAATAATATTCTTCTAAAGATGATCGCTGTCTGAACGGACAAGGCAAAGGTTGGAGGCTACTTCCATATCACGGCTCCTACTGTGCCCCCCCTCACTGGAAATACAGTACAGTAAACCCACTAGACCCTCACACTCTTGGCACTAACACGCTGAACACTAGGAACTCTGACACTCTGTCAGTACCCTCACTGGTTTATAGACGACCTTCTGTTGGGTTTATGAGGAGTCGAGCTATGTCGCTATGCTGGTTTATAAGGGGGGGGTGGGGGGGTGGGGGGTGGGTGGGTTTAGTACCCGTACATTCTAAATGCCACCTCAGAGAGACTGGGAGTGAAATGCGTGACCAGCTGAAGCGTGTGATTGGTGTTCTGGTAGTCGTGTTCAGGTCAGATCTGCTCATCAGAGTCCATGCAGAAGAGGGAAACCCTACAAAATACTGAGAAATTTGGAAATTCATCCTCAAATTCTGCTTTTCAGTTGAATCGTGACGCAGACATCCTCAGTTGTAAACGTGAAAAAGGTTGGACCTGTATTACACCCTTAAAAACAAAAGAAAAAGGTGCTACAAAAAGGTGCTATGAGTGATGCCATAGAAGAACCACCTTTGGTTCTTTAAAGAACAATGGTTGTACTGGAGATGTAAGTGAAGAACCTTAAACGGATAAAAAACCTTTACATCAAGAGGTTCTTCAAGCCTTTAAAAGGTCTTTACACTTTCTTATCTCTTTCATATGGTTCTTCAGGGAACCAAAAGTGGTTCTTCTATAGAATCTGTTAAACAAAAAACGCATTGGTAAAGAACCTTTATATCAAGAGAAGGTTTCCAAGCCTTTGAAAGGTTCTTCACACCCTCCCCCAAACTACCTTTTGCAGCACCTTTATTTTCAAGAGGGTGTTTTACAAAGCAATGCACAAGACTTGCTCTTAGACATCTGGACCCCACTGCACTCATTCAGTAATATCTATATGTGCATGCACACACACATTCTGCATTCTCTCTCTCTCTCTCTCTCTCTCTCTCTCTCACACACACACTATTGTTCAAATTCAAATTAATGTTTGATGTATGCCATTAACAACTGATGTTACTTTAATCAATAATAGGATAAACAGTGTAAACTGAAACACAGTGTGCTGGACATCAGAAGGTGTTCTATTAAAAAGCTTGCTTTATTTAATATTCCAACTATATTAGGAACACCAAACCATTAACTAATTAATAATGTACTATAATTATCAATGTATGGTTATTTCTAAACCTTGATACTTTGATTTCAAATATGAAGCATTCTAGAGATGTTATTACATAATGTTATTAGAAATGTATGCTGTTTATTATGTTGTTTATTATTATTCATTCTGGATATTAATGTTATAAAAAAAAATCATACTTGATTGCGTAAAAAACAAACAAACAAAAAACTTCAGTCTGGATTTGAATCTATTAGAAATAAATTTTGGTTTTTATTTTTTTAGAACCAGATGTTAATATTATTAGAAATTCATTCTGGATATTACATTTTTAGCACTTCATTTTAGATGTTAAAGTTATAATACATTCATTCTGGACATTAATTTTATTGAAACTTAATAGATCTTAATCTTATTAGAAATTCAATCCAGATAATAGTTAATGTCATAAGAAAATCATTCTGGGGTTTTAGTTCTGAATATTACAGTCTTAATAAATTCAATCTGGGTTTTATTTTTATTAGAACATTTGACTGAATTGTAATCCCATTAAAAATGAATTCTGGATATTATTGGTATAATAAAATCATTCTGGAGTTTAATTTTATTTTAATTTACACACTTATTTTAAATTCCGGAAATTAATGTTATTAAAAAATGTATTCTGAGTATTAATGTTGTTAAAACTTCATCCTGAATATTAACGTTATTAGAGATACTTTCTGGATATTAATGTTACTGAAACTTGCTTTTGGATTGCAATGTCATTAAAATCATTCTATTAGAACTTCTTTGTGGATATTAATATTAACAGAAATTCATTCAGACATTTATTTTAGATTTTCATTATGACATCATAAGTGCAGAGTGTAGTGACATATTAATAGAAACATTTTATACATTTCAACATGTGACCGATTTGAACAGTAGTTAGTGCGCACGCGCGTGCGCACACACACACACACACACACACACACACACACACACACACACACACACACACACACACACACATTCACATGCACTGAAGCATGATCAAACATATGGATAACAAGCACAGATAACAAAGAATACCATGCTTTACACACTCACACACACACATACCTCACACACACACAGGCCCAGCATTTCCTAAACAAACACAGAACTTCACACTGAACACAGCGGGGCATCGTTCTCTGAGCGCTCTTACACCCCACCCCAGTGAAAGCTGGTCATAAACGTTGGTGATCAGATCTCTCTCATTTTTAATCCGTTATAAGATTATTCCACCTATTTCTAGAAACTTAAACTTGTTTAAGTGGCTTCAGCTGGTGGACAGATCATGACTGTAATAATGCAGTAATAACACTTCAGAGAGGCTACATTATTAACCATTAATAACCAGTGTGACCTCACTTCTGAACGTGCCAACTTGTATAAAGAGATGTGATCAGATATAAAGTACTAACACTGTCTGTACAGACACTCAGTTTAGCTTGTTGATGAAATAACACTGAGATCACTTTCTAGAAGCACTACACGGTAAAAACATCATAGTAGATGTGTACATCAAGTACATCATATGTGAAATCCTATTAAGTGTAGTCTAAGCATCCAATATTTCTGATTTTCACATTGTAATAACATTACTACATTTTTTACTTGTTTAACGCGTTAAGTAATTTTATTTCCTGAATGTGTCTTATTCGACTTCCACTTCATTCCACTCTTATTCCAGACTATTTTGCTTGTTTAAAGCGTTCTTGATCAAAGCAAAATAATCTATTAGTTCTTATATATTAAATTAAGGCAAAATGGCAATAGAATAAGATTACATAATGATTACATCATTTAAAACAAGTAAAAATAAGCTAGAAGTAAGATTGTTGATCTTATATAGAATATTATTATACAATAAAGTCAGAAGGATATTAGCTATTTAGACTACATTTAAGAGGATTTAACTTGCTATATATTTATATATCATATTAATCTTTACAAACAGGTGGAATAATCTTATATATTATTTTTACAGTAACGCTGAAGAATATTAAACACCCTACCGTTCAACATAAAGCCTGTGCACCTTCACAGCTTCCATATAACCAACAGGGCACTGGGAAGATGTAAATATACAGAAATTAAGAAATTACTTGATGATCAAAGAGATAATTACAACATATTATTTATTATTTAACATTGTTAATAATATTAACAGAATGAAATGTATATCTGTAAAACCACACTGTTTAAGGTTGTATTGGATACAAAAATAAAAATATGTAATTTCTAAGGAATTCAAACTTTTGAACGGCAGTGTGTAGAATATCCCCCTGACCTTCTATATTGTGGTTGTCACGCAAAAACCTTGTATCGCCGAAATAGCACCTTTACAGGACATATAGTGAGAAATAGAGATACATTTGGAATGAAGGGTTCTGAATGACTTGCATTGGTTATTTTTTTGGCCCATTAAGATCAGCTGTTTGGTTACTTTGAAATGAAATGATGGTTTAAAGCCCATTTTCACGACTAAGCACTCATGATCTCAGTAAGGAGAGGACATTCAGGTCAGGTGACAAGAGCCCAGACACTTCTTAGGTCAACTCTACACCAAATATATATCCACTGCTGGTGTGACCATCAGGTTTTAAAATTAATACTCAAAACACAAAAACACACCATATGAATATGAGATAGTATGTGGAAAGCCTGTGGTTGGTTCTTCTAAGTGGGACTGCGTAATAAACAAGAGCTTTTTTTAAAGAAGAAAGAAAAAAAGAAAGAAAACTTCCGTTTTTATATAAATTAAGTGCTGTAAAAGGTTTTAACTAAAATCAAAAACATAAATACTGTACATAGTTTTTTTTTTCCAACACAACAGCTGATGCTCCGAACGTTCTGGCTGTTCTTGTTATGCCACCTACTGGACTCCATTCTTTCATTTAAAAAAAAAAAGAAAAAGAACTATAAGCCGAACAGAGTAAAGCGATTACGTGGGTGAAGAAACGTACGTGATTTCGGCGATTGCGCTATGTTAGGGCACTAACTACATACTTTCACAGATGGGGTAAGTGTGTGTGGTTTTGTGTGCGCTGTGTGTGTGTACATCTTTATATTTCTATATATTTCTATGGTATGGTCTTAAGTATGTACCCTATCCTTATATTGCACATTAGGTTACTTATAGGTTAACTCTCGCATCACTCTCTGCGTTTTAGCGCAGTGCTAAAGAAAAAATGTCTTCATTCACGAACGCGATCACAGTGTGAAAGAGCAGTAGTTGACCACACTGAAGAAACGAGTGCCCACTGTTCTCGAAAAGAAGCCGCGAGGGATGAATATTGATGGGATAACTCCTCTTTTCCCTCTGGATGTCCGTCCACCCACCCTTGAACCAGCTTTAGCATCCCAATGTCCGTCTATGATGTCCTCAGCAGCCAGCTGCGAACTAGCTAGCTTTTTTTTTTGTGGTCTCTACATCAACCACAGGGTTTCTTTTTTTTTGCCTTCTTTTCGTTTACCATCTTTCTTTCCATCACTTTCAATCCATCTTCGTACAATACTGACTTTTCCTTTACTTTCTAATGACAAAACAAGCTGACTAGCAAATTCGGCTGAACTAACAAGCTAATTTACCACAGAAATGCAATTTCCACTTTGCTGATTTCTCAAATGCTGCCTTCTCCCGTTCCTTTTTCCTCTATTCTGTTCCCTATCCTTCTATCCCGGTCATTCTTTCTTTCTCATCTGTCGCTCTGCATGCTAATTCCTCACTATTTCCCGCAGCATTTTCCTCTGTAAGGGTTTCTCACTACACTTAAAGGAGCCCACAAGAAAACACACCACAAGCAGAGCAGAGATTCACTTCTTACACAATTGGACAAAGTGACAAAGTTCAACTCAATGACCGATAACACAACAAACGCAAAAAAAAACCCCAAACAAACGCTAAAACAACCCCCTTTTTCGTTAGTTGGTTTTGTCTTGAGTTTGTGTAGCGCTCATGCACGTAGCTAGCAAGGTTCGGGGCTTGAGCAGCGGACGTTTGGAGAACAGCCGAGGGGTGAAGGGGGAGGGGTAAAAAGAGTGTGTATGCGTGTGTATGTGCGGCCAGCGGCTGACGTGGAGGGGGCGGAGCCTCTCACACTTAAGAGTCCGGCAGTGGGCAGAGCCCGTTTCACACACGCCACAGCAGCAGGTGGTTGGTGCTGTCGTCCCGGCCCACCGTCTCGCTGCTGCTGGTCAGCCTGAAGTCCTCGTAGCCGTCTCCTCCGCTGATGACCAGCAGGCTGGACTTTGCCTGAAGGAGGGTGGACGCCCGGCGGTGGGAGGAGTCTCGCCGCTGAAGGCCCACACTGCTGCTGACCTCCAGGCTGGACTGAGTTGTGTTCGCTGGAACAGAGAAGGAAGATGAACAAGAAGATCAACAGTGGGAGGAGGACCATCAAGCTTTTCTAAGCTAATGTATAATTGGATCTGGTCAGACCACCCCCGCCTGAATGTACCATCGCTGATCTGACGCTACAATGCTTCATTCGGACGTTCTAGAGACTTCTAGAGACAAAGTCCATGGCCTTTGTTCGGGCTGCTGATGGTGGATGGTACCTGCAGACTCCAAAGCACTGTACTACTGTCTATCACTGTGCTGAGGTTCGTCTGCATCTTCAAGAACTGACTGTTCACTTGCTGCCTAATATATCCAGCCCTTGACAGGTGGCATTGGAACCAGGTGATGAATGTTATTCACTTCATCTGCCAGTGGTTCTAATGTTATGGCTGATCTGTGATATATAAGTCATTTAATAAATCCAAACTTTTGAATGGTACTCAAGCAAACAACCCAACAACAAAGGCACTCCCATACAATAAAGGCTACAATAAGCTACCTCCAATACGATAAAGGCATTCTAGCTATGGCCAGCAGGGGGTGCAGTGTGTACCCACCTGGTTCTGTCTGTGAGGGGAAGGTGACATCGAATCCCTCCGGGAGCTCTATGGAGGTCAGGAAGCGGACGTGTCCGGTGTGTCCGTGAGCAGAGCCCATGGGCAGGAGAGGCGTCCTCAGCGACCCTGTCCCCACGCTTGAGGACACAGGTGGGATGGACAAGGTCAGGACCACTCCTGCGCTCGTCCCAATCCACAACACGTCCCGACAGGCCAGCAGAGCCGTGATACGCAAACATGCAGCTTTGTGCTGACGGATGATGGCGTCAGAGCCTGGGAGAGAGAGAGAGAGAGCGAGAGAGAGAGAGCATGATACAGTCTGGGTCTCTGATTACTAAACAAAGGCATAATGCTGGTGCGTTGTTTACATCAACTGAAAATCACTGTTATTAAAAATCACTACCTTGTGCTTCCACTTACTGACCACTTTATTAGAACCACCTTGTACTTGCACTCCCTGGCCACTTTATTGGAAACCACTACTTTGTTTCTTTACACTTTATTAGAAACTTCTAACCACTCACTGGCCATTTTATTAGAAACCCTTACCTTGTTCCTTCACTCACTGGCCACTTTATAAGAAACACCCACATTGTATTTCCACTCACTGGTCACTTTATTAGAAACTCTTACTGCGTTGATTCACTCACTGGCCACTTTATTAGAAACCACCCCTTTATTTTTTCCCACTCACTGGCCACTTTATTAGAAACCTCTTACTTGTACTTCCACCTACTGGCCACTTTATTGGAAACCACCACCTTATTTTCTCCACTCACTGGCCAATTTATTAGAAACCCCTACCTTTTTCCTTCACTCACTGGCCACTTTTTTTTTTTCAATAGAAACACTCACCTTGTACTTCCAATCACTGGCCACTTTATTGGAAACCTCTAACTTGTGCTTCCACTCACTGGTTTCTGACCAGGTGGCCAGGTGCAGGCAAAACAGTATAGAAGTCTTATTCAGATATGAGATGACCAGTGGTTGGCTGGCTGGTTCCTACCTGCCAACATCTTGTGTACAGCTGGAGCCACGTCCACTTCAGTGATGCTCTCGTAGGTGGTGGAGTGATAGAGGCGGACCTGAGCGCTGCCCTGAAGAGCCACCCACACACCCTGACCATAACTGACCATACAGGTCACGCAGCGACCACTGTCCTGACCAACCTGGAATGAGTGCTGGACACACACAAACACACACACACACCTTTGTAGCTTCACACCCTCAAACAATTGATAATTTCAATTCTAATATATATAAATATGGTAAAAAATAGAGAGAAAAATGATGCAGCAACTCAACAACAGAGCTATTTTACATCATCAAGAAAAACAGCTCTAAAAAGAGCAGACAAGCAAAGATCTCAAAGCCTTCCTAGCTCTCTATTATCCAGCAGGGGACACTGCTGAGCAGCACTGTCCCTTCACTCACCTCCTGTGCTAAAGTGCTGGTGTTGATGATGAGGACCCGGTTCTGGCAGCCACACCACAGCTTACCAGCCACTGGAACCATCTTAGTGACCGGTCCACTCGGGGAACCCAAGCACAACGTCTGAGAACTTTGAGGATCCCAGAAACTACCTGTGTTTGAGAGGAAAAGAGGTGAGAGGTGATTTATTTGTGTTTTCATTGTTTTCTATTTTTATTACTACTCATATTAATCATATATTATGATATAAAATAGGAGTTTGTGTGTTTGTATATTTGAATTCAGGAAATGTGGCAGTTTCTAAATAAAATTCTAAATAAAACATTATATTGGACGAAGATAATAAATAGAAATAAAAAGGAATATTAAAAATATTAAAGTGTAAAAGGGTTAAAAATACTACATCTTAAATGCTTCTAAAAGGCTAAATTTAGTCCATAGACACGTCTGTTTTACTGCAACCAACGGCCAGACTTCAGTGGCTCGAGATGTTTATTAAGAGTTCAAGGAAGACAGAAGCCTGAGTCTATATTTCCAGGGCAAAACAAATGACTGTAAACTGTACTTGGAGGAGTTGGATACATCTCTAGAACTGTAAAAGCAATGTAATGAGTAATCTTGTCAGCTTTCATGACAAGTTTTTAGTGCTTGCGAGTGGAAAAGTGTGGAAGTGTGCTTTGCATATGACCACAGTGGCACACTGCCCGAGAACAACAGCAGAAAACTCCTCCCTGTTTGAAACTGTGGAGGAACCCTTTTATTTTAAAGGATCATTTAAGAAAATATATTTTTGGTTCCTCATATTTGGAACCAAAAATGTAGCTGCCTAAAGATCTGCTAGGCACCTTAATTCAAACCTGATTTCTTACTAAGGAATCCCTAAAATTCTCACAGGTACTGAACGCAGAAAACGCTAAACAGAGTCTGCAGACATGCAGGGTCATCTAAAGTGCAAATTGCATGCCGTGCATTGCCCGAGTCTCAGTGTGGCCAATAGGAGTGCTGCCTGTTCCCTCAAACATGGAGTAAAGGCTAGTTTCCTCTGTTCCTGAACAAAAAGAGCTGTACAGCACCAGCCTGGTGACCCATCAAGAGCAGGTTTAGCATGGAAGCAGGTGTCGGCCCAAGCTGGTCTTCTAGGTTTGTAGTTAGCAGCGAGCCCCTGAAAAGAACTTGCAAGCTAACATGCGGTCTTCAGCTAGCCAGGACACATATGCAGACCCTCCCTCGATATGGAGAGCACCTCCTACTTCTGCAGCAGAAGCTGCAAACGGTGTTGACGGCAGCTTGTACAGATGTGAGTGGTAAGCACAGCATCTACTGCCTTCAGTGTTCTTCAGTAACTTAGATGCTCTTCAAGGAAGTACTCCCCCCCCCACACACACACACACAGTGTGCATAACTCAGAGGTGAACAGGCTGCTGGCCAATGATGCTTCGGACATCACTTCACTTTTAACAAGACTTCCATGGCAACAAATGAACCAGTGAGTTACCAGGTTTCGAGTGTGGAATGACGCGAGTGTGCTTACCTGCTTCTCTCTGATAAACGATCACTTCCCCATTGGCGAGAGACACAAACACTTTGTTGTCAAGATACCTTCAACAAAAGAGAGACAGACGGGAGAACATCACTGGCTGTTCGGTCACCAAAGGTCAGTAAACAGTAAACAGTGCAGATTAGACCGGCCAGCTTACAGTATGCAGAGGATGGAGGCCGCATGCTGCATTTTCATGCTGTTCTTCCTGTTCCTGATGTTGTCTGAAGACTGGTACACATGGATGCTGGAAACACACGCAAATGGATACTTATATCGAACACAATTTCCTCATTATCCACACAACATTTACAGAAACAACTAGCAGAAACTCTCTACTGCCCACTGTTTGTATATGGAAAAAGTACTGTAGGCCATGAAATACAGCACGTGGGTTCTATTGGCTGTAAGGTCATTAGACTTATACGGTACTATAATTAGTAGAGTCGACATGTACTAGGTTCAAAATATTTGAAAGAGCCCATATCGTTATTGATATAGAAATTATACATAGTTCATATATGGGACATAAACTGAAAAATTAACCTGTTTTTGTAATGTCAAAACAAACAAACTATATTTACATACATTCTGCAATTCAGCCTACAGCAGTTTAGCTCTGCCTATTCATAATGCCATAAGTTACATGGAGTGTTTCAGCCTGGACTGCTTTTGGAATGAAGCACCAAACAGGGCAGCCAATCAAAGCAGAGGATATTTCCATATATCAGTGAATATCCTTCCTAACAAACAGAAGAGGAGGCGAGTGTGTTGTGTAAAAATGATCTCGTTAGTGGATCTCAGAGATGAACTCCAAGATGTAAGCTGATAGGCCTACATAGGAGGACAAAGTCAGAGACTAGGTGAGTCACAGAGGACAGGCCCAGGCAAATGAGTAATGAGTGTGTTTAGGGGTGGAGAGGTGTTAAAGGCAGAGGTGAACTGAGGTGAAGGTTGTTTGATGTAAGAAAACATGAAAAATCTTTAATTTTCATGCTATGGCTTTCCCGAATCTGTGGTACTACAGTCTATACTTTTATGCGTATATTGTACATATTTGGTCATGTGAAAAAGTTTGGACACCCCATTAAAAAATCTTTGTATTTTTTAATATATTCAAACATATTTAAATAATATTAAGAGATGGAGGTAAAGTAGTACCCCCCCCCCCTTTTGGCTGAAATAACTTCAGTTAGACGTGTCCTATAATGATCTACCAGTCTCTGACATCAACTGGGAGTAAGTTTTTCCCACTCCTCCATGCAGAATTCTTTCAGCTGGGTGACGTTTCAGCTTTAGTTTTTAGATAGATGGTCTCACATTTTCCTCAAGCGCCCTCTGATACAATAAAGAATTCCTAGTGGATTTTTATTTATCCATTTATTTTTATCCTTCCCCAATTTAGATCGCCAATTGCCCAACCCGTACATATTCCCCCATGCAATGCTACCGACACTAGTGAGGGCGAGACCTACACATGCATGCCCCCTCCGACACGTGCCCTGCCAGCCACACCTCTTTTTTGAACTGTTGTTTCCAGTGCCGCATCCCTGGCTCTGACGCACCGGCTAGCATACTAGACGGCCAGATGGCCAGTGCCATACTAGTGTGATGTGGGGAGATAGCCAGTTCCAGTGCTGCACTAGTGTGATGTAGGGAGATGGCGCCATATACCCACCCTAAAGAGAATAAGTCCAATTGTGCTCTCTCAGGGGCCCGGCTGCCAATGGCTAGCAGCGTGAGCGGGATTTGAACCAGCGATCCTCTGATCACAGTGACAGCGTCTTAGTCCGCTGAACCACCCGGGGCCCCAGAAGCTGCATTTTGACTATAGCTGTGGCAAGAGCTACCTGTTGGACCAATACAAATGCTCCAAAATAACTTGGAATGAGTTGGAACACTTTGGCTGGAGGCGTCCAGGAGAAATGTGTCAACTACTTTCTTTAAAATGAGAGATTCTTGTTACTTTTTTTACTGTATTCATGTATGATCTGGAGCTTTTACATCATGTGACCAGATGCATTTGTCAGGTCTCAGATTTAGTAATTCAGTAATGGTCACTCACCATCCATCCTCGGTGCCAAGCCAGACAGAGCTCTGGTAGGCCTCAGGGTCTATACTCAGCAGGTCCTCCAGGCTGGCTCTGGTAAAGGACCCCCTGCTGGAGCGTCGCATTGCCCGCCCGTCCATTGGGCTCTCTGCACTCAGTCGTTGAGCCCCGAAAGTGCTGGACACAGGGAACTCCTGCTCCTCCTCTGAACTTGTGGTCTCCGTGGCCATGTCTTTACAGACTGCTGCCTCATCATCTATGGGGGGGGGGGGGTAGTAGTGTACATTAAACTGTACATTTACTGTACATTAAACACACTTCAGAATGTTTATTGGGGGGGGGGGTAGTAGTGACTATTGTAAAAAGTGTCTTTTTTACAATAACAGTGTGTGAAACTACCTCCACCTCCACCAATTCCTGCACTAGCGTGGACAGTCTGGGAGGAACCTAGAACCAAGCTTTGTTCTCCAAACTTGCTCACAAGATCTCAACTACTTTCTTCAAAATGTGATCTGGAGTTTTTACAGTACAAACACTTTAATGGCAAAGATAAACGTATGTAAATAATGTAATTAGGTAAAATCTGTGTACAGTCCTGTATGTGCATAAAATGTGTCTATATCATGTAGTAAACAGTTCTATCTAGTTTCATCTGTATAATCAATTATTGTATTTTCAATAAGAACTCTATACCGTACCAAAATCCTTTGAGATTTCCCAACACACTGAATCGTTTCCTAAAGAATTGAGGTCAGAGATTAACAGTCGTGTTGAAATCGACTTTCGTAACTATGTATTCTCAGTGAACACACAAGCTGGTTTCATTAGTGAAGGCGGTGACTGCATGTGGAGTATGAGGAATAGGAGTGTATTGAGTATGTTCAGTGTGACTCACTGCCATAGCTAGAGGAAATGGTGGAGTGCGATGCTTGGCTCTGCAGTGTGGACGAAGGGCTGGGGGAGTCTTCATCGTCCGTATCGTCGCTGTCGAAAGGCACCAGCTCTGGGACAGGGGCTGCAGGGGGTTCGCTGAGCTCCAGAGAAGAGCCTAAAATGGAGATGTGGAGCTGGGGCTGGGCGGAGGGCGGTGGGGGCGGCTCTGAGGGGGCAGCGGGGACAGAATGCCTGGACTCCACACGCTCTCTGGAGCAAGATATGAAAAGATGATAAAGACAGTGAAAAGTGGAACACAGCATAAATAAAAGACCAAACTGCCACACTTTAAGCAGCACAACCCCCCGCTTTAGTCCCGAAACCGTGGTACATGCTGGCAGATGTAGGCTGACCTGCTCTTGAGTCCGGGTACGGCAGCAATGCAGATGATGCGTGCGGAGCAGACTGCAATGCAGGCCTCCACTGTGGGCTCGTCCCGGATGTTCAGCAAACACACCTGACCCACGTAACCGTCGCTGTTACACACCCACACCTCGTACGTGTTCTCCGGGCAGCTGTGGCTGGGAGAGGCACAGGAGAACTGCATCCCGCTGCGGGTCTTCATGATGGGAATGGCCTTCAGAAACTCAGGGTCCCACTGGTCCTTGTTCATCGCTATAGAAACGACGTCAAACACAGTCACAAAAACACATGGTTAAGTCACTGTGCAAAAGTCTCAAGACCCCAAACAGAACCTAATTTAAACTGTATGGACAAAAGTATTGGGACACACCTTAATCATTAAATTCAGGTGTTCATTCAGTCCCACTGGATGAAATCAAGTACCTAGCCACGCAGTCTGCCTTTACAAACATTAGTGAAAGACAGGTTGTGAGCGGTTTTATTGAAAAGTGCAAGCTTTTAGGAACCACAGAGGGGTTGCTCAAACTCTCTACTGACTCGATAGCTGCAGTGTTCCCAACTTGCTGTAAGAGCCATGAAAGGGGGGGTACAACTACATATTAATGCCTAATAACAGATACAGAAAGGGATGTCATAAAAGTTCCTGTAGATGCGAATGTGTAGGTGTCCCAATACTTTTGTCCATACAATGTAACAGAACTGAGCCAACTAGCTAACTTTGTAGTTTTGCAGTCTATCCTTCAGTAATGTCTATAGGCAGCTCAACCTGACTGACGGAGGTTAAAACTGGGATTCTAATTGGCCAATGAGAAAAAAATTATTTTTGAAATAAAAAAAAATTGTATTTCAGTTCATTTGTTCATAAAACTTCAAAAACACATTTCATAAGATTAAAAGTAGCTACGACTCCCCTATCACACAATGCTAGCAGCACTGGGAAGGTGAAGGCTAGCAAGTGCCTCCCCTTTGCTTCTTTTCAAACTGCTGCTAACGAAACCTTACTGACAACACTCGAAGAAGAATGCTAAGCGCTAATTCTGTTGCATGTAGACCAACACTGAGGAATGGGGGAGGGAAGGTTCCCCAGACCGAGATCTCCCACAGATGACCAGAGATCAAAACAGCAAGCTATATTCAAAATATACTGTGATAGAGCCAACTCTTAGACAGTTGCGCCACCCAGGACCCCCATTAAAACTGAGCCCCACTGTGAACTTGAGCACAATGATTGAAATGGATGAGCCCAATAATAGGGCCACTACTGCCGACTGCTTTACTGTCTGGTATAACACCACATACATACCCAGACATATAACTTAAAATGATTTTTGGCTGGTCAAAGACATCCGAATAACACTTACCTACGTTCAATTGTACACCAGTGGTCAGAATTAGTCTAATCACGACCAAAACTCTTGGACTATATAAATAAAACGGTAGGTGTCAGGGTCTAACTACGGTCATAGATGGTCCCAGTTTAGAGTATTTAGAGTGTGTGTACCTCAATGTATTGTGGGAGGTCAGACAACTGTACTTTAGTGGATGTAAACAGGACTATTAATTGACTTTTTTTACTTTTGAAATACAGCTCATGTAAACACTTTGGTTCAGTCCAGTTCTTCGACTAAGACCACAGTTGGGCTGTAAGTCGAGCATGTGAACAGTGGTTTAAATGGTTACCCAGCTTCTTCTTGGCCTCCTCAAAGGCCTGTTCGAAGTTGCTGCGGGCGTCGGGACTGCTGAACTCAAAGACGAAGGTGCTCTCGGCGGACGCTGTGGTCAGCTCCAGCTTAGTGGGCAGGAAGGTCATGCTGAATGCAAGAGACTGTTTCTCAGCCAACTCCCTGTGAACCGACGCCATCAGGTCCTTTATCACATCATCTAGACTCTGATAGAGAGAGAGAGAGAGAGAGCGCGAGAGAGAGCGAGAGAGAGAGAGAGAGAGACATTTGCTGTGTTCACCACATATTAACATACATTTCACTCCTGATTTGATCATTAATAAATGCAGTAATCAAATTTTTGAAGGCGTATCCTATAAACATTATCATTCAAAAGTTTGGAATCACTTACCAAATAAGTACTTTTTTGTTTTATGCACAATATTTACACAAAGAGATACAGATAAAAAAAAAAGATAATATAATAAGCATATATTATAGACACACATATAGAAATCAAAAGGTATGTTTAGATGTTCTAGACAATATTTCAACTATTTTAGGTACAATCCGATCCAGTGACACTTTTTTTTATAGATCAGGTATCAGCTTTTAAGGTTCTGATCCACTTCCGATCCTCAGGTTTGCTGTAGCTGAGTGCCATCTGGTGTTCTCTGGGTGACATTAATAGACATGATCTTCAGCTGCTGCAGACAAACCTCTCATTCTTTCAAAAACTACCCCAGTTGGAGTTCATCTGTAACATTATCTTGGTGATAAAAAAAGCTAAAGTTGCCTTCAACTCTTCAATCCACCTTAAATAGTGATGCAGATACATTGTGTACATTTCAACAGCAGAACCTTACTGCTGCATTAATAAAGGTGGAACGGAAAGTTCCTAGAGTTAGTTTTATAGCCTCGCTGTAAAGAGTTAGCGCGTATAAAGAGTGCGTTAGTTAATTTATTTATGGAAACACAAAGACCTGGTCATTATCAGCCGACAGGCAGCATTAAGAGACTTAGATCGGACTGGGGAGTAAATCAGGACTGATAATAATTATTATTAATATTCATTCTTGATATTAAATGTTAGTATAAAATATCAGAACTTCTGAATAACTAACCTGGTGTGGAAAGCTGAGTGTTTCTGACAGTTTGCTGATTTGGCCGAGCGTACTGAGGTCCTCATCTAGACGGCTGATTGTTTTCTGGATTGTGTCTCTGTTAGCGGCCTGATTAGACCCTGGAGGGGGGGGGGGGGGGAGTGAGAGTGAGAGTGAGAGAGAGAGAGAGAGAGAGAGAGAGAGTTGTTAGAGTGTTATAAAGGGGGTCATAAAAACTCCCATAATTCTTCAGCTTAAATCACCTGAATCAGCTGACTTACCTTTCACTAATTCTATGTCCTCCAGGGGCAGTTTCCACAGAAACTTATATTTACTAGAGGTGTCGATGACACTAGCAGCAGTGTACCTGAAACAGGTTAACAGTTTAAGATTAGACCAGTTGAAACACAATAAAGCATCAGTTCTAAAGCTGGTCATGGTTGAGATTTCTAATAAAGTGGACAGGGAGTGGAAGCACAGGGCAGGGGTTTCCAATAAAGTGGCCAGGGAGTGGAAGCACAAGGCAGGGGTTTCCAATAACGAGTCCAGGGAGTGGAAGTGCAAAGTAGAGGTTTCAAATAAAGTAGCCAGGGAGTGGAAGCACAAGATAGGGCTTTCCAATAATGCGGCCAGGTAGCGGAAGTACAGGGCAGGGGTTTTCAATAAAGTGGCCAGGGAGTGGATGCACAAGGTAGGGGTTTCTAATAAAGTGGCCAGGGAGTGAAAGCACGGGGCAGAGGTTTCAAATAAAGTGGCCAGGGAGTAGAGTGAAAGTTGTTTTTTTTTTATCCACTGCTATCGACAGTTAAACTGGTTATGGGTGAACCTAAGGAAGGAGGCGGACAAGTAAGTAAAGACGCTGTTTTGACGTCTGTCCACTAGAGTGCAGCATAAGACCCATGATCCACAGCAGTCAGAGAGAAGCTTCTTAAGAAGAGGAACTCACAGACTCATAGAGCTCCTCCGTAACGATCCAGACTTCCTTTTCAGAGTCGTACAGATCAACAGATCACTGAACAAAAACAGAGAACGATCCTTCTTTCCACCTACTGACTTCTACACAGGGAGAGAGAGAGAGACGGACAGTACAGTCATTTGTTGTTCTCTAATCAAACATATATATAAAATATTTATTATTTAGTATCTCTCCCTTACCGCCTCCATCACCATCTCCTGTCTGAGGAACTTCCTCTGAGGATTCAGGATCTGAGAGGAAACGACAACATTACACTCCCAGCAAACTTGAGTGCTACACAATACTGAAACAGGGTTCTTATCCTCGCAACAGCAGTGGAATCCTTCTAAACGTCTGTAGTGTGATTAGCATGAGAAGCTGCAGTGTGTGTGTGTGTGTGTGTGTGTGTGTGTGTGTGTGTGTGAGAATCTCACATGCTCCACTCCCTCGATATGCGCCTCGATCTCCTGCATGACCCGCGTCTCCCGCTCCACCTCCTCTGCGTTCCTTCGACCCTTATTGATCTTCTCAGCCAGTCGTTTAATGTTCTTCTGAGCGTCCAGCAGGAACGGGTGGTCTGGGTGGTCCTCTGGAGTGTGTTTCAGCAGATCCTGACATACAGACAAAGGCAACTCTTGCTTTAACAAGCTCACAAGTCAACTTAAAATATAAAACACCAAATAAATGACAAATTAAACATCTAAAAAGGGAATTTGTATTAATTGCCGCGGTCACACACTAACTTTTACACAGCTTTACAGGATAAGGAAAAATCCTTCACTTTCAATGGAAGTCAACGTAAAATATAAATATATTCCAAGTATAATACCAAGGAGAATTTCTACTGGTTCATTCATCACAAAATTGATTAATAATGTAAAGAAAAACTGTTGGATTCACATCATGTCAAAAACTAAATATATATACTATAAAATACAGTAAAATTGGAGACACAAGGATTTTAAGTGACAGTGATGATATGTATGACTTAGGGTTGGCCTGTACGGCATTTTACAAGCTTTAAGTTTAGGTTTCAGCAATCAGTTTAAGTTCAAGTTTGCAGTTCAAAATATACCCAGTGGTGCAAGGTATGGTCCTAGTCACCTAGCTAGGTCAGCGTGGGTCCACAGTTATGAAATTGGTTAAGCAATAGTTCTGTGAAATAAGCCTGGAGGGGAGCGGGTCTGGGACGCCAGACCTCACTGTTGAGCCTTCCGGAGGTGTTGCAGGCTTAATTCAGCAAAACACTGACGAAGGGAGACACCATACCTGATGTCCCCTGTGAAGAGCTTGCAATGTAGTGGGTGATTAGACTATGGATGAAGGGGATGGGCTGGCCCCTAGTATTAGGTGAGGGCTTTTTTGTTGTAGTAGTATTGTTGTAGTAGTTTTTGACAGTAGGCCGGCAGAAAGGTGAGGTCGCAAATGAACTGAAATCAGCCACTAACATTTCTTAGCCAGAGCATTTCTCAGGTGGCATGGCTTTGTTATCCATTAAACTCCATCAGCTATGATTTACATATGTGAAACAATTTTTTAAATAAAAACAACTGTTCTATTAAAACACTTTTCCTGAGAAATTTAATAGTAGGATTAAAGACACCGTATACGATTCTAGAAAATGACTTTTGATATTTAAACTCAACAGCAAATCAAAACACACCCCTCCCTTCAGTGCTTCTTAAGGGACTCGAGGGACCAAGATCTTCATGGCCATAAAACCATTTCGCAAATGCTGTATGATCAAAACTATGGTATAACGTTAGAGGAAGACGACACCATGGCAAGTAATTAGCTTTAGTTAGGTAAGTGTTAGCAAACTTTCGCTATGGACGCTGCTGCTGAGCAAATCAGTTGTGATCATCCATCACAAACATTCACAATTTTTTCCCTAAATACTAAACCCAAGTAATGAATTACTTAAATTACTCAGCCAGCCAGAACTATGACTGAATGAAATATGTTAATAAAAGAAGGGAAAAGTCAGAAATACACAAAAAGAAATAAAATAAAATAAAGATTATTCAGCCTAGGGCTGGGCAATATGGTAAAATTATTATTTAATAATATTTAAAGACAAGTGTCACAAAACAATATTTATCATGATACAGGTAATCAGATTAAATATGTCAGTTTAAACAAATTCTTAAAAACTACTATTCAGATAAGTTCTCCTTAACTGAACGTCTGCTGCACTTTGTCTAATTACATTGTTTGTAATTAAACTGTAATGAAATATCCTCAATATGCTTAGAAAATCATATTGTACATCACAATAACAGAATCTATCACAATACAAAAAAAAATATTGTTATATTGTCAAGCTCTAATCCAAGACTTAACTTGCTGTGTTTTTACTAGCACACCTGCAAATGACATTGGAAGCAAACAATATAAAAAATAATGTCCTTGTAATTCTATAAAACAAGCATCACATCCCCATATCATTTTTGAAATAATAAGACAATACAGGTACTCACTTTGACCAGCAGCTCGTAGCGCGGAATTCGCTGAACAGGCTTAATCATCAAATCACCCAAAGCCTGTTTCTCCTTATTCTCACGCATACTTTGCTGCACGAGACAGAGATTATTATTAGAGATGAATGTATATATCTGTAAAACTCTATATAACATTAGAACTAACGCAAAGATAAGGTCAGTGGTCAGTGAGTGTGCCTACTTATAAAAGTCTTAGAATTAAACAGGCTGTTTAAGTTACTGTGCCTTTTAAGACTTCTTTCTGATTGGCTGCCGTGGCTTCCAAAAGCAATCTGGGCTGATACACCATATTAGAACTTTCATAACTTGCATAATAAATATTAATATTTGATATTGTGATGTATAATTACACATTATAAATATGAAAATGACAAAATTGTTTACTATTGTTTCACTTGTTAGGTAAATTCTGACACACAGAAGTGAGGATTCCTGATTTGAGCCCTTTAATAAAGGACTGATTCGATTACCAAGGTGTTAGATAGGAACTGGGAATAGTAGGAACTGGGAATCTTCCTTCAGGATTGCACTGGAAATGGCTAAGCTCACACACACACACACACACACACAAACACACACACACACACACACACACACACACACACACACACACCATTGTTTATTTGTGTTTAATGTAATGGTAGTGTTTCTGAAGAGACAAACACAGATAAACAGGTTTACAGATCATTTCCTAATTCCCAGACTAGTCGAGTAGTACTGCATGCTGCCACTAGACGGCAGTATAGCCTGTGTTTTATTTTGAGAGCTTGACCGTACCAACGAGCCCTCGTTATTACGACAGACCCTGGCCGCGGGGTCAGAGTTCAAGCAGAAATATCAAACAGAATAACAGCACGGTCCACAGCATCCCAATAGCCCTCAAACCTAATGACCTAATGTACACCTACACACTCACACATGCACGGAGTGAGTAAAGGAGAGAGAAGGACCTCTAGAGATCGTGTGTGTGTGTGTGTGAGAGAGAGAGAGAGAGAGAGAGAGAGAGAGAGAGAGAGAGAGAGAGAGAGAGAGAGAGAGAGAGAGAAAGACACCCAGGAAAAGAGATAGATGGCGAGAGAGACAGAGACAGGCCTGATATCCTGTTATGCCGATAAAGCATATCTGCATTACATTTGAATGACCTGGAGGAGGAAACCTAGGAAGAGACAAACCTATTGCGGGAGGGGGGAGAGACATAGAGGGATACAGAGGCATATATATATATATATATATATATATATATATATATATATATATATATATATATATATATATAAACTTATAGTTTTCACTTAACCAGTTCAGGGTGAGACAGGCAAACTGGTTCCTGTGGTCTCTATGTTTCTGGATTGGAAGTCTGATGCTGAACGGTTGTGTAATTAATTATTCAACCTCAAACTCACAGACTATTCCCCCTGAATCCCACAGGGAAACACAGTGGAAAAGGACAGGATGACAGACATGCACAAACACATCCGGTACTCCATTGCATATAGAACTTCAGACCGCACAACAGGATTGTGTAAACACTTTTGGCACAGGAGGACATATTTAAAAGAGCTTTATCTAACCATAAAAAGTGTTCATTTGTTTCAAGCAAACTAATATCAAAACAAATCCAAATATTAACAGGTTTAATATAACAGATTTGAACAATTTCCAAACCTCTCCTTCAGCCCAGCATTGTGTGCAGTTGTAGCTTATCTAATCAGTCCTTCATTAAAGGAAATCGGATGGGACTGTTCTACTCTATTACTGTAGTTTTACTGCATTGCTTTTAATGGGAAAACAACTTTCGTAGCAAATATGGCAAATGCACGATACATACACTATAATAATAAAGTAATAATAATATAATGAATATAATTGTAGTTCATCTCTGAACCATCTAACAGCTCTAATAAACATATGTGCAAATGCACAAATAAACACATACACACAACTGTACAACCCACAACCCAACATAAGAGCCTACCTCTAGAAACTTCATGAAAGCAGGTTTGGCCTCCTTCGCGATCCTCACGGCGTCTTTGGCATTCAGGAAGTTATCGATGTAAGCGGAGTAGATGTTAGCCAGGATCTCTTTGGAGAACTGAGGAAGAGGATGAAAACGATCATCATTAGTAGAGAGAACTTTTTTCCCTTTCTGATACAGACCCAATATTTTTAAAAAGAACTGGTTAATGAAAATGTAATTTTATTTGTATAGAACTTTTTACTGTTTTCACAAAGCAGCTGTACACGATCAGTAATTAGTAAAAGACAGAGAAATAAAAAATCTATAACATAAAGACATAAAAAATCTAAGACCCTCAGTGAGCAAGCCAACGGACGGTAAATACTCAATCACTTGCATATTATAACAAGCAGGGCTTTAGGACCCCATTTACACCTGGTCACTTCATGTGACTTGTACCTGGATTGTATCCTAATGAGATTTCAGCCACATGCATTTACACTGGGTGGTCTAATGCGTCTCCAGTCAGTCAGACTGAAATCCAACTTCTGTGTGGGACAGAATATGCAAATCCACTTGTTACGCAGCAGCAGTTGCTTATCTGTTCAGGCTCATCCTGTGCTGTGCTAAAGATGCTTGCTATCATGCTACATGCTGATGTCCTCCATGATCATCTTCCTCAAAGCCAGGGATCGCATGCCCAGCGTCGTACTGCATGGGGGTGTTCCGGTGGAAGAGACATGTGGCTCAAATGAGTCTCAGACCACCTCCCGAAGTGCAACCAGCTTGAGCGATC
The DNA here is from genome assembly GCF_030463535.1 of Salminus brasiliensis. Lineage (NCBI taxonomy): Eukaryota > Metazoa > Chordata > Actinopteri > Characiformes > Bryconidae > Salminus > Salminus brasiliensis. The sequence goes on along the minus strand of NC_132890.1, from coordinate 22,889,610 downwards.
GGATCTTGGGGGTATTTACACCTGCATTTTCATGTCGCTTGACCATCATCCAGATATAATCCTGATACTTAAGATGCATGAAGACTCGCCAAGATTTACACCTGGTGACTTCACGTGACTAGTATCTGGATTGTATCCCGATAAGCCACACGTGTTTACACTCTGTAGTCAAATGCATCTCCGGTTAAATCCGATTGCTGTGTGGAAACGAATATGCAGATGTGCTTGATGCATGGCAATTATTAGTGGTGTTCCGGTTGTACTGGGAGGGGTTTTGGTTGTGGAATGTGTCTTGGAGAGACAGATGTGTTTAATCTGCTGTAATATCGGATTTGTACGAGTTGAGTGTGTTTGGATCAGGCCAAACCCCATAAAAATATACCGCAGATATCATCCTGATACTCAACAGGCATGAAGTGAAGTGACCAGGCATAAACGAGCTCAGGTACATACATAAATATAACTGACGTATTTCACAATACCACATTTGTAGCCTCGAGACTGTTGTAGAAACACTGCTGTCGTTAAGCTGCACTGGTTGAATGCAGAAGCTGCAGGCAGATAAAACCTGTCTACTAAAAGTCATGTTTCAGACTTCAGACTAAACAGCTTCAGGCCTTAGGAAAAACGAGCAAAAACAGGTCTCAGCTCAGGTACATCAGACGAAACGGGACAAGGACTGGTACGATAATTCCATTAGCGACTTATCGTACAACATATGGACATGGCCGCAAGCATTTTTGCTGACCTCAATATTGCAGGTTATGGTTACCTAGTGTGAAGAGCTCATAGATGTGAATGAGATCAACTTTTTTTTAAAAACAGTGGTTTATGTCTGATTTATTCAGGATATTTCAATATCTTATATATTATCTAATAATATTTAAAAATATTTAATATTTTATATATTATCTCTCATTATATACGCTATTATTAATATTATTATGGTATAGTGGTATATAAGTGGTATAAAACTGTCATAAAATGTCATTTAATTTAACATGTATGGCCCGAACTGGGTGTTTTCACGCTAGCTTTTTTTTCGGCACCCCCGACTGCTTGCTCAGAGAGTTCGTCACATTAGGTCAAGTGTAAAAACTGTTTTCGAGCCCGGGAGCGGTCCAGAGAACTAATCTCCAGTCCTCCTAAAACCGGTGGTCTGCACAAAAGCCATCTGGACAGAGCAGAGGAGGACTGTTAGTGTCCAGTGCCAGGCTGACTGCAGACACCAGGCAGAGTGATTAGGTCTATGTGTGCATGTTGGTAGGCTGACAGGCCCACATAAATCTCTTTAAAGGCCTGGTTCTGGAGCAGATCTGTGTGTGGAGATAGTGAGAGAGTGTGCCTCTGCTTTTATTGTCTTCCATCACCCACAAGGTTCTGCGTGTTCATGTGAACCAGCAAACATGACCAGGAGCTTTCCAGAGCCTGACCAACGATACCAGCTTCAAATCATAGACCCTTATATTCTTAATGCAACATCTAAGGAAGTGGTCAAAACAACAGAAACACACTATGAAAAACTCACATTGGCCATTTTATCAGAAACACAAAGGGTTCGAGTTGTTTGAGATGTCACAGAAGAATAATTTCTTGTGAAAGAGATGTGTGTCTGTGTGAAGAAGCTTTCACAGAAGTCGATGTAAAGGGTCTTCATGCTCATATTTTTTTGGAAATATGGTTCATTATGGAACCAAAACTGGTTCTTGGTTCTATACCATCGCTCAAAGAACCCTGTTGTGGCGCCTTTATTTTTATGAGCGTAAGTTAGGGTTGGGAGGTATCCACTTTTTTCTTACAGTCTCAAAATATGACCATGGTATACAGTCAAGGCCGGCCCAAGGCCCTAAGCAGATTTTCATTTGCCCCCCCCCCATACCAGTTCCTGAGCACCAGATGCTACATCATTCTATAGGCTGTGTAATCCCATTTTGTGTCTTTATTCAATGGTATTTCTAAAATATATAATTTACATCACAATATCTTGGTGATCTTGGGCGCCCCCTGGTGGCGCTGGGGCCCTAAGATGCCGCATAATTCGAGTAGACTGGTTCATCCAGGTTTGCTTGCTCTCCTTTTTATTCAAACGCAGCATGACTGTGGGTCTATTGCTTTCTCCCCACCTGTTTTCAGAGCATGACATCACCTATCAGTGAACGTCCATAGACCGCCATCCTGAATGAACTTATCTGACCACTCATTTTGAGATATCGTCAATATTTTTGAATACCAAGGTATACGGTGGGTATACACTTCCAGACTGCAGCCCATCTCCTGCTGCAGTTTATCACCCCATTATTCATTGGTCATTTTCCGACCACACCTACAAGCGGCATCTGTGTAGCAGGGGTTTCTAATAAAATGTCCAAGGACAGTTTCAGGGGATTAAGGTGATTCAGTTATGTTGTACACACCCACACTACACTACAGCAGTGTCACATCATGGTGAGTAACACTCTGCCTCACTCTCTTAATGTCTTAGGGTGTTGTGTATGTGCCTGAGTATGAGCGGCCTGTGCTCTCAGCTGAGGAGGTGTAAGATCAGGGTGAAACTGAGGCCTCACAGCAGGGATCCTACTTACTGACATCCAAAACACCATGACGAGAGACTGAACCGGTGATGCAAACTGACTAATTAACTATTTATGTAATGCCTTTTAGTCTGTAACTAGTGATGAGTATAACCTCACTTGAGAAAATGGAACACTTCTCCATGGATATCTAGAACTCACATGAATCAAAGCCAATTACACACTAACATGTAAATTCAGGTTCAAATTCACGCTTAATCATTTGCATTACAGGGTGGTAAAGTTTATTGAGCATTATTACAATTACTAATGCAAATATTACTGCTTTTTACATAACATACTTTCAGTTATGTTTTAATAAAGGTCATAATGAATAAAGCTTAATGCAGGGTAAATAAATCAATTAGAACAAAGAACACCACCTTATTAGACCCATCATTTGGGTTCCCTAAAATAAAGCATAACTGGGTGGGTGGTGCTACTTCCAGAGAACCGAGAGTCCCAGAATGCTCACTACTGGGACTTTTTGAACTGTAAGTGTGGAAATGCTGTATTGGTTCAGAACCCGTCCAGCAGTCAGGTAGAACTGTTTGTAATGTGTAGTGTGTGTGTGTGTGTGTGTGTGTGTGTGTGTGTGTGTGTGTGTGTGTGTGTATTTTTGTGAGTTCTGGAGACTCCCAGTCTCAAAGCAGTTCCACAGATCAGACTCTGAGGCGTCCACAGGGCCCAAGCGGCTAATATACCCTCGAAATTGACTCACAGACACATACACAGTAACACACACTGTAACAGGGAGATAATGACTGAACACACATCAACACTTCACCGACACCCTCCAAAAACAAGTGAACGGTGCAGAGCGGCTCCAACCTGGCTGAATCCCCCCCTACCGCCGTCGCCCTTTCAGCTCAGGGCTGCAGACGCTTATTAAACTAATGGTAGCTAATTAGTGTCTAACGACCCTCACTGCCGAGGAACAGGCAGAGTGCCCCCTGACTGATGACATCATCAGTAAAAGAGAGGAAACCACATAAAATAGGAGGAGTGCTTATTTTAGTGGTTTCCAATTTTAACCCGAGATTAACGACTACCCCAGTGGCTACTGCTAAATCTGGAGACCTGAGACACCAGGAGGTCGGATTCATCCGGTGTGAGGCGCTTCTTCTGGTTTTGGAGGTTCACAACTTCATCCATCGAGGAAGAATAGAAAGCATACTGAAGGAACATAACATCAATATACACTCATTCTGGCCATTTTATTGGAAACCCCTACCTTGTGCTTCCACTCACTGGCCATTTGATCAGAAACCCTTACCTTGTGCTACACTTTCACTCACAGGCCACTTTATTGGAAACCCCAGGCCTGGCCACTTCATTAGAAAGCCCTACCTTGTGCTTCCACTCATTGGCCACATTATTAGAAACCTCTACCTTAATCCTCCACTCACTTAATTAGGAGCTCCTACCTTGTGCTTTCTCATGGCCACTTTATTAGAAACACCTACCATTTGTAAACATATTTAAACTGGTGGTGAATGAAGAAACTCACAGACTGGACGAGAAGCTGGCCGACAGTCTGGCGGTCGTGCCAGTCGTTGACGCAGATGAGCACCTGCTCCAGGAAGAGCTCATGATGCTCAAGGATTTCAGGGATCTGATAGAACATCTCGTCCACCAGAGACGGGTCGCACAGAGGAGAGTTCTCCGGCTGCTTCAGGGGCTTCATGTAGCCCTGAAACAGAAGAGGTCAGTTACAATCACACACACACACACACACACACACACACACACACACACACACACAGAGAGAGAAAACAAGCCACAATGTACCCAAAGTGTGTGTGTGAGAGAGTCAGTGAGTATGAAGATGTGTTGGATGTTCTGGCACAGGCTGTGATTAAAGGAAATGCCTCCCTTCTCTCCTGGGACTTGCAGAGGCCCATCAGTTTCTGCCCTCATGGACTGAACCATGATACAGCTCTGAGGGATGGGGGAGGGGGGGGGGTGTTAAGGGGCCCTCTTTAACCACAGCGATCAGAGATCAGCCCGGAGCCACAAACCTCTCCAACCATTTTACTGCTGCAGGGTCCAGCAATGGTCAGCCACAAATACACACACATACACACAAAACCTGCTCCCACGGTAGCCATGGAAACAGTACAGCACAGAGAACACACTCATTGTAACAGAGAGTCCCTCTGACTCAGGATCGGTGTTCTTTCCCTGACTTTTCATCCTCCTTTTCTTTCTTTTTTTTTCCCTCCTCTTTTTTTTTACCAAAACAATTAAACCTATTTATCAACCATCTGACACACAATCACATGTTTTCAAGGTTTTGAATTTGGCAGGTGTTCTTTACTTTGTGTGGAAACGGATGGACTTTGATGAATTTCTCTATGGCAACAGAAATGCTCCAAAATGCCTTGCAATACAACCGACTACCGCTGAAAGTTGGTAACACTGCTAAATATCTATATATCTAAATATATACACCAACACAAGCATCCACAGAAACTCATCTGGAGCTGTGATTGGTCACAGCACCTAAATACACTAAGTAAATACACTGTGATTGGTCAGAGGGCTCATAGCAGCATTGCAAAGCCTGAAATCACAGCAATGTTTAATACATAATATACTGTGCTGCACTAATGCTCTCTCTCTCTCTCTCTCTCTCTCTCTCTGTCTCGCTCTCATATGTTTCTAGTCTTTAAGGACAGTACTGTCCTACCGGAGGATGAATGGCCGAAGCAATTTGTGTGTTGAGACCAATCAGAGTAGTTTCCGACCTCTCACACACACACGCTCGTCTGTATAAGGTTGATTGAAGGACTAATGTAGAAAGCAGAGCCAGACTCTTAGGACGACCCTTCAGTTCATTAGAAAGCCAACCAATCAGAACCCACTACAGACCCCCATTCCAACCAAGTGAGTGGGTGCATGTGTGTGTGTGTGTGTATATGAGCGTGAATTAGTGAGTGAGCGAGCAAGTGTCAGGGCGAGAGCGAGCGCATGCGTGAGCGAGAAGTACAGAGAGATTCAATTGAGAGGAGAGAGAGAAAGAGTGGTGGTGGCGGTGGTAGAGAAAGACCAAGAAAGACAGGTAGAGACAGATAGGTAGAGAGGGAGAGAGAGCAAGAGAGTGTGTATCAGAGTATGTGTGTGTGGGTGTGTGTGTGTGTGTATGGTGGAGATGTACCTGGATCAGTGTCCGTAACGAGTCCACGTACGACTGTTCAGTGTCCAGCAGAGTCATCACCACATGTCTTCTCATATCCTACAGAGAAACACAACAGAGACGGACATCAGCAACAGACAAATCATGCACGCACACACGCACACACACACACACACACACACACACACACACACACACACACACACACACACACACGTTCCGGGAAGGTCAGAATAACAGAAGCCCCTCCCTCTCCCCACTCACTTCACTCTGACAGCTGTCTGACAGTGGTTTCTATTAGGGATGTCATAATTGCCATATGTGTATAAACTCCTACCGCCTCAGTCCACATGCTTCTTTACCTTCAGATACCACTTCTGTATCTCTCAGCTTGTCAAGAAATGCACGTGTAAAAGTGTGGTTAGTATGCAGTGAAGTAAACATGAATTACACACCCCACCTGCAGGGGGAGCCCAGGAGCAAGAAAAAAACCCCAAAAACAATTCTTGCAAAATGCTGCTTTGAGTCCTTAAGATGAGAGTGTAAACTGGACTTTACCAGAGTGACGTTTATCAGAGTGTTTGGGATGGCACTTTCCAACCTAGCGACAGTTGCTATGTAAGAACATGTGGGTGGGGCATGGACAAGGCCTTAATGAGCCAATTCTGAGCAGAACTGCTTGTGTCAGAGGGCACAGGCTGTCCGTCAGAACCTGAAGGACACAGTTGTATGGGGACACACCATAAACACATCTCCCAAACACACACACACACACACACACACACACACGCACACACATGCAGTAATGATGCGAACTGGCTTGTCTCTAATCAAAATAAGCGTTTCCTGTTTACTTGGCCATATCTGCACTCGGCCAAATATGTGGCTGCTTCCTAAAACCAGGAGAAGTGACTCAGGACAGGACAGATCTGTGGGAGAGTTGCAGCTACAGGGGGCGCCAGAGAGCAAGCAAAAGAGAAATGCACACAACGGCTGACTGTTCACACCAGAAGATGGTTTTGTGAAAAGCGCTTTACAACCTGAAATGATGATGATGATTATTATTATAGAAGATGCTGAAGTAGTTGCCCAAAGAGTGTCATGTGGAGCAAATATGGCCTGATATAGTCTGATTTGGCCTCACTGGTTAATTTAACCCGACTGTCTGTCATTCAAGGACAGTTTCCCACCATAAACACTTCATTTTCACCATAAAACTCAGTGTCTGATGATCTGAACAAGCCTGACAGTCCTGTGTGACTCCTCTGCCCCAATGAACAAACTTATGCTTGGTGAACGTCATCTGTAAAACATCTGAGGATGAACTTTACTGCAGGATAATGATCCTAAACGCACCTCAAAATCCACAATGGACTACCTCAAAAGCAGAAGGCATTGCCAAGGCCCTCATAACCCCCCCACTCCCCAATCATCGAACCTCAACCTCACAGGACTACAAGAATCTTTTTGAAGGATGAAATGTTAAAAACCCCTCATTTTCCCACCTCAATCCGCATACAGACCGCCAGGCCATTATAATAATCCTCAGAGAGAGCCTTATACACCTTCTCTGGTCTTTCGAACTGCACAGAGCATGCTCAGCAGCTCAGCTGCAGGAGGCCGTACTGAGTCACGGCTCTTTGAGTCACAGTGAGAGAGAGAGAGAGAGATGCAGGTTAATCGGCCATATGGACACACCATAATCAGGACCTGCTGAGAGTCAGGCTGAGAAATGTTTCGAGTCATTTAGTCTGTACAGTATATATGGCCAAACGTTTGTGGACACTTCTATTTATTGCAGCTGCTTTAAGGCTTTGAAACAACAAGGTGGCAAATGGGCTCGTGAAATCATATTTGAGCATTTTCCACCCCAACCAAAGTCACACACTTAATATTTATTATACATGAAATAACAGCTTACATACTTATGCATTCTACAGCCCCTTGGCGCTTGCTGAGGCTCTGCTCTGATATGAAAAGCAAAGTTCTCTTGTAGGACATAGGTTAGGTTAAACAATGGATTCCAGTCATCTGAAAAAATGACATCCCATGAAAACATTTATTATTTTAAATATATCTATCCATAAATGTATTTTTTAAACAATAATTTATAAAATATAATGAATAGAAATGCATTTCTTTGGAAAACATTAGGACACCACATTTATTACTACTTGAAATGGCCAAATCAGGACCAGGGGCTGGATTTACTGTCAAACCTTATGAAGGATCATAAGATAAAACACTAAGATGTTTATAAGAATGTTCTTAAATGCAAAAAATATTCTCTGAAGAAAGTCTTAGATGTTCTTGTTGTTTTCTTATTTAGGTCAATTGTAACGCATTTAATGGAGAATACCAATTGTTGAAAATTAGCAATTTATTTTAATGATTTTCTTAAATAAATAAACAAAAATTAGGCACACCCTGGAAGAATTTCTTTCTTAAGACACTTTTGTGAATCTTGCCCCATGTCCCCAAGATAGGACTTTGAAGGAGCCTGTCTTATTTAGCACACTTCGTTAGCATAGCAACACTTGTTCACTTCGTGTTAGTAAACAAGTTAGTACATTAATATTTAGTGTACTAAACTGCCAAACCTGCACTATTAGGATTAGTATATATGCCCTACACTATTATAGTGTGAGGTACACAATTGGGATACAGCCTTAGTTTGGTTTGCTCTTGATTGTTAAAGAGAGTGGTATCAGTCTGGCGATACCCAGGACCAGGACGTCTGGAACAATGTGATTTGGACAGATGAATCCAAAGATGCATTATTTGGACACAATAACAGAGGACATGTTACCTGGCGTAAACCAGATATGCACATTTGAGCACAAGAAGCCATATCCACTGTGATCATGGAGGTGGGAATGTCATGGGTTTGGGGCTGCTTTCCTGCAGTAGGGTCTAAAGAGCTATCCAACACAGAATCCACTAGGAATTCTTTATTGTGGCAGAGGGTGCTTGAGGAAAATGTGAAACCATCTGTATAAAAACTAAAGCTGAAAGAATTCTGCATGGAGGAGTAGGAAAACCTTCTCCCAGTTGATGTCAGAGTTATTTCAGCCATGAGGGGAAATACCAGCTATTGGGGCATAGGGTGTTCCAACTTTTTCCACAACTTTGTTTGGGCATCTGGTCTTCTTGGGGTGTTCTAATTTTCCCCCCAAGCCTGTTTGAAACTTTTCCTAACTGTGAAACCCATCAGACTCTGGCTTGGGAGATTGGGTTGATTTCAGCATGTGATCATCTCAGCAGGAGAAACGTACACTACTAAATACAGAACATGGCCTCGAGTAGTGACCTATACCATCTCTAAAGCAACCTGCTGAAAGCCCGGCTGCTTCCATTCACAAGTTCACTATTTATTAATTATTTCATATACAATAACATACAGTTCGTTATGATGATGGTTTGCATATTACAAACCACACAGCTATGACATTACACATGGTTATTCACTGCAGTTTCACTTCAAATTAGCTAATCACGGACTTCAACCTTTTGTACAGTAGTGTGTACACACATACACACACACACACAGTTTTGATTCCTTTAGGCTGTTTTTACCTGTTTTAAATTAACTTTGGCCTAAATATAAAACCAACAATAAAAACATTCCTGACTGGCCCCGGGAGGCTCAGCAGGGGGCAGATATTTGCCTGTGGCAGTCAAACTGAGAGTACACTATGTGTGTGTGTATGGCCATGACAGATGGCTGTGTGTATTTCTAAGCTCGCCCAAAGACAAAGAGAAAGAGAGAACAGTGAAACGGTTAAACGTCAGATGACCTTTAAAAGCCAGGACTGGAAAGGTTACTGTATTCATATCCTCCATTTCCAGAGAAACAACATCCCGTACCCAAATATGTCCCGGAACAGAGAGCTACTGCTTAAAATCATCATTCATTCAAATCAGAAGCAGAGTATAGTGTGTGTGTAATCAAGAAAATCACTCCCCCTAAACCCACACATATACACACACACACACACCCTATGCAGACAGCAATCACGTCAACAGTGAAAACAGTCCCGTCATAAAAGGGCCTGTATCCTACATTTAATCATGGCTCATTTCCCCTGCAGTTGCAAGGAAAAGTAAGTGAATCCTTTGGAATTACCTGGATTTCTGCCTTGATTACCAGTTAAATCTGTCTGATCTGTTCGTGCTGCTCATTTATGGACTACATTGAGTGGGTGGGTTGTATCAGAATCAGTCTCAACCCCTCAGAACTAAACAGGCTGCTTGTATTACTGTGCCTTTAAGGCTGATATATGTATACAGACTTTGCCCTGATTGGCTGCCCTCATTCAAAAAGTAGTCAGGGCTAGAACGAGTGGAGTAAACGGGTGGAGTAGACTGGTGTAGGTTGAATAGGCTGCTGGGTGTAAAGTTGTTGGTTTTTGTTATATAACAAAAAGATCCAATTTCTGAAACAGGGACTGTGTGGAGTGGGGAGGGAATGGAACTTTTAGAACTTTATCAGAGTTAGCTTACTATTAGTTGTTGTGGTGTTGCTAGGTGGTAACTATGGAGTTGCTGGGTGGAAGTAAATTATGATGGTGGTAAGTGGTCACCAAGATGTCGATAGGTGGTCGCTATGGCTTCATAGATGGTGGTAAGTTATGGTGGAGGTAGGTGGTCACTAAGGTGTTGCTAGGTGGTTGCTTGGTAGTAACTATGGGGTTGCTAGGTTGTGGCAGTAGCAAGTTATGGTGGCGGTAGGTGGTCACTAAGGCTTTGCTAGGTGGTAGCTATGGGGTTGCTAGGTGGTAACAAGTTATGGTGGCGGGAGGTTTCTGCTATGGGGTTGCTAGGTGGTAGCAAGTTATGGTGGTAGGAGGTGGTCACTAAGGTGTTGCTAGGTGGCTGTCGCCATGAGGCTGCGAGGTGATTAGATAGGTGGTTGCAATGGCATTGCTAGGTGGTCAGTATGGGGTTTTTAAGTGGTTGGTGTAATATCATGGGTGGTTGCTATGGTGTTGCTAGGTGGTCAGTATGGGGTTGCTTGGTGGTCGCTATGGTGTTGCTAGGAGTATAAGATTCTTAAGTGGTTGGTATGGCATCATAGGTGGTTGCTAAGGTGTTGCTAGGGGTTTGCTATATAGTTGCTTATGCATACTATAATTATGATAATAATATTCATAATTCAATTACACTGGCTACAATAATCACTTACTAAACACCAGTGTGATGATTTAGGCTTGGCGTTAGCACCATGCCAATTGGTGGGCAATAAGCTTTCATTACAGTCAGCTACAGCAGCCTCGAAGCTCCAGCATAAAACTAGAGAAGCAAAGTTCTGATACCAAACATGTTTGACCGGCTACATTTAAAGAAAATGTGATTTACAGAGATAGTTCCACCAACACACACACACACACACACACACACACACACACACACACACACACACACACACACACACACAGACAGACAGACAGACAGACAGACAGACACCAGATCTTCATAAAAACAGCTTCATAACTGAACGTAACTCATTTTAAACACATCAACAGAAGCCATGGACACACTTCATACTCTGCTCACGTAACGTCAAGAGACGCTTTGTGCACTTCTATTACTTATGCACATAATGGCCCCTGTGTAATATATGGGCCCTTAATTATAAAGGAATCATATTATACCGGACCGGATTCCAAAAGGCTTTCTGGGAAAAGGCAGGTCACTCTTTGTGTGTGTGTGTGTGTGTGTGTGTGTGTGTGTGTGTCTGACCTATCAGAGAGAAACAGGAGATATTTTTATTTCCCTTTAATGACCTAAGATTCGAGGCGCCTCGTGTGTCGGCCCATGTCGAAGTGTGTAAACACGGGAGAGGCAGCGATGGACTGGAGCAGGAGACTGGGGCAGGAGAGAGGAAGTACAATGGTGTTTATTGAGAAGAGAAGAGAGAGTGAATGGAGAATTGGGAGAAAAGGAACTTTAGGAACAGATGGAGAATGAAAGATTAATGATAAACATGTCAATAACAGTCGTCTATTTCAAGCACGACTCCTTACGAAACCAACAAGTGGCTCTTCCACACCACTGCTCAAAGAAACCCTTTGCAGAACCTTTATTTTTTTAATCTGAAGGTCTCAGACTTTAATTAGCTAGTGGATTACGGCTTGTTTCTTTGATTTTAAAGCTTCATAAATGCTCCTCAAACTCCTTAAATCCTCTCCCAATCAGCAGCCATGAGCTCGTCTAAGAAGCTGCCTTAACAACTGATGCTCACAAAGCAAGAGGAGACTATACCAAGATATTCAGGTGGCCGCGGTGATGCGTAGAGGGAGGGACTGGAAGGCCACCTTGGCACGTGAAGAAGCCACTCCCCCAATCACGGCTCGAGCTTTAGCCCGCCAGCTTTAGCTACGACTCGCCTACTAGCTCGCCAGGTTGCTCAGACTCGGAGACAGGGCGGAGCCCGTAAGCCTGACCCACTTTTAGGGCCGTCCATTCTACACTGAGAGGAGAGGAACACTAGTGAAATACAGCAGACAGCTATCAGACATAGGAAGATATTTATAAGATGAAAAGGGGATGGCTTGAGGTGATGCGTCAAAAGTTGACAGGAGTTCTCCAGATGAACTAATCCAATCTCAATAGGCTTCAGTGGTAACTCCATTACAAACCCAAGTGCATCCAACTAAACAATGAACAAGATCAGCCAAGGCACACCAACAATACCATCAAACGCGGGATGAATTATCAGACATAACCTATATTTCACAACACCCACAAAAAGCTGTAGCTAACTTTATTAACTGGTTTTGGAATTACGCTGGCTGTCTGAAAAGGAACATAACTGGCTTGAGTCACCGAGCACTAGGAAATACTATGGGTAACTAATCCATTTCAATTAACAGAAAATTGACAGTAATACGATTACACAGGCTTTCGAGCAATAAAGTGATTAGTTGTAGGATTATTTCTCAATGATTAGGTGGTGGGAATAAAACACAGGAAGAACACTATTCCGGTTTCACCACAGGAGAGAACTTACATGAAATGAACATTTAAAAATATTAATATCTGATGCTTTATTAAAAGAAACCCTGCACTAACACGAAGCACTTTGGCCTGCACAATAAACAACCCCAAGGACACTAGGGCTGGATCAAACTTTTTTATTGATTAATCTAACTATTCTTTTTTTGATTAGTCAATTTATCAATTATTTTTTTTAGATTACTTTAATGTCAGTGTGTTACGAATTTAAATAATTTATCCAAAATAATGGAAACAATCCTTTACTTTGTGTGCAATACTCCCACACTTGAGATGCATGCGGGCATTTTTTTTTAGCAGCGGCTTGCGCTCCAGAAAAATCCATGCTTTCAGTTGGGGCAGCAATGTTCACGACGCATCAACGCATGTTATGCAAAACAATGTAATTTCGCAACCAATTACGACGATAAGCCACCCCAGCCCTAAAGGACACTAAACCACCAATCACCCAAAATATCCCAAAGCTTTAACAAACATCACATTTCTTTAAACGTCAAAAAACACCATCGTTCAAATGCTACGATTCTCAAGCAAACACCATCATTTGCCTACCAAAACCCCTCAAAACCTAACCAGCCCAACAGCCTCCTTCAAACTCCCTAAAACCAGCTTCTTTGAGCATTCATTCGGATGATAAAGTGGATAAAGCAAATCATCCTACACGGTTAAAAGTATAAGATCTTTGAGGAACCGTTGGAGGTTCTTCAGTTTGGAAATGTCGAAGAACCTGTTAATGTCCTTTGAGGAACTTTCAAGGAACCTTTTTCTTCTCAATGCACCAAGTTTCAAATTAAAGAATCTCCAAAAGTTGCTCAAAGATATACTTTTAACAGTGCAGTTCAAAAGTTGACAAACCTTTTGGAGATGAATCTATTCAGAACCCTTTAAGATACGTGTCCAAAGAACCCTGTTTTAGTACTACACAGTTATAATACTACTAATAATAATAGTAAAAATTATAATAATAATAATAATAATAATAATAATATAAATTATGAATGCTACTAGTCTTGGATGAAAAGAGAAAACCACATCTGAACACAGTAATCGCTCCATTGGCCCTGCTCTTGCTAGGTTAATCTGTGTTTGATTAGTAATCCTTACAGTTCTTACAGGAGTCTTATCCGCCTCCCAACAGAGAGAACACGGCTGAAGTGAAGAGATCTGGATTTCCTTTTGAACAGCATGCCTTGTTCTAGCTTTGCAACTGAGGAGAAGTTATCAGATTAAACATAAATAACTTATTCACGTCAGTCACTACTGGAGAATAATATCCAGTGTTCTTCTCTTCGGGTCACGAGATCAGAGCCGTAACTACATTAGCACCATTCAAAGAGCGGGACTGAATCAGAAGATCTCATCAACCTCAAACATGAAGAGACACCTTGATCTGCGCAATGAACAACCCTGAGGACACTGGCCCACCACATCTCCAACACACTCAAATAACCCAGCATTTTCTAGCAAACATTCTCCTCCAAATCATCAACTAACACCAGCATTCTAAAGCTTCAACTGCCAACCAAACGCTCCCCAAACCAACCCAACATTCCCCACAAAACACCAACACTGACCTTCAGACCCTATCCAACCCAGCATTCTACTTCTTGACCAAGCCAGCATTATTCACGGAACACCAGTACTTTCCTTTAAATCTTGACCAACCAAACATTCTTCACCAAACACCAGCATTCTTATTTAAACCTTAACCAACCCAGTACTATCCTTCAAACTGAACAACAGAACATTCACCAAACACCAGTGTTCTCCTTTAAACCCTGACCATCCCAACATTCTTCACTGAACACCAGCATTTTTCTTCAAACCCTGACCAACCCAACATTCTATACCAAAGACCAGCACTCAATTAAACCTTAACCAACCCAGTACTCTCCTTCAAACTGACCAAATCTTGACCATCCCAACATTCTTCACCGAACACCAGCATTTTTCTTCAAACCCTGACCAACCCAACATTCTATACCAAAGACCAGCACTCATTTAAACCTTAACCAACCCAGTACTCTCCTTCAAACTGACCAAATCTTGACCATCCCAACATTCTTCACCGAACACCAGCATTTTTCTTCAAACCCTGACCAACCCAACATTCTATACCAAAGACCAGCACTCATTTAAACCTTAACCAACCCAGTACTCTCCTTCAAACTGACCAAATCTTGACCATCCCACCATTCTTCACCAAACACAAATATCCTCCCATCAACTCTGGCCAACAAAATGTTTCTCTAGCAAATACCAGCATTCTCCTTCCGAGGTTAACCATTCTTTACCAAACACCCGGATTCTACATCAAAGACCAACAAACCAAAACAATGGTTGGTGTGTTGGCATCCGTAGCATTGCTGTGTTTTGAGCTTACGAGTGAATATGTGATTATTATGGTCTGATATTTTTTTCAAACTAAGCTGCAGGAAAAGTCATTCTCAAATGTAAAATGGATTAAGAAGCTTTTCGATCAGAATCTCCAGAAGAGAAAGTAAAGAAGTCTACAGGGCGTGTGTGTGTGGAGGGGGGAGGGGGAGGGGGGGTGAAGTGAAGGAGAGGTAGAGTGAGGTTAAGGCTTATCTACTAAGGCTAATATGCTTTGCTAATATGATGTCCTGTACTATGAATCACTAGACCAAGTCGGCTGCCCACACTGGTAACCCGTTAACGTACATCATGGAATGGTGGAACCAACCTTCCAACCTTCCCGTTTCAGGAAAGAGCAGCACGTCTTCCAAAAAACAGTCAGTCAATTTTTACTTGTCACCAGTCAAGCAGATTTTACTGCCAACATCTAGTGGAGGACAGAAACTGGATTCAGTCCAGACAGTTTTACTGTTGAATCATACTAGATCCAGGCGTCCTCGTGATAACAAGAACCATCAAACCCCCGTGTCACCAGTGGGTGCATTATTTAGTGCTGAAAATCTGTAATCTGTCATCGACCAGAAGCCCAGCACAGCCGGAGCTGGTCGTGCTCATAAGCACAGTGGCCTCCTGACCTCCCAGTCTTATGACTCATACTGCTCTGCTCTTGGTACGCCATAGGCCTGCAACTCGAAGACCCAGAAGGATGCTGGCCATGGGTTCCTGCCTGCTGCGTTTGATGGGTTTTTGTTGGCATGGCGAAGCTGGAGTCTGGTTCTCTTATGAAGGCCTGCGAGAGATCACATTTCCTTCTAAAGCACGCTCTGCTGGAGGCCTCAGGGATACAGAGTGATTTAGCAATGCTCAGTACTTCTGCCAACATTTACAGCTCCAATAAAACACACACACACACACACACACACACACACACACACACACACACACACAGCTTTTAAACTACCCACTGCGTAGATCAGGTGGAATCTGGTTTGTGAGCTAACACCGCTTCATCAAGCATAGGTGTAGTTTCCACTGGGGACCCTCCACTTTCAAAAGGGGTCTAGAGGTTATCTATATTGTCCAGATTGTGGACAGCCCAACTGGGTACCAGTCAATATGAC
Organism: Salminus brasiliensis; assembly: GCF_030463535.1. Classification (NCBI taxonomy): domain Eukaryota; kingdom Metazoa; phylum Chordata; class Actinopteri; order Characiformes; family Bryconidae; genus Salminus; species Salminus brasiliensis. The sequence goes on along the minus strand of NC_132890.1, from coordinate 22,873,387 downwards.
CCATGTTAAATTGTTGCCATATCGCCCACCCCTAAAGTACATCACTGCCCTACTTCCTTGGTTCACTACACCCATTTCCATAGTAACGCTAAATCCATTTCCATGATAGCACACCACTCATTCATGCTTACACTATACACAGTCGCATAATTTCACTACACCTGTTTTCACAGTAACGCTATACCCATTTCTATGGTAACACTACACCCATTTCCATGGTTGCGCTATACTCTTTCCGTGGTATCCTACTCTAATTTTCACAGAAACACTACACCCATTTCCATGGATACACTACTCAATAAACTAGTATCACTACACCTGTTTCCATGGTTATGCAACAGACATTTGCATGGTTACTCAACACCTGTTTTTATGATTACACTATGCCCAATTGCATGTTTTTTTTTTTTTTTTTAACATTCATCTCCACAGAAACACTACACCCATTTCCATGAATACACTACACACTACACTAGTTTATGTGGTTATACTACACTTGTTTACAATGTAATGCTATGCCCATTTGTACCCACTACTACGCTACACCTTTTTTCTTTTTTAATAATTACACTACACCGGTTTTTCATGGTAACACTACACCTGTTTTCATGACTACACTGCAGCAGTTTCCATGGTTACACTGCACCCTTTTACGCTACGTCGTAGTGCATCTTTACATTTGCAATCAAACACTGCACAGACAACCGTAATGACTGTTCTCTGCTAATTTTAGAAACACTAGAATGTGGGAAAAAAAAAAAAAAAAGAACACGGCTAAAAAAGGAATATTCCGGGCCCAGAGGATCGATGAGTCCAATGTGCTAAAGCCTCAGGGAGATGGCGGGCGGGGAGAGGGAGCGAGAGAGGGATTTGGAAAGCGTGTGAAGCTAGTTGCCTAGCACCTGGGTCAGACATCAGCTCTCCCCCCCTCCTCTCCACTCATTTACAGCCTCTGCTGCCGTCACTCCCTCCGTCGCTCTATGACAAGGGTCTCTAGCCACATTGCTGCTGTCCCTTTCATCATCCAGCTCCTAGACCACCATCCCATCTCCAGCCATATACCTTGTCCTTGTCTACCATGCTTGCGTTGCTGTGACGTGACCCATGGAACAACCAGAAGGCCTGTGATTGTCCAGCGGAGTGTTTGTTAACCTTCCCTGCCTTTCATGAATGTTATGCAACACACACACACACACACACACACACACACACACACACACACACACACACACACACACACACACACACACACACACACACACACACAGTGGACAGAGACCATCATCCCAGGTGGAGTAATATATAATCCTAGACTAACAAATCAGATCGTTCTCAGTCGTGTGTTCCTGCTCAGAGAGAAAATAAACCCAACCAGGACACAGTCAGGATCATTCCACCTTACCAAACACAGGGAGGAGAACACCAAGACCAGACATGGACCAGAACATCCAATGTGAACCTCCAGAGTGAATGGTAGGCATTAGGGAGCTGGGCTCACCTTGGACAACTGTACTCCATCAGCCTGTGTCCTTCTCCATTAATGGGGCTCCCATTAATACTCAGCCTAGCCATCTAAACACACTACATGTCCGAAGGTTTATGGCCCCCACGTTGCACAAGTGATTTTAGCTACTTTAAGCTGCAACCATCGCCATACACTGTTTACATTATCATAACTGAACAGCACTGACCAACAGAACAGGGCGATCTGGAGCAGCTATGAGGACAGAAGTCTAAGGTCACCATGTCCAAAGCAGAGAGTGGGCTAGCATAGGGTATGAAGCCCATAACGATAAGCTGCAGGGTTCTTACATCAGTACCTGACATCACTGACTAAATGCAATCAAATCCTCCTCACAGCAATGTTCCAACATCTAGTGTAAAGCCGTTCCAGAACAGTAGAAGCTAAAAAAGATTGTACTAATGCCATAATAATAACTTGACAGTAAATAACTAGGTGTCTACAAAGCTCTGCTAATATTATGTACATAAAATGCACCAATTGGTTATTACTGGTCATTATCTCCTTACTTAAAACCTGCTATTGGTCGTTACTGACCATTATCTCTTTACTTAAAACCTACTGGTTGTTACTGGTCATTATCTCCTTACTTAAAATCTGCTACTGGTCCATACTAGTCATTATCTCCTCACTTAAAATCTCCTACTGGTCCATACTAGTCATTATCTCCTTACTTAAAATCTCCTACTGGTCCATACTAGTCATTATCTCCTTACTTAAAACCTCCTACTGGTCCAGACTAGTCATTATCTCCTTACTTAAAATCTCCTACTGGTCCATACTAGTCATTATCTCCTTACTTAAAACCTCCTACTGGTCCAGACTAGTCATTATCTCCTTACTTAAAACCTCCTACTGGTCCAGACTAGTCATTATCTCGTTACTTAAAATCTCCTACTGGTCCAGACTAGTCATTATATCTCCTTACCTAAAATCTCCTACTGGTCCAGACTAGTCATTATATCTCCTTACCTAAAATCTCCTACTGGTCCAGACTAGTCATTATATCTCCTTACCTAAAATCTCCTACTGGTCCATACTAGTCATTATCTCCTTACTTAAAACCTCCTACTGGTCCATACTAGTCATTATCTCCTAACCTAAAATCTCCTACTGGTCCAGACTAGTCATTATATCTCCTTACCTAAAATCTCCTACTGGTCCATACTAGTCATTATCTTCTTACTTAAAACCTCCTACTGGTCCATACTAGTCATTATCTCCTTACTTAAAACCTCCTATTGGTTGTTACCGGTTATTATATCCTTACTTAACACCTCCTACTAGTCGTCACTGGTCATTACCTTCTTATTTAGATTCCCATATTGTTAGTTACCGATCATTATCGCCTTGCTCGACACTTTCAATTGGTTTTTACCGGTCATTCCCTTTAGCGGTCATCTCTTTACTTTAAAAACCTCTCGTTTATCATTATTGGTCATGATCTCCTCATTTAAAACCTTTTGTCTGCCATTACTGGTCATTATCTCCTTACTTTAAAAAACTGAAGCCCATCAATGCATCCGACTCTTAAGCAAACCGAAACTACACGGGGTGACTGGTTAGAAGCATGTCTCCAGATGTGTAACAGGCGCTTTCACCAGCTGTTCCCTCTGTGCCCATGCCAGGATCTCAGAGCCAGCTGGACCTGCCAGTGGTCTGAATGCCAGCTGGGTTAATGAGGCCTTCTCAAACCTCGTCACACGACAGTGGCCAGCTATTCTTTGCCAGAGGGGAAGACTGAGAGCGAGGGGGATGGAGTGCAAGAAGCAGAAGAGGAAACAAATACAAGAGCAATGAGAGAAGAGAAACCAAAATAACTTCTATCTACGTCACTCTGTCACTGAGCACTTTCTCCCAACACTGCCTCGATCACACAGTGAGGAAAGTCACGTCACAGCATCGGCCTTCCATTATCCCCACACACTCGCAGAGGAATACACGAAGGACAGGACTGTTGCTGAGGACAGGATTCAACCATAATCATATGTCAGAGTCTAAGTAACATTTCACAACACCATAAACTACACCCTGTTTGGGTAGTTTACATACTGTTGTGTGTGAGAGTGTGTAAGCTTAACCATTTCTAGCGCTCTCCCAGAGTATGAACAGTATTTCCCGTCCCCATCCAACACCTGGTTTATCTAATCAGTTCTTCATTAAATCAGCTCAGGTGAGCTGCTGGTGGAACTGAACAGGTCTATACAGTGTCGAGAGTTTACAGAAAAGATCAGTACCCAAACCTGTGTCCTTCTAACCAACATAAACACTAACTTTGTTTGTGTTCATTCTAAAGTTATACAGAGTTTTACAGGTAGACACACTCACTGACCGCTGACTATGTTTATTTGGGTTTATTCTAAAGTTATACAGAGTTTTACAGGTAGACACACTCACTGACCACTGCCTTTATGTTTATTTGGGTTTATTCTAATGTTATATAGAGTTTTACAGGTAGACACACTCACTGACCACTGCCTTTATGTTTATTTGGGTTTATTCTAATGTTATATAGCGTTTTACAGGTAGACACATTCACTGACCACTGACTTCATGTTTATTTGGGTTTATTCTAATGTTATATAGAGGTAAATTTACAGGTAAACACACTCGCTGACCACTGACTTTGTTTATTTGGGTTTATTCTAATGTTATTTTTAGTTTTACATGTAGACACACCCATGACCACTGACTATATAATGTTGGAATAAGCCCAAATAAACAAAGTGAAAGGTCACCAAGTGTGTCTATCCTGTAAAACTCTATATAACATTAGAAATAATGACCATAGTTTTACAACTATAATAATAACAGACAATAGGTTTCTCACGTATCTTAACCTTCCCACCTCCCGCCACTTCCTCTGCATAGGTCAAAGCAGACAGGTAATCCCCTCTGTGCAGATTATCAGTCTGAGTGTGCAGATTACAGTCTCAAGATGCTACACGTGTGTGTGTGTGTGTGTGTGTGTGTGTGTGTGTGTGTGTGTGTGTGTGTGTGTGTTGGCAGTTGATGGAATATCTTCCCAATTCAGCACCAACAGAAATACAGGTGCAGATGAGCATCTGATTATCGTATTAGCAACACCTCAGAGGTATAGCCACACATAATTCAGTATCTCATTCCATGTGATTGAAGTTTCAATTCAATAATAATAATAAATATTGTCTTAAAAAATTCGGATTGATTTGTTAATATTTCCATGCTAGGTTTTTAAGACAACATTATACAAGTACAGCATCCTAAACACCAGCTGGGATCTTTAGTGTTCTGATTCTTCATAGTCTTCTCAATGCTCTAGCCACAAGCTAATTGTAGCTCAAAACTTACACTGTAGCCACAAACTAATATTTGTGCTAAGCTAAGGCACAAGCCACAAGCCTTTATCTCGTGTCCAGTGTTAACTTAAAACGTTTGCACTAGGTTAACATACTGGCCACAAGTTAAAGCTAGCTCTAACATAATAAAACAAGTTTCTGCTATTTATTATTTAAGTACTATAAATTGTATAAAAGTATAAAATCTAATACACCAATCATCACAGTCACTGCAAAATCCTGGCATCTCCATTTTTGCATTCTTCACTTTTTGACTATGTAAATCTGGCAGTTGTTCTTGCCCCTTCCTCTCCCCCTGCCTAGGAATACAATCTTTTACACTGACTTCCATTAAGAACACCTGTAAAGTTGAGATTTTGAGACATGAGGTTTTTGGGTGACAGTGATATTTAGAAGTTACACTGCAAAATATTTTAGTTATTTTTTATCATAGTTTTCATATCATATAAGTTTTCATATTCATATAAGTTTTATCATAGTTTTCATATCAGGCCACAATATGCATGTGTTTAAATACTATACACAAACACCTCACCCTTAAAAAAAGTCAACCAACAAACCATACGAGTGTTACTCAGTGCTGTGATGTTGACTTTTTAAATCTCTATTTTAACTGTAACAAACAAAAAACAACAGTAATAGAGTTTTATTGACTCTATTACTAATTTCACTTTATGTTACATATTTTTTTTGTTTAATTAAGTGTCCCCTGGTTTCTCTTGTTCTAGTAAAGCTTCTCAGAATCGGTGCGTGTTAGTGCTCAGCCCTGTTTCCACGCCTAGTCTTCATTTTCATCATTATTCTGAAGTTCTGGCTGGATTACGAACAGACCGACAGTTTGCCGGACTGTGTTTACAGACTGGACTGCAGGTCCAACAACAACAACAACAACAACAACAACAACAGCAGCATAAACAACTGGACAAAGCGTGGGAGAACAGGGCTTAAGAGGAGGCTGTTGAATAAGGTGGGGTTGTAAACACACACACACATACACGTCCAAACTGAGGGTGTTGGGCAGGGCTGGTGGCGGACAGTAGAGGAAGGCTAATAGCGTGATTCACTCATGCAGCTCTAATTCTATTAGGAGTGTGAGGACTGAAGATAACCTGCTGCAGCACAGACACACACATACAAATGAAAAAGAGAGAGAGAGAGAGAGAGAGAGACAGAGACAGAGAGAGAGAGAAAATGCACTAGAGAAAGAGCAGCAAGAAAGATACAACGACCAAATGTGAGCGAGCGAATGAGAGATGGCAGGTAAAGGACTGAGCTTTGTATGACCGCGAGAGCGACCGAGAGAAAGAAGGGCTCAGGCAGGCTGAGAAAAACAGGCTTCAGGTGACTGAACGGCAGATTTGATTAAATAATCTGCCATGCCTTTCATTCTTCCTCCCTCGCTACTCCTATCCATCATTTCAGCACCAGCAGAGCCTGGACCCGACTCAGCACTGGAGCACTACAGCACATGCAGACACACGGAATACAACAGGTGTTTATTAACCCTCATAGCGCCCCCCTTATTCACCTTCAAATGTCTCTTCTTACATTCAGCTTGATCATTTCTGACTCAATACTGATAGAAACTAGGGGGAGGGTGCAGATTCCACACACTTTCAATCCAGGCCTAGGTTGTGTTTTTACACAGCAGAAGAAAACGTTATAAATGTGATATAAAATGTTCTAAAAATATTCAAAGCACCCTAATACCACATATAAATGTATGTTAGATGTTCATATGTTACATTATAAACACCACCAACACAATTTGCACGTAAAGCAAAACACCACCCCTATAAGGGTTAATGGCCAATGCTGGAAAAGCCTGAACACACCAGACGAAGCCCACCAAAACAACTCCAACCGATTCACTGAACGAAAACACACTCATGCTAATCCGTACCTCGGAGCTGGTTTGGGGATTCCCGTTAACACCCCCGTTCCCGTTGGACTCGGGCGCTGGCCTGTCCGCTGGTTCTTCGCCCGCTGCCCCGCCCCCACCATCATCCCCACCACTCTCTCCGTTTTCCTGCATCTCCTCCAAGGCGATGGTGAACTGGGCGAGGGTCCGCACCATCTGCAGCATGCGGCACGCTCCCTGGGTCCGTGCGTGTGTAGACACACACACTTCAAAAGACCCTGGAGTCACCCCCCCACCCCCCCGCCCCAAGCCCCACCTCAAAAATAAGATCCAGCAGCGGGTTTCAGAATCCCAGGTCCAAGTACCAGGTACCACAAAAAAAAAAAAAGGTCCAAACACCTGGATCCCAAGACCAGGTAACTTAGAGACTAGGTATAAAGACTAGGAACTCTTAACACCAGGTCTTAAGGTCGTTGTACCAGGTTCTTGCACCAGGTTCTCAAGAACAAGGTCCTAAAGCAGAAACACAAAAACAAGATCCAAATATCAGGCTAGTCAAGATCACGTTCCAAAAACTAGGATCCCGAACAGCATGGACTTGTCAACCAGGTCCAAAAACAAGGTAACCTGAGGAAACTGTCCAAGAACCAGGTACCTGAGAACAAGGCCAAATAAAGATCAGGAGAACCAGGAACCCAAAACCAAGGTGTAATAACCAGCCTCCTCAAAAAACAGGCTCCATTGCCAGGCTCCAAAAAACAAGGTCCAACACCAGGGCCACAAAAACAAGGTCCAACCTCCAGTCTCCTCAAAATAAAGGTCCAGCAGATGGGGTTTACTCTTCTGGCTCACTCCCCCTTCCCCTCCCTCCGTCAAGGTCTAAATCCTAGGCTTTTTTAAATCCACCAGAGGAGGGTGAGTGTGCGAGCTGTTCCTCAAGCCTCTTCTCCGCAGAAGGAGAACGAATGAATGGTAGAACTACAGTGAGGAAAAGAAGAAGACCTCGGCAGGAGAACACGCACAACCCAAAGGTTCTCCAAACCCGAGAGCAAGAAAGGACGAGGCTGAGGAAAAACAAGTCAAGTAATCGTCGGTGTTACAGGGTTATCATTCATTAGGAGTCTCCCTCTTCTGCCCCTCTTCATGCAGGTAGAATGAGTGGTCGAGAGTGTGTATGAGAGAAAGAGCGAGGGGGAGAGGGAGAGATGCAGCCCTCCTCTCCTCTCCTCAGCCTTTAATGAGAGGCAGCAGACTGAAAGCAGCTCACCGACAGTCAAGCTCCAGCCGCAGACTCAACCAACCGATAGCAGATCCAGTTCACCCTCTCAGCCTCAGCCTGTGCCTTTTCCCAGCAGACTGTATTGGTTAAGCCTGAGGTGTGTGTGTGTGTGTGGGGGGGGGTGTCACTCCACATCAACACAGCTTCATAAAATGGGTGGGGCTCCATGTGGTCCGGACCAACATAGCAATTGTGAAAGGTGCCTCGGACCACGATCTGGACCAAAGGAGCAAAATTGGGTCAGACTAAAAGAGGTGGACTCCGCTGGAATCTGGTGGGATCTCTCCAAAGGTGTTGCTAGGTGGCAGCTAAGGTGTTGCTGTAGTGTAGGTGTTTACTATGATATTACTATGATATTGGGTTGGTTGCTATGGATGTTGCTATTCTATAGGTGTTAGTTTCTAAGGAGTTGTTGGGTGGTTGGTACGGTCTTGGTATTCTATAGGTGTTGCTAAGTGGTTGCTAAGGTGTTGCTGTAGTGTAGGTGTTGGAAGCGTTTACTATGATATTGAGTTGGTTGCTAGGGTGTTGGTATTGTAACACGTTGGTTGCTAAGGTGTTGCTATTCTATAGGTGTTAGTTTCTAAGGAGTTGTTGGGTGGTTGGTAAGGCTTTGCTATTCTATAGGTGTTGCTAGGTGGTTGCTAAGGCATTGCTATAGTATAGGTGTTGCTTGGTGGTTGTTATAGGTGTTGCAGCCCAGCAGTGGTTGCTATGGGTGTTGCTATGGCATATGTGTTCGTTTTAAGGCGCTGTTGGGTCCTTGGTAAAGTTTTGCTATTCTATAGCTAGTGGTTCTAGGTGGTAGCTAAGGTAGTGCTAAAGTATAGGTGTTGGCTACTAAGGTGATGCTTGGTGGTTGTTAAGATGTTGGAGGCCAGCAGTGGTTGCTACAAATGTTGCTATGGCATAGATGTTCGTTTTGAAGGTGTTGTTGGGTGGCTGATAAGGTTTTGCTATTCTAGATGTGTTGCTTGGTGGTTGCTAAGGTCTTGACAGATGTTCACTATGCTAATGGTTTGGTTGCTAAGGTGTTGCTAGGTGATTGCTACTGTAACACGGTTATGGTCTTGGTCTTGTGGTCTTGGTCTTGGTCACTAAGTGGTTGCTAGGGTGTGGCTATTGATGCTAATATGTTGTATGTTAATCCTTTTGTCTGAATAAATGGTGAAATGGATTAGCTAATAGAGATGTGCCCATTGTGACCTCATTTCTGAACATTCCATACCTGTCGTTTCCATGGGAATTAAAATGTATGATAATTGAAGAAAAAAAAAAAGATGGATACGTCACTAGTTCTACGATTCTGCCTAATCTTATCTAGAAGGAGTAGCGTCTTAATAAATCTGGTGGAATAATAACAAAGACAAAGAAGAATATTACAGTAATAGCGCGTTTGCCGCAATTACGTTAATAAAAATACACCATTATTACTATCATCATCATCATTACAGCAACAGCCAGGCAGGTACTCCGCACAGGCGACTCTCACACAGCTCCCACGCACAATCATAAGCGCAGGAGGAGAACACACAGTGGTGAATCAGCAGCAGCAGCGAGGGTGTTATGAATGGAATAAACATGCGCTATTATGGCAGCAAAGAGCCAACCACTCACACCATCTTTAAGAACCCGGGCAGCCGACCAAATCGCGCTACGTTCCATGAAATGCACACAAACACGCTTACCCCTCCGCACCTCCCTGCACTTCCGTCTTCTCCCTCCGTCTTCGGGTCCGTCTCGCTGCTCTACCCACTCTCTCCTCCGCATGTTAAGTGAATCTGCATTTTTCAGCATGTTACCCCGGGGCTATTTTTAACCATGAGACATTTTTTCCCCCTTTTATTGGGCCACATTTCAGAAGGAGGACAGCGAGCGTTACAGCCAGGCTGCTCATGCATTATTCAGCCAAAAAAGAGGAGAGCAGCTTTCATCCCTCACTCCAAAACTCAGAGGGTGGTCTTCTAAAAAAACAAAAAACAAAGACACAACCGTGCACCAAGCATCTCGACCATGTAGTCCTGCACTAGACCAGAGTGAAAGGAAAGGTGTCTTATAGGTCCCTTTTGTTTGGGCCTGTGTTAGGAATTCCTTCTAGAATGTCCAGACAGGGATGATAGAAGGCTTAATTCCCAGGGCCTGACTCTGAATGCTGTAGACACCTTCACGTGGCTCTTCTTAAGCTTTGTGAAATCATTTCTCGTGGTTCACTGAGACGAGTGGACCGTGTGGAAAGTCCAGATTCTAAACAGCTAAACTAATCAGAAAGGGTTCTAGACATGGTACAGAAACAGGGTTCTTTTGAAAGATTGATGGAACATCATTTATGGAACTTGTCTGATCCTATAACCCACAGAGACTTAGGAGTCTTGCCCAAGGACTCTCACTGATGTAGTGAGGCAGGTTTTCCCAACCAGAACATCGAAGTGTGTCGCGGTCAGGGCAGCGACAATGTTGCCACGTCACTACTCATGACCCAACGGCTCAATATAATGTTCGCAACCAAAAACGGTTTCTTCTTACATCCAAAGATGCAAAAATAAACAAATAAATAAATAAATAATGCAAGCAAGCTGAGGTATTCCCAAGTTATAGACATGAGGAATGCAAGTCTGGGGCTGCTTGAGGTTGAGGAGGAAGAAGATGAATTTCTGAGCAGCCATTGGTCAGTTTCACACAATCCCATAGACGAACAAAATCCCACAAATCCATCAATTACAGATGACATGCAGTTAGACACAACGAGAGGCAGAGATAAGTATTCAACCAGTCTTCACAGCCTCGTAACTCTGGATGAGAGTCACATGTGATCTGGCAGACTTGTATTTCTGTGCTGTATTTTGGCAAAGATATGAATAGAAACATCAAGAAACATCAAAAGTCACTCTGTATACTACTACAGCACCACTGTCAGCGATGACCAGGCATGCTCACAACATGCTTTGGTCTGAGCCAGATGTGAGCCTTTTTAAGCAGCCCTTAGCATGGTGCTAACTGCATGCTGTCTAAATCATCACACACACTTTCCTCAAACTGTGTGGAGGTGTTCAGCAACTTCTAATAGACTTGCTTACGAGTGTTTAGACACTGCTCTGTAGGACTCACTGTTATGCAAGCACCTTGTGTCACTCTGTCCCCTACTATCCTTCACTCCACTCCGCCTCTGTCTGCACGTTCAGCTGGAGATGCTCCTGTTGAGGGCTGTCCCAAAGCAATTAAAGTGAAGTAGGAGTGGACAATGCAACCGCAAGTGAGCATCAACACAGGCTTATTTTAAGGTTTGTCTTTGGTGTGTGTGTGAGCTCCCCCCCACACCAACACTCTAGCTTTGATGGGACTGCATTGGGCGATGCCTCTTTCATGTGTGTGAGCCGAGGGCTAAAGACCATGGGGTCAAACCTGGCCTACGCTCTGCAATGAGGGTTTAGAAAAGGGCAGCGTTAATGTCCAGTATGGCTGCAGTGACCCACGCCGAGCTACGGTTCTGCTGTTGCTACGGCAACCAGGATGAAAGGTGCGTTTCTTACACCTTGTGACCTTTCAGGATAGGCTTTCTGATCTGGCGCACACACACACACACACACACACACACACACACACACACACACACACAGGCAGAGAAGATGAGGTACTATGCATGAAGTGTTGAGGACACCAACAATATGTAAAATTATACAAGAAAATAAATCGTAAACAAAGCTCCAGAAGATGGTAGATCCCACAGATACCATCTTCAGAGGTCTGGAAGAAGTAGGACCACCAGCATATTAGGCAGAAGGTGATCCTGCTTTGGTGCATGTTGCAAAGCCAAAGACTTGCAGCATACGTAACACTGTCGCTCACAGAAAACATCGCACACTTGGCTGACAAAATACTTATTGGGTAGGAGGAAACTAAGGGCAAAGGTCAGAGGAGGCCACACAAGCACACTCCAAACAAGGTTTCCAGAGGGTGAGGGTATGAGGTTCTGGAGCGATCAAGAGATCTTTTATTTTTCATCATGGGAACCTCCTTCCTGGCATGAAAGCTAAAAAAAAAGCAATAAACAAGATAAGAGCAGACACGCAGTGTCTGATCAAAGCGGAGCGAAGGATTACTACCTGAAAGCATTCAGGATTCCTCTCTCTCGTCCCTTGCTCTCTCTCTCCGCCCCATAAAATGCCGTCCCGGCCCGTCCAGCCATCCAAATCATGAGCTGCGAGTTCGCTCTGGAATGCCTCCTGACTCTTTTCAAAAGCAGTGATAGAAGGAACGTCTGGCACGGCACAAAAACACCGGCCAGCCCTCCGTACCTAAAGCACGGAACCTTCAGAACCGAGGGAGTGAGGCGGGAAAACGCTCTTAATGCAGTCAAGAACCCAATATTTATCTCACTTGCGAGAATGTGAAAGCAGATAAAGAACGAATAGAAACTCGCTTTGATACCAAAAGGATTCGTCTCATTCGCTGCCCTCCCACTGTTCCAACACACTGTTACTAGGAGGCCTTTCGTAAGGTTAGAAGGTACTTTCTAACTTTCTAATAATTACTAATTCCAGTATTGGTGGTGTCTTCCAGTATTTGTAAAGATTTCTTAGGGCTGAGGACGCTTTAAGGCAGAAGCTTGCAGTGAAATAAGCCCTAGCAAATGAAGCAGTCTGGCGTCTGAAATGTGCTTCTTTAGCTTCAAACTACGAGGCTAACGTAGCTAACATGCACTGGAAGCTTATGTACCCCAATGGGCATAGTGGTAACTGCATGTCTAAAGCCCCGTTACACACAGTTTTTTGTCTGTGTTTTGGCCTCCTGTCCACACTCATGGTCAATAAAAATGCTCACCAAGGTGGAGAATTCTGTAAACTCTGTTGACAGTTAGACCGAAAGACAACGAAATAGAGAGACAGAGAGGGACAGATGGATATCAGGTAGCTGGAAAGATGGACAGAGTCAGACACAGACACACAGGTAGACAGAAAACCCAAACAGAACTCATTCTGGTGTGAGGCTATCGCTTTAAGGGAGTCATGTGTGTGTGTGTGTGTGTGTGTGTGTGTGTGTGTGTGTGTGTGTGTGTGTGTGTGTGTATGACGTTTCCCTTCAGCTCTCTGATCCCAAACAGCTCTGCCAAAGTTGTGTTAAAGTCAGCCTGAGCCTCCATCTGCTGAGGGTCAGGATTAGGCCTGTACTCCGTGACCTCAGCATACGGTCAGAGAGCGAGAGCGCTGCCCCTTTCAGAAAGGCTGAGGAAGGAGAACAGTGAGCAACACTTCAGCACTGATAAAGCCACTCTGTGTTTGGCTCGGACTCTCGGCTCTGTTTCTTTCAGCGAGAGAATGGAGGATTAATCACAGAGAAAAAGAGAGAGAAGAAAGACATATAAAGCATATACAGAGCAAATGTAGAAAGAAGAAGGTGCAGTGTGTGCACCTTCTTTAATAAAGATAATAACATTCATTTTGGCAGCTATGTTACAAGTAAGGAAGGCCACCAAGGCCCCTATGCCTACTAGAGCTTTAGCAGCGGAGAGAAGAGAGGTCTGATGAGACCAAAATAAGAGCTTTTAGGCTATCAGACTAGATGCTACGTCTGGCGGACACCAACCACCGCTTATCACCATGAACACATCATCCCCATGGTGAAGCATGGTGGTGGCAGCATCAATTTAACACCTTCAGAGCAGTCATAGGTGTCTTGGTGGCCTCCAACACCAGTCTTCCTCTGGCATGGTCAGCTCTAGGCAGATTTACCCACATGCCATATTCCGTCCATTTTGTAATGATGGATGCAACTAACCTCCAGATCATTTTTACTTGGACTTTTTAGTATCCGTACCCTGACTTATACTCTTCTAAATCCTTTTCTCAGAGTTGTCAGAAGTGATCTTTTGTCTTCATGGTGTATTCATAGCCAAAAGGCACCTGTCTGGAAGGTCCAATCACTTGAGACACATTCACTACACTCAGGTGATGTCCACTCTAGCACCAATTACCTGGACCTCTGTTGAGTTAGGTCAGTCACTTTAAAGTGGGGGAATATTTATGCAGTCACGATTTTACAGTATATCCTTTTATTGAATTGGTCATTAAATCTGTTTTTACATTGACATTGTCCAAAAAGCCAACTTCTTGACCATGATTCCCAAAAACAGGGGTGTGGGGAATACTACTGTATAGGCATTGTAACTGGTATATTATTGCAAGGGTGTTTATTACTGCCAGGTGTTTCGTTTTGTGTTATTTTCTGTATTCCTTCAATACCAATAAAAAAAAACCTTTTAGAGAAACTTTTTGTTCTATATAGCACCATCAAGTTCCACTAGAAGAAGAACCCTTTTTCAATACTCTATATAACCCCTCAGAGGAAAGACCGACCTCATCATTATTTCTCCTAGACCTGTTTAAGACCAACTCTTGCAATTTTCTTAATATTTCACAGATGGCCTAACTCACAGAACCCTGTTATTCTGTTCTTATTAGTCCTATAATAATCATAATGCAAATCATAATTTGATAACACCTAAGCCACAATATTATGAGAATACTGCAGTCATGAGGATCAAGTACTGAAGGGTGGGTCTATGTACAGGGTCCAACGAGGTAAACTCTTTTTGGTCAGACTGATCTCACATCAGGTCTCAGCTGAATGAGAGTCAAGTGTAAGATCTTTCCATTTTTTTTTTATAAGGCTCTCTTCTACATTTCAGAGAGCTTACAGCAGTCTATCAGAGCAGAAGGAAATCCATTGCTTCTCATGTGCGTCCAAAACCTTTCACAGTAAGCACTGATGTTGATCTCATTTTCTCCTGAGGGGAGATTTAGGAGAACGATTTCAGAAACCAGTGAAACAACACTGAGATCTGCTTTATTTCTCCTCAGACAAAGAGAATACTTTTGTCCTTTGGGTCTTTTTTTTGTTTTGTTTTACTCTAGGCTAGGAGCTAAACCCCACTGATGGAAAACACTGCAGTTTCATATTAACAGAATTAATAAAAGAGAAAAACAGAAACTCGTTCCCTGCTTTTTCCCCCCCTTCATTCATATCTTTACTTTCATCACTAACTTCCTGCCCCTCCCCTCTGAGTGAGTGAGTGAGAAAGAGAGAGAGCTCATGAATCAAACTATTCCAAAAAGGGAAGAATAGTGCAGGTCTAATTTTAGTCGCTGCAGATGAAGGTTAATGAACAGATAGAGATGGAGATGGTGCTGTTGGAGAACACTGATAAATCTGTGTGGAGAAGAATTGAGAGTACTGGAGCTCGGAGCTACGGAGAGACTCTGATCTGGCACAAACAACAAGGAGCTGCAAAAGCTCCCTCAAGTCTTTCTGAAGCCTCACTCAGAGCATGTTCGTTTCTTTATTATTGTGTGAATCTGGCAGACCTCTTTCTGAGGTGGAGCAAAGTTATGGGCCATCCTGGTATAATATGATTTAGAGCCAATGTACAGTTCACTGAAGTAGCTTGATTTTTTCACAACTCCGAGCAACAAGCACCATCATGTTGACTGAAGGTGGGATGCACCTATTAGGCAGCAAGTGAACAGGCAGTTCTTGAAGGCGATGTGTTGAAAGGAGAAAAAATGGACAAGCATAAGAATCCGACACACTTTGACTTTGGACCCAATTATGATGGCTAGACAACCGGGTCAGAACATCTTCTAAACATCAAGCAGGTCTTGTGGGGTGTTCCTTCCTGGTATGCAGTACCTTATAAAAGTACTCCAAGGAAGGACAACCGGGTCATGGGTGCCTATGACCCATTATAGAGGTCCCAGCTCACAACTTCCCTTGATTCCAGACACCGTGCAGGACAGGATGCCTTCAGAGGTCAGCGGGAACTGTGTTGACCGATTGGTGTAGTTTGAATAAAGGCTGAATGAATATAGACCCCTCCAGCGCAGGTGGTCCACTTGCTCCATTGTACAGGCGGGGTGTGTGTTTGTGTGTATGTGGCTCTTGTGGCCTGCTGCTCTGGTCACTAGAACAGAACACCTGAGGCTGACTTGACGATCAATACACTCCGCTCACAACTCGGTCATCTCCACGGAAACACCGCCATCCGCTAGCATCCTCCTATTAGACTGCTGAACCTGCTGTGTGTGGGTGTGTATGTCTGAAGTGAGGAGAGGAAGGAAAATCAGACAGTCCTTAAAAGAACACAATGCCCGACCCAGTTTTATAATGACGTAAATGACCGACAGCAACATGTGAGCATAGGCACTGACATCAGCATAAAATAGGCCTACCACCTTTTTCCTCTTCAGGTTAATCCTGTTATTCTGGGCAATTAAAAGAAAATCTGATTTATATAACCACTGAAATGTGTATTTATATGATTTATATAACTATCCTAAAACACAAACAGGACATAAGTCATAAGTAATGCATGGTTATGCCCTCTGCTGAAACACCCATCTCAAAAAAGACCATATTTTGCTGCCAGCTAGTTGCAGATGGTCTAAACTGGCCATTGATGGTCAAGGTGAATGAAAAGCTAATCATTCAGTGAAAATAGATGGTCAAGGTCATCAAAGCAAGATCCTGACCAGTGCAGTTTATTTTTTCTATTTGCTTTTGATGAACTAGCTGGTCTACCAGCATGACCAAGCGGGTCGTCAAGTCGGTCATGCTGGTCAACAAGATTGGGAATACTGGTTCACAAGCTTAGTTAGTTTGGTAGTTCAGGTACTAAGCTAGGGAAGCTAATGTTGTGCTAGCCTAATACTTGGGAAGTTGCTGTAGCACCAAGCTAGGGAAGCTAATGTTGGGCTAGCCTAATACTTGGGAAGTTGCTGTAGCACCAAGCTAGGGAAGCTAATGTTGGGCTAGCCTAATACTTGGGAAGTTGCTGTAGCATCAGCTAGGGAAGCTAATGTTGTGCTAGCCTAATACTTGGATGGTCACTGTAGCACCAAGCTAGGGCAGCTAATGTTGGGCTAGCCTAATACTTGGATGGTCACTGTAGCGCCAAGCTAGCGAAGCTAATGCTGTGCTAGCCTAATACTTAGAAGCACTGTAGCACCAAGCTAGGGAAGCTAATGTTGTGCTAGTCTAATACTTAGAAGCACTGTAGCACCAAGCTAGGGAAGCTAATGTTGTGCTAGCCTAATACTTGGGAAGTTGCTGTAGCACCAGCTAGGGAAGCTAATGTTGGGCTAGCCTAATACTTGGGAAGTTGCTGTAGCACCAGCTAGGGAAGCTAATGTTGGGCTAGCCTAATACTTGGGAAGTTGCTGTAGCACCAAGCTAGCGAAGCTAATGTTGTGCTAGCCTAATACTTGGATGGTCACTGTAGCGCCAAGCTAGCGAAGCTAATGTTGTGCTAGCCTAATACTTGGATGGTCACTGTAGCGCCAAGCTAGCGAAGCTAATGCTGTGCTAGCCTAATACTTAGAAGCACTGTAGCACCAAGCTAGGGAAGCTAATGTTGTGCTAGTCTAATACTTAGAAGCACTGTAGCACCAAGCTAGGGAAGCTAATGTTGTGCTAGCCTAATACTTGGGAAGTTGCTGTAGCACCAGCTAGCGAAGCTAATGTTGTGCTAGCCTAATACTTGGGAAGTTGCTGTAGCACCAGCTAGGGAAGCTAATGCTGTGCTAGCCTAATACTTGGGAAGTTGCTGCATCACCAAGCTAGGCAAGTTAGTTTTGTGCTAGCCTAATATTTGGAAGGTCACTGTAGCACCAAGCTAGGCAAGCTAATGCTATGCTAGCCTAATACTTAGAAGGCTACTGCAGCACCAGCTTGGCAAATTAGTGTTGTGCTAGCATAGTGCTATGGAAGGCAGTGTTGCTCTAGATGGGGAAGCCTCAGGCTGCTAGCTAATATAACCTGCAGTCGGAGTTTGGTCAGCAGCTTGAGCAGACAAAGGTAGTCTACCATTTGTAATTCTGGAAAAATAGGTTGTTAAAGTCCTTGTGACTCTGAAAGTGAACACAGATTCACCGAATGGAGGACAAAATTTGTGAAAAATGCTGTCCCTGCAATTTTGTCCCCATTATCCCCTCTGCCGCACCATCTTTACACCAAACATGTCCTGGCTGATTTCCTTTACACGCAACAACAGCAGCAGCAGCAGCAATTGATCTGCATAGGTAACCTGCAGCACATAAGCTAATGGTTCACGGTACACACACACACACACACACACACACACACACACACACACACACACACACACGAGTAATAGCCCATTAACAGCTGCAGCCTCGAAGGTTGCGAATGCCCTCAATTTCCAGCTTACAAAATGGTACCATTACACCAATAAATGTCTGTGACCTCAATAAAAGCTCTGTTCTGCCCATTACACTTAACAGAAGTCGAACAAAAGAAATATAAGCGACTTCAGAAACAGATTGTGGAACTTCTCCAGCCAAGCTAGCGGTTGTTTAAAGGCAAACACAGCTAATTAAAATGGGGCAGGAAAGCCCTGTAAAGGCAGTTGTGAGCTTCCTCCCCACCCTGCTCAGATACGCTTGAGGTTTCGTGCTTGGGAAAGAGCCGCCCAGCCGGCCATGCCCCAGCCTCAGGCTAGACGCATCCATCTGCAGACCCACAGAGTCACAGTCTTGCGCTCGCTAGGGCTGTGGTTGGCTAATCAGTATCGCAATACCCATTTTCGCAATGCTTACAAGCAGTTAAGCCTCCCTACTAATGTCGTGATCATCCTGACCGCAGATACCGAAATCCCGTCACATCAAAGGGCCATTATTGGATTATTATTTTTATTTTTTAATACTGTAGATCATCTCGCAATATGTAGTATTTAGTCAACACTGTGCTCCTAGTGCTCACTAGCTCTATTTATGACGTGTTAGCTTAAATACTTGGGAAGCGATCATAAGCCATCATGATAATTAGGTGGTCTGACCGAGATTCAGACACATGTTCAGATATTCTAACTTCATTTTGGTATCTGTTGCTTCATTTACATGTGGAATTTCTTTCATTATTCCTATAGAACTTACGTTTAGCTAGCTAATCGTAGTTACAAGCATGCAGTGACTGCTGTATGGTTTCCTAGAAAGGAGAAATAATCAATTTTACTCTTAAAGAGACATTTGGGATCCAGCAATAGGTAGGACACTTCCCAATTGGACAATTAGTACACTATTTGGATGTAGAACCCATACCCTGCGTTTTCATACCAGCTTGTCCTTTTGCCCTGGGACAAAATGGCAAAATGCTTAATATATTAAACATGTAATATTTATTTTCTTCAGGCTTTTAGGATAGAAACTTCTACATCTGTAATGTACATCTTCAGCTTCATTCCTTTACTTGGCTAGCTCACCTACCTAAAAGGTACACAACAACAAGATAAAGACGATACGCTGCTTTTAAAAAACACTTCTTGCAGCCAGACACCAATTGTTGACAAGATTGATGTACGTTCTGCTCAAACATTGCTTAAAAAATAACTTTACAGGGCTCAGAGTGGTGCAACAGACTAAGGCCTTGCCACTACGACCCGAGGAATGCTGGTTTGAATCCCAGGTCATGCTGCCTGCCATCAGCAGCCAGAGCCTGAGTGAGCACAATTGGCCTTGCTCTCTCCAGATGGGTAGATGGGTAGACGCTTCTTCTGTTTTGCTGCAAATGACACTTCTGTAACATTGATATGAGGCACGTCTGAAGTTGATAAGAGGATGTTAGTAAGAATACTGAAACAGCATTTTAGCTTTTCTGTCTGATGTAGTGCACACTATATAGGGTCCATGGAGCCGTTAGAGACTCTGCCTGGGCTGGGCAGCTGGCAGAGCTGAAGCAGTGCCGTGGAAACGTGCAGCGCTGATGGACATGTTCGGGAGGGGGGGTGGGGGTGGGGGGGTTGACAGATCAGCACTGGACGAATGAAAGAGAAAAGCAGGAGTGACAGACGAGGGCTGAGGGGAAAAGGCCTCACTTCAGCGCAGTAGGGTCTAATCTTAACAGGTGTGTGTTTATAGGTGTGCACAGGTGATCAGATGCATGGCTGCACGTAGCACGTTTCATCATCAACACACTCTAAATCACAACAAAACACAGCACTGCACACCTGCTGTTCCAATACACACACACAAGAATGTTTCAAATTCAGCATCAAAAATAACACTCTGATGTCAGTCTTTCAGAGCACCTGACAGGTGTAGCAGACAGTCGAGTCAGAGGTGAGGAATAATGAGCAGTAATACAGCGACAGCTAAGCATATTGACGCTATTACGCAAAAACATTGTATCTCCGAAACAATAACTTTACAGGAGGAGGGGGAAAAACCTTGTAATAACAACCCACTTTCAATGGAAGTGAATGTAAAAACTTTTTTGGAGCATTTCTATTGGTCAGTTCAGTATTACATTTTATGACAACGTAAAGAACAACTGGCAGATTTACATTAACATAAGATTTTTGCGTGATCATGACATATCGTTCTTAAGGTTGAAGAATTAACTGCATTGATTCTGCAATGTTACAATCGACTAAAACGGATTATTAGGACCGTTTAATATGTGGCCAAATTTTTCTAGCAGTATTCCCTATCATTTGGATGACAACGGAAGGCAAGACATAAGTAATAAGCTAGAGGGCTAAACTGAACTACAACAAAATGTTAGCTACTAGCAACTGAGTTTATATTAACGTGGCTGTTCTGATCTGAACCAATCCTTTCACTTTAATTTGTTGATGTGGGACGGCACTAAATGTGCAAATAAATCAATTACAAATGGCAATTTAGTAGATTTATATCTGTGTTTTAATTTGTTATATATTATATATAATATATTATTGTTATATTATATATATTATTATATATTAAAATAATGCTGAAGTCAACCCTGATGCCTTAAGTCACTCCCACATGGTGAGGTATACAGTTTATTAATTCAGCAATGGTATCGGACTGGTACCGGGTATCGACCGATATGCAAAGTTTATGTATTGGTATTGGAACTAAAAAAGCTGGATTGGTGCATCTCAAAATGATCAGCAATCATATATTATCAATCAATCAAATAAGCAAGTACCTTTTATTTGTTCCAGTACACATCTGGACACACCCGGTTGAATGTGTGCTGATGGTTCTCTTTATAGCATGACTGGGGGGGTTTGAAGTAGGCCTAAGTGATAGGAGGGTGCGGGATGTAACAACATGCAGCTATAGTATGTTAATGTACATTAATACATACACATTTACTTATTTAGCAAAACAGCCTTAAAAGCCTATATGACCAAATCATCTCCTTTCAGATCAAACAGTATCACATAAGCCCACTTGAACACCCCCAGCCACGGCGTCCTAACTGCAGTGGATACCCGGTGGTGTCCCCATGGTCACTCTAGCATTTGGAGCCAATCGGTATATTAAAATATATATAAAAATAGGTCTTTCCATTTGGTCGTTTTATACAAAGCATAAATTCCCAGAGAGGAAATGAGAAAGTTATAGTATGATATGTATGGTTATCTGAAGATGAGATTTTGGTAATATCACACAACCCACACAAAAAAATATGCTGAATTGAATTGAAATTAGAGATAATGCACTTAATCCTTTCCTAAAGAATTCTCATAGAATTTGTGTGAGAACAGTGATTTACAGCCCCAGCACACACACACACACACACACACACACACACACACACACACACACACACACACACACACACACACACACCATTAAGTACCCTCTGGCCACCAGGGGGAGTCTGTGAGATCTGGCAGTTTCCTGATTGTCAAATTCAAACAGACTAAAGAAACAATACCAAAAACACAAATGTCTATTATTATTATTATTATTTATTAATTATTATTATTAAAAAGGAGAAAATGTTCCAGAACACATTCTGGCAGTTTGTAACACAGAAACGAGAGCAGAGCAGTGACAAGGGTCTATTGTGTGTGTGTGTGTGTGTGTGTGTGTGTGTGTGTGTGTGTGTGTTGTGTGTGTGTGTGAGTGAGTGAGTGAAAAGTGAAAGTATGAAAGAGAAGCACAGAGTCTCTCTCTCTCCCACTTTCTCTCTCTCCCACTTTCTCTCTCTCCCACTTTCTCTCTGGGTGTCTCTCAGTACCTCTCTCTCCCCCTGTGTAAGAGAAAGCAGAAAAGAGAAGACAAAAAGGGGTGAGACAGAGAAAGTTGGAGAGCAATCAAGACAGCAGAGGAGAGAACAGAAAAAGAGTGTGTGTGAGAGAGAGAGCAACGTACATAGAAGAGAAGAAAGAGAACGACAGAAAGAGAGAGTACAAGTAAGTGAGACATAAAGAAAGGAAGAAAGACAGAAAGCGAGAGGGAGAGAGAAGTGCTGTACACTTGGAGTGTGTTAAATCTGGGGCGAGCGAGTGTATGGAGATATGCCACATGATATCATGAGAAACAGGCCTGACGCAGTGTGTGTAATGTGAGCTGAATGGGTCAGGGTGTAGCAGTCAAACCAGCACCAAAGGGTTAAAACACACACACACACACACACACACACACACACACACACACACACACTTATAAAATGTCTGTTTGATATGTGTGCACGCATATAGTCCATATACTCTGTGTATGCCCCATATGCCCAACATGTTCGTAAGCACCTATATTTAATAATCTGATATGCATTCTCATAACAACCCTGGAATAAGTGTAAATGAATGTAGTCATACAACAGAAACAGATGTAGTGTTACCATGGAAATAGCTAACATAATGATAGCTGTAGCGTTATTACAGGAATAAGAGTAGCATAACCATAGAAACAGGTGTAGTGCTACCATGGAAATAGCTAACATAACGATAGCTGTAGTGTTATTACAGGAATAGGAGTAGCATAACCATAGAAACAGGTGTAGTGCTACCATGGAAATAGCTAACATAACGATAGCTGTAGTGTTATTACAGGAATAGGGGTAGCATAACCACAGAAACAGGTGTATTGTCACCATGGAAATAGCGGTAGTGTTACTACTGCAATAGGTGTAACATACCCATAGAAACAGGTGTAATGTTACCATGGAAATATCTAAAATAACAATAGAAATAGATGTAGCGGTACTACAAGAATAGGTGTAACATAACCATAGACACAGGTGTACTGTTACCATGGCAATGGCTGTGGGTCTTACTACTGCAATAGGTGTAACATAACCATAGAAACAGGTGTATTGTTACCAAGGAAATATATAACATAAGGATAGAAATATATGTAGCGTTACTAAAGGAATACGAGTAACATAACCATAGAAACAGGTGTCGCCTATTTCTAGCATTGCCATGTCAGCTCATGTTGTAATCCTACTTCTACCATCTGCGTTTACTGTATTCTGAAAGTTCTAACACCATCCCCAGCGGAAAGGTCTGTGAGGGTAGGTCAGTATACAGTGGTCACCACACCCAGGACCAAACTGGATCAAGCTCTCCATCTTCAAACACCAACACACTCAACACAGTGCATCGCTGAACTGCACTGAACTGTCCCACTCCGCCAACTCGGTAAAACGCCAACTTATGAATGGAACCCGTGTGTAGTGTGTGTGTATATATAGGGGCTGATGATTAAGAATGGTCAGGCTAAATATTTAGTGACCCGTCCTTTTCAAAGCCCATACAGAGCAGAGCTGAGATAGCCATCAGAGGAACAGTTAAATAACAGTCATTGTGCACTTAACCCAAAACCCCACATCGGAAATTCCTTCCATTTCTCTGCTGCTCTCGCTCTCTCGCTCTCTCTCTCCTCGTGAGAAACTCTGCTCTATTTTTAGCCTGGGTGGGTAACTGAAGGATGATGGACAGTCAATGTGCTCCTCACTTTTCCTTTTCTGTCTTTGTTGTGACTAACAGTCCAAATCAGAGCGAGAGAGCGAAAGCAGAGGAGGAAAGAAAGAGGACAAACAGCAGGTTTGCCGTGCTTCTCAGCTGCAAGTCCATCCCCGGAGTGTTTAAAAGCTTAGCAGCGGAATTACAGACGGAATAAAGGCCGGAGTTTTTACTAATTGCCTCGGCTACATGGCTTTAAATAAGCTCCCATAAACCCTCCTTTATTCTCCCCCCCACTCGCTTCAAAAACACCCCGCCAAAAACAACAACTCTGGTTTTAAGAGTTAAAACGGCTTTAGGGCAAGACCATTAGTAGCCTGTTCAGAGCTGCCGCTGCTAAACCATGACGGTCAAATCCAGCCCTACAGCAAATGCACTGTACAACCCCCGTCACCAGACACAATACAGAACATCACACACCACAGCTACCAGACTCCAGCCAATGGGAGAGTGTAGATCCACCTCCACCAGTGTATATCACAATACCTACATTTAGAGTGTTAATATATATTCTCCTTAACGAGAGACTGTAGCTCCACCTCAGTGTATATCACAATACCTACATTTAGAGTGTTAATATATATTCTCCTTAATGAGAGACTGTAGCTCCACCTCAGTGTATATCACAATACCTACATTTAGAGTGTTAATATATATTCTCCTTAATGAGAGACTGTAGCTCCACCTCAGTGTATATCACAATACCTACATTTAGAGTGTTAATATATATTCTCCTTAATGAGAGACTGTAGCTCCACCTCAGTGTATATCACAATGCCTACATTTAGAGTGTTAATATATATTCTCCTTAATGAGAGACTGTAGCTCCACCTCAGTGTATATCACAATACCTACATTTAGAGTGTTATTAATATATATTCACCCTAATGAGAGACTGTAGCTCCACCTCAGTGTATATCACAATACCTACATTTAGAGTGTTATTAATATATATTCACCTTAATGAGGGACTGTAGCTCCACCTCAGTGTATATCACAATACCTACATTTAGAGTGTTATTCATATATATTCACCTTAATGAGAAACTGTAGCTCCACCTCAGTGTATATCACAATACCTACATTTAGAGTGTTAATATATATTCTCCTTAATGAGAGACTGTAGCTCCACCTTAGTCTATATCACAATACCTACATTTAGAGTGTTATTAATAAATATTCACCTTAATGAGAGACTGTAGCTCCACCTCAGTGTATATCACAATACCTACATTTAGAGTGTTAATATACATATTCACCCTAATGAGAGACTGTAGCTCCACCTCAGTGTATATCACAATACCTACATTTAGAGTGTTAATATACATATTCACCCTAATGAGAGACTGTAGCTCCACCTCAGTGTATATCACAATACCTACATTTAGAGCGTTATTAGTATATATTCACCCTAATGAGAGACTGTAGCTCCACCTCAGTGTATATCACAATACCTACATTTAGAGCGTTATTAGTATATATTCTCCTTAATGAGAGACTGTAGCTCCACCTCAGTGTATATCACAATACCTACATTTAGAGCGTTATTAGTATATATTCTCCTTAATGAGAGACTGTAGCTCCACCTCAGTGTATATCACAATACCTACATTTAGAGTGTTATTAATATATATTCACCTTAATGAGAGACTGTAGCTCCACCTCAGTGTATATCACAATACCTACATTTAGAGTTATTAATATATATTCACCTTAATGAGAGACTGTAGCTCCACCTCAGTGTATATCACAATACCTACATTTAGAGTGTTAATATACATATTCACCCTAGTGAGAGACTGTAGCTCCACCTCAGTGTATATCACAATACCTACATTTAGAGTGTTAATATATATTCACCTTAATGAGAGACTGTAGCTCCACCTCAGTGTATATCACAATACCTACCATTTAGAGTGTTATTAATATATATTCACCCTAATGAGAGACTGTAGCTCCACCTCAGTGTATATCACAATACCTACATTTAGAGGGTTAATATACATATTCACCCTATTGAGAGACTGTAGCTCCACCTCAGTGTATATCACAATACCTACATTTAGAGCGTTATTAGTATATATTCACCCTAATGAGAGACTGTAGCTCCACCTCAGTGTATATCAAATACCTACATTTAGAGTGTTTATAATATATTTACCTTAATGAGAGACTGTAGCTCCACCACAGTGTATATCACAATACCTACATTTAGAGTGTTAATATACATATTCACCCTAATGAGAGACTGTAGCTCCACCTCAGTGTATATCGACAATACCTACATTTAGAGCGTATTAGTATATATTCCCTTAATGAGAGACTGTAGCTCCACCTCAGTGTATATCCACAATACCTACATTTAGAGTGTTATTAATATATATTCACCCTAATGAGAGACTGTAGCTCACCTCAGTGTATATCATAATACCTAATCCAAGTCCTTTAAAAGGTTTTTTCACGTTCACAAATGACTTTTACAAACGTGGTGGTTCTACTATGGCATCGCTCAAGGAACCCTTGGTGGCATCTTTGTTTTTAAGAGTGTAGAAGCTTCTACATCTATCTAAAACATGGTTCTTCAGGGGAACCAAATGTGGTTCAAAAGGAACCCGTTTGGCACCCTCTGTCATGGAGAAGTTCTAGTGCCTCCAGTACTGTGGAGGAGATGGTTTCTAACTCCTCCTCCATGTTCCAGCCCGCCTGCATCCCACCTGTCTGACAGGTAACCAACTGACATGTTCCACAAATCCAGACTGCAGAATCTTTATTCAAGCAACACGGCTGCTTCCCCTGTTCCCATGACAACAGCAGCATGCAATTTGGCCTTGAATCGCCGGCGAGGAACTCGGGGACATGTACGCTGGAGAAGTGATTCAGTTCAACCAGTACTCTCTTATAAAACATAAGGATCGTTCCCAAGCCCACCATTAGAGAACCCAGCACCATTTACTACACTCTCCACCATTCACTCAAATCAGGGCTCTAGGTTTGTAGAGTGTAATGTCAGAACCCAGACAAGCAACTCTAACATTCACGGCTGATTTTTTGTTGATTCCGTTATCCAATGTGACTTACACTACATGGACAAAAGTATTGGGACACCTGCTCATTAATTGTTAAAATAAATGGAATGTGTGTATTTCTTTGTGTGTGTGTGTGTGTGTGTGGGGGGGGGGGGTTGGTGTTGGATGATCCTCAACTTCCCACCTCATTCCCAACTCATCCCAAAGGTGTAGCATGGGCTCACACAGGTGGAACGTGGGCTAGTGGGTTCCCGGCTGGGCATGGGCTCTGAGTGGGTTTGTACATACTTTGTTAGTAGCGCTTCCCAAATAGGCACCCAGCTTAGTCTCACATGGGTCCTATACAGGCCTCATATGCAGTGTACTAACCCAGGTGGGGCCTGTGTGAAAAGCTTCCACGAACACCAGGTGACATTACAACTAAATGACCCTCGTCCTCAAGCTGCCACTGTAACATCAACTACCGGCTTGAAAAGTATTAGAAAACAGAGATGAGGGGTAGTGAGAGAGAGAGAGAGAGAGAGAGAGAGAGAGAAAGAGCGAGCGCACGGGGGAGAGAGAGAGAGAGAGAGAGCGCACGGGAGAGAGAGAGAGAGAGGGAGAGAGTAAAGCCCACATTGATCCGCTCTGATTGAGCTCTGGCAGGTTCTCCTCTGAAGTGAATGAGGAAAATGAAGAGTAATAAATCAGTAGGGCTGTAAGAGCAGAAAGGCCTCTTTTAAAAGAATGCTTTTCAGATACTGGACTGAAAAAGCGTGAGAGCGAGACTGATCAAAGCAGAGCTATATAAGCAGAGAGAGGGGAAATACAAAACTACTCCTACACACACTTGCACATAAACATAAAGACAGTGGTCAGTGAGTGTGTCTACCTGTAAAACTGTGTATAACATAAGTACTAACCCCCAAAAAAAGTCAGTTCTCCATGGTTTGAACCCTGTAGCCGCTTCGGTACACTGTGTAAATAATCCTGGATTAATGGTCCAATAGAAATGCTCTAATTTACTTATTTTACATTGACTTCCATTCAAAGTTAGGAACATTTTGGAGATACATGGTTTTCATTGGACAGCGACCATATATTAGAATAGACCCACATAAACAAAAACCTAGCGGTCAGAATGTGCTGCTGGTCAGTAAAGGTACTAATATGTTGGTTAGAAGGACACAGGTTTGGGTGCTGATCTTCTCTGTGAACTCCAGACACTGAATGGACTTGTTCAGTCCACCAGCAGCTCACCGGATTTCATTATCCTGCAGCTGTGGAGGTTTCTGAGGTCTGACGGCTACGTTTCTGCTGGACAGCCATGAGACAAAACCAGCCCACATTCACTCACACACACACACACACACACACACACAGGTGTGATTTCACCTGTATGAGAGCAGAGTATGTGTGCGTGCGTGTTTAATGGAATGCAAAGAGTTTACCTGTATCTGTACTGTAAGACATGTAATCCCCCATTAACCCCCCCCCCCCCACACACACACACACACACACGCCTATCATTACTGTACCCTTACTGGACCGTTCTGTATGTATGAGGCGAGAGAGTGAGAGAGCGAGAGCGAGAAAGAGAGCGAGAGAGAGAGAGAGAGCCCACGCAAACAAGCGTAAAATAGAAAGAAAGCAAGACAGCAAAAGAAAAAGTGAGACAGCAAGAGAGTGAGAGAAGTGAGAGAAGTGAGAGAGAGGAGAGAGAGAGAGAGAGAGAGAGAGAGAGAGAGAGAGAGAGAGAGAGAGAGAGAGAGAGAGAAAGAAGCGTGGGAGAGAAATGGCACTAGAAAGAGAGAGAGAGTGAGTGATGGCGCTAGGGAGAATGACAGAGCGAAAGAAAAAGAGAGAGAGCGCGCAAGCGATGGCGCTAGAGAGAGTGACAGAGCGAGAGAGAGATATGCGCTAGAGAGTGAGTGAGAGAGTGGTCGAGAGAGAGAGGGAGAGGGGTTATGGTTCACTCTGTGTGTTTCTCACACTCTCTCTGCATTCCTCAGTCTCTGGCTCGGAGCCTTTTACACACACGGCCATTGGACGCCCCGTTGCTAAGCGACACCGGTTACCACAGAAACGGGTAAATGGAATTTAGTCAAACTACCTCCGGCAAGAAACTTCACTGTAACATTATTACACACTGCAGCAGTGTGTGTGTGTGTGTGTGTGTGTGTGTGTGTGTGTGTGTGTGTGTGTGAGTGGGTAGATGTGTGTTATAAGTGTGTCATGATTCAGCATGTGTGCGTTTGTCTCACACTGTAGGGATTCTCAAAGCAGTGATTATGCGTGTGTGTGTGTGTATAATTTCATGCACTGTTCAGCAGTGTGTGTGTGTGTGTGTGTGTGTGTGTGAGGGAGACAGCAGTTTCTAGATTACCTTGAGGGCCATTTGCATTAAACTCATTAGAGAGCAGTAAACCTACACTGCAGAGTGACCAAACATGCACTACAGCGGTAAAGCCCTGCTAACACCAGCCTTACTGAACCACTGACCACTCGAAGCACGATCAACCACTGGATAAACATGTGCAAAAGTTTTAGCTCCCTGTAAAAATTAGAATGAAAAAGCTCCTTATCTGAGCAGTACGTGTTTATTTAATAAGTATTTCTTTATAGTACCTAATGTTTATTCATTTAGTATTTAGTAAAACACTGATATTAGAATAAACACTAATAATATTCATACAGAAAGTCATGATTTTACATCACTGTGCTCATTATCATCTCCAATGCTCTCCTCATGAGAGTCTAGTATTACTTATAGTCATCATCCAACGCCTGGTTTGATAAATCAGTGAGCTGCTGATGGAATTGAACACATGCTACCTGGGGGCGTCCAGGAGAAACCTGGAACCAAGCTTCCTTCTTCCTTCAAACCAGCTCCCGAAATCTCAACTACTTCCTTCAAAATGAGAAATTCAGGAGTTTTTACAGTAAAGACCCCAAGTGTGGCTCACAGAAACACAACCAGCCCGGTTAGGCCTGAAACACCTGATAACAACATTACATGTCTTTTAGCTCATTTCATTACCTCATATCTAGACCATTAAGATGTAAAAAGAGCACAGTCTCTCTCTCTTTCCCTCCATCTCTCTGGCTCTCAACCATTACAGCAGCCTTACAAATGAATAACTTCCAGAGAATTATTTACAGCAGAAAAAAGAAGGAATAACCATCTAAAAAAATGCAGTGGTGGGGGTAACAGGTTCCAACAAACGAGGTGTGCAACAGAACAGAAACTGACCAAACACAACCCACGCCGAAACACAACACCGGACAATAATTACACCAAGTACAAAGGGAGATAAACACAATTACATCTAATTATACAAAACAAAATGTTAAAAAGAACCCCCTCATTTCTTTCACAATCGCCTCAATGTGTTGGTAATAGTCATAGGTGTATTTACACTGCAGTAAATACATCTAGAATATCAGGCTCAGTGTGGCTCAGCAGTCTAATGTGCTACCACTACGGCCTGGGGGTAGTGATATCGAATCCCGAGCCATGCGATCAGCCATGTCACTCCACTGCTGCGTTCTCTTCACTGGCTTCCTGTAGCTGCTGCCCGCATCAGATTTAAAACCTTGACGCTGACCTACAAAGCCAAGAACGGACCAGCCCCTCCGTACGTAATGGCAACGGTCAAAAGCCGATCCGCACCAAGAGCCCTTCGAGATTCAAGTACGGCTCGGCTTGACCCGCCATCCCTCAAAATCTGCGGAAGACAAGCGTCCAGGCTTTTTTCTGTCCTGGCACCAAAGTGGTGGAATGTACTTCCCCTGGGTGTCTGAACGGCCGAGTCGCATGCTGTCTTCAAACGCAGACTGAAGACCCACCTCTTTCGAGAATACTTGGGCGAATAGCAGAGTACTATGGTCAGCTTACTGACTTGTGTTCAGTAGTATCTAAGCTTAGAGGTATCTTTGAACTATTAGTCTATTCTAACTAGCTAAGGTTTTTCTTGGGTAAATAGCAAAGCACTTTTATAGGTTGCTCTGGATAAGAGCGTCTGCTAAATGCCGTAAGTGTAAATGTAGATGGCGCTCTCTTTCCCTTAAATCACTCTACAGCGAAGTTGGCCAAAAAAGGTTCAAAAGAGGCCTTACTCTAAGACGTTTCCTTAAGTCCTTACCGTCCTAGAAATGCTCTAAATGACTGCTCCATTGACTTTCAATCAAAGCTAAGAGAATCTTCTTTTTGTCGCCATTTTGGAGATACATGTTTTTCATTGGACGGCGACGATATACACACAGTATATGGTCACAGTCATGCAAAAACCTTGTATCTCCATAACGACAACTTTACAGGAGAAGGAAAACTTTGAATGGGAATCAATTAAGCCTGCTGGGCCTCAACACCCCCCTCTGCAACTGGATCCTGGACATCCTGACAGGGAGGCCCCAGTTAGTCCGGTTTGGGGACAGCAGCTCCAGCACCATCACCATGAACACTGGGGAACCCCAGGGCAGTGTACTGAGTCCTCTGTTGTTCACCCTGCTGACTCATGACTGTGTTGCGAAACACAGTTCTAACAGCATCATAGTTCGCCGATGATACAACTGTGCTGGGTCTCATCAGCAAAGGCGACGAGTCAGCATACAGAGAGGAGGTGCAGCAGCTGACAGACTGGTGTACAGTCAACAACCTTCACTGGAATGTAGAGAAGACCAAGGAAATGGTTGTTGACTTCAGGAAAACAAGACAAGACCACTCTCCGCTCAACATCAACCTCTCCTCTGTGGAGATTGTTAAGAGCACCAAGTTCCTTGGTGTCCACTTAGCGGAGAACCTCACCTGGTCCCTGAACACCAGCTCTACAGCCAAGAAAGCCCAGCAGCGTCTCTACTTCCTCCGGAAGCTGAGAAAGGCCCGTCTCCCTCCACCCATCCTCACCCTCTTCTATAGGGGGACAGCCTCTGACCACAAGACCCTCCAACGCATTGTGAGGACGGCTGAGAGGATCATCAGAGTCTCTCTCCCCTCCGTTATGGACATTTACACTGCCCGCTGCATCCGCAAAGCAACCAGCATTGTGGATGACTCCACCCACCCTTCACACAGACTCCCTCCTGCCATCAGGAAGAAGGTACGGCAGCATCCGGTCCAACACGACCAGACTCTGCAATAGCTTCATCCCCCAAGCAATCAGACTTCTCAACTCAACTTCTGAACTGATGTCTTTTCTCTCTCTCTCTCTCTCTCTCTCTCTCTCTCTCTCTCTCTCTCTCTCTCTCTCTCTCTCTCTCTCTCTCTCTCTCATAAAATGGGAAGCATTTTTGCACAAAGCATTTGCACTAATAACTTTACTACCTCACTGGACTCAATATTTATTACACACTGCACAATTTGCACACTACCCCCAATTATTTATTATTCTCTGTCTGTACTGTGTTGTGTTGTCTGTTGTGTTGTCTGTCCGCACTTGTATTGTGTTGCACTTGTGTTCTGTATGCACTGTGTCTATGTTGCACCATGGTCCTGGAGGAACGTTGTTTCGTTTCACTGTGTACTCTGTATGTAGCTGAAATGACAATAAAACCCACTTGACTTGACTTGACTCAATGGGAAATTTTATTCCAGGTAATTTTGGAGCATTTCTATTGGTCCATTCATCATAAAATTGTGACAATGTAAAGAACGGTCGTCAGATTCACATTATGCCAAAAAAAGTGACTGTGACTATATGTATACACACACACACACACACACACACACACTCTCTCTTCAAAGCCTCAGTGGTGTTAGAGAGGGAACAGAGTCAGAGTACTAGCGATAGGCCGCAAACAAAACGATGGAGGGACAGGCGGAGGAGAAGAAAGTGGGAGCTTAAGCGGAAGAATGTCGAGCGGAAGGAAGTTTTTAAAGTGGCCTCTGCACCTGGGAGGGAAAAGGCAAACAAACAGATCCTCTAAAACCACAATATCCTCTACAGTGTCCAGAGAAAGGTGACCACAGCTTTAAAACCAGAGCCAGAGAAGGTCATAGATGAAAAAAGGTCTTCATATGAAAGTGTAGTGAGGGTCCGTCTCGACCTTGACCTCAGCGTTCACCAGCGGAAGTCCATATTTCTAGATAACGGTAAGCCATACAGTGTCGGAAAGCACATAAGCAAGTTTATACTGAACACCTCCCCCCGGTGTGAGAAGTGTGTGTGTGTGTGTGTGTGTGTGTGTGTGTTAGTTCAGACGATGCTAATTGGTCTCCATAGACTTCCATTACACGTCTTTTCTGATCTATGCTCGGATGGACAGGAGAAAGTGTGGAAATATGATACAGACTACGGCTTTGATGGTAAATGTGAGTGGCGTTGTTGAGAAAGTCTTATTTATTAAAGAAAAGTCCCCTCATCAGATCCTCAGCCTACGCCAGATCTCACAAGACGCCACATAATAAAGGCTCAGAGTCAGTCATCTGCTTCTCCTGAGGGGAAACTCCTGTGTCCTCTACAGTGAGGAGATGCACATATTGCTTAAATGATAAGACATTTAAAGCGCATTATTAACCCATATAAATCCAAAACTATTACAGCGATTTTTGCATATTCAATACACATTACATATTTTATTAATTTTTAATAAAAGGCTATTATTACACAGTTGCACTATTAGTTACTAGGAGAGGCTTGACAGCATTTTTTTGTCCTTTACCACAACTTTAAGTATCTGCGAGGAAAAAAGATGGTATCGGATTGGTATCAGTACCAGCAAACAACTAAGCTCTTAATAATAATTAATTATTATTAATTTATATTTGTATTTATTAATGTTTTGGTGGTTGTAAAGACTATAAAAACAGTTCACATGCCATAAATATTGTTGGAAATTAATAATCTAGAGTGATTTCTAACTGTAGGAGCGATGAGTTTTTTTATTGATTAGACTGACAAGGATATTTCCATTAACGTTTTTAATAATATGTAACAAAAATACAGTAAAATGACTACAAATATGAGCCTCCTTTATTATGTGTTAATGAGGAGCGAGTAGGGGTGCGCTAATGACGTCGCTGTCCCAATTATTGGGTTATGCCTCAAAAACGAGAAGAGGGGGGCTGCTCCTCTCTATTTGCACATACACAGTTCACATTTCAGAATAAAAGTCCTAAGGCCATATAATAATTACAAATTCATTTGTATTTATTAATGTTTTGGTGGTTCATTATGTTTTTTAATAATACGTAACAAAAATACACTAAAATAACAATACAAATCTGAGCCTCCTTTACTATTTGTTATTTTTGCATTTGTAATTATTATTATATGGCCTCAGGACTTTTATTCTAAAATGTGAACTGTGTATGTGCAAAGAGAGAGGAGCACCCCCTCTCTTCTCGTTTTTGAGGCATAACACAATAATTGGGACAGGAACGTCATCAGCTCACCCCTACTCTCTCCTCACGCCGCAAGCTACTGAGCTAATGGCTTCTTCATGGTGTTGTGCTGAAAATCCCAGATCAGCAGATCTAGAAACCCTTAATCCAGCCCCTCTGACACCAACAATCATGCCACGCTCAGGGTTCCTGAGCCAGCAGCTTCATCAGTGGTCAGAATCTGCTGTCGGTCAGTAAAGGTATTGAGATGTTGGTCAGAAGGAACATCGGTTTGGGTGCTGATCTTCTCTGTGAATCCAGACACTGTATAAATTTGTTCAGTTCCACCAGCAGCTCGTCTGATCTACTTTAATGAAGGACTGATTAGATGCAGACTAGGTGTTGGATGGGAGCTGGAACCACTGGTCTTCTTCCAGTAGAGTGCTGGGAATGGTTAACACACACACACACACACACACACACACACACACACACACACACACACACACACACACACACACTTCCCTCTGGGATATATGAATAGATATACGAGCTCTCTCTTGACCGGATGGTTGGATTTTCCTCCAGCTGTGTGATTCACTCCTCCATTCACACTCGGCGCCATCAGAACCAGATCAGTGTATTTCTTTAACACCGCTCAACACCAGTCCCTCGTGTTTCAGACACAGATCAGGTTCTCCTGTTCTTCCCCCAAATAAAGAGACTACAAAGACGGGGAAGGCCACATGTGATGTAATGAGCGAGAAGAAAGGGGATGATGGGAGATCAGACACTGAGCTGGTGCACATACATAACTGACTCCTTCCAAACTGGGACCAACTGGGCCTTTTTATTCCTCAAAACATCTGCATTGTTAAACAGAACCCAGATATCCCAACAATAAACTCATTAAAGTTTACGTGGCCCAGTGAAATGGATTGGTATGTGAAACTGGAGCTTTTTTGGGGAACTATGTTTTTCGTTGTATAAAGAAGCTCCATGCTGCCTTTATTGGTGGATGCACTGTAGTAGTTTTGGGCATTAGAGGTGGTAAGACACTACTGATACTACTACTATTACAACAGTCTAATATTTTCTGATATTCAGTCTTTAAGAATCAGGCATTAAAAAGAATTGTGTAACACAAAGCAACACAATTTAATAATAATAAAATTCCATTTATAAGGCATCACAGTAACATTTACCAAATTAGCAAACTGCAGTTTCTCTCACTGAACACACTCATGCTACTTCACCGTTTGTAAATGAAGATTCCGATTGGGGACGCACCGATCCGGCTTTTTCAGTTCCGATACCGATACGATACATAAACTCTGCATATTGGTTGATACCCGATACCGATAGCATTGCTGTATTAATCCATAAACCATATACCTCACCATGTGGGAGAGACTTAAAGCATCAGGACTGACTTAATCATAACTTTATATAATATAACAAATTAACACAGATATAAATGTACTACATTGCCATTTGTCATTTATTTATTTGCATATTTAGTGCCGTCTCACACCAACAAATTAAAATGAAAGGATCAGTTCCATGGATTGGCCTAATTATCCGATACCCGATCCAGTGAATTTAGTTAATTTTGGGACCCATATCTGATCCTAATATCAGATTGGTGCATCCCTACTTCTGATTGGCTGTGCCATTGTGTTTAAATGTCTTTTGAGCACTGTGTTCCTCTCCATCTCAGGAAATGGAGATTCCAAGGAGTGGAAATGGATATTCTAACTGGTGTTGCTACAGAGTTTGACCGAGTGTTGCATCACCTTGGTTTGACCACTAACTTTTAGAATTACTGTAGCCATTTTAACTGGTTCGACCACAGACTGAATTACTGCTGGTTCTGCTGGTTTATCCTAGAACTGAAATGGAGATTTGGGGATTCTCAATGGTTCTGCCACTGGGTTTACCAAGCTGAAACATGGATTCTAATAGGTTCTGCCTTGAAGCCTGACTGTCCGTAATCCCAGCCCCGAACTGAAATAGAGATTCCGACAATAATCAGCCTGAACCCAATCAAAGAGTGACGAGGCATCACTGCTAAGAACATGTACCAATCAGCCAATCAGCCATAACATCAGAACCACCTGGCTAATATTGAGGGCCCCCCCTTGTGCTGCTACAACATATCTGACCATTCAAGATCTGGACTACACAAGGCCTCTGAAGGAGAGTCCTGTGGTATCTGGCAGCAAGATGTTAGCAGCCTCCATGGATCAGGTGCCCATGATCCTGTCGCCCTAGTGTTTTGAATGAAATGGGTGTAGCGTTACCATGGCAATGAGCATAGCGTTAGCACTGATTGTCCTTTCTCGGACCATATTTGGTAGGTACAGACCACTGCATACCAGAAAAAAACTGCCTGCCATTTTAGGGATGTTCTGACCCAGTTATCTAGCCATCTCAATCTGGTCCTTGTCAGAGTGCCTCAGATTTACTTACTCTTGGCCCCTTTTTCCTGCTTCAACACATCACTCAAGAACTGACTGTTAACTTGCTGCCTATTGGACCCCTCCCCCTGACTAATGCCACTATAGATGGGGATAATCAATCAATGTGTTTCACTTTACTTGTCAGTGGTGTTAATGTTATGGCTGATCGGTTCTAAATTCACTTGGCTTTGCTGGTTCTGGCCCATAGGTTGAACGCTGGACAGCTCAGGAGTACAGAAATCAATGCAAGGCAGCCTTTGGACACATACGGTGGTTCCACCAAGGCCCCTTTTGCGCCGCACCTGTGCTGGTGTGTACACCCTGCCCTCGGTGTCGCTTTCAATACGTCTTTTGAGACACTCGAAACAAAACCAAACCACACCTGCACAACAGTCGAGCGTCTGTCCTGGATCCCCACTGGCCGCCTTACTGTGACACACTGTCCTCAATTTCCTTACATTACGCCCCAGACTGCAGGTCAGAAAACTAGGCCAGCTACCAAAATCCAGACGACAGAAATACAACAACAGAGAGACCGATGAACATTCATCTGAAGTTACATAATGAATTACATAATCGCCATAGTTGCAGTAATAGTATGTGCATTTTGTGGTTACAATACCCACATTTCCATGGTTACAATACATCTTTCTCTATGGTAATGCTACACCTATTTCTGCGATTATACTACATGCATTTTATATAGTTACACAACACCAGTTTCCATGGTTATGTGGCATTTATTCTGTGGTTATGATCCATCCATTTATCCACCTGTTTCCATAGTTGCAAGACATCATTGTAGTGGTCGTGCGACCCCCATTTCCACTGTAATGCTTAAGGCATGTCCATATGCTACATCTGTTTCCATTAGTTAAGAGTCGCCCACTGCCTTGGTTACGCTACACTACGCTAATCTCTTTCCATAGTAATAGAGTTACAATGGTTACATGGTTATATGACACCAATCTTTATGGTTACAATATGTGGATTTCTGTCATTACAATATCTTATTGGAGTGGTTACACTACAATAATTTCCATGGTAATGCAACACACATTTCTGCAGTTACAGTGCACACGCCACAGCTGTTGGCATAGTTATGCTCCAACTGTTCCATTATTATGATACATCTGTTTCCATGGTAACTCTATATCTATTTCCAGACTTAGGATGCGTCATTATTTGGACTGCAATGCCGCACGATTCCATTGTTACTCTACATCTGTTTCCATGGTTGTGATTTGTGATGTGAACATTATTTACATTTTTCTCCAATTTTGGATCATGAATTATTCAACCCGTATACCCACAACGATGCGTGCACAGTCAAGCTGCTAATTTTTCATAATGCAATATCACGGGGCAACCAACGCGCCTGGAGGGAGCCATCAGACACCAGTGACTGTCAGCACCACAACAAAGCGATGTGGAGAGACTGACCAATTTTGTTGTAACAGTAACAGGTACATCTATTTCAGCAGTTACATTGTACTTGTTTCCATGGTTTTCCATGGAAGCGGCATGCAGGAAAACGCAAACACTGTCAACTGAGCCGTTTAAATTTCACTAATTAATCGTACTTGCGGCAAAACTCTATGCTAATATCAGCTCCACCCATTTCTTTGGTAACACTACACACATTGCCATGGTTACTCTCCACCCATTTCCATGGCAACAATATGCTCACTGCCATGATAAAGCTGCACCAATTGATTTGGCAACAATATGCACATTGCCATGGTTACTCTCCACCCATTTTAAAAGCAACACTATGCCCATTGCCATGGGAACGCTAAACTCAGAAAAGCTCATTTCTGTTGTATATTTCAGCACTTTTTTCTAAATCAGAATGCTTTCTTATGACTGATGGACACACACATACACAGAGAAGGTGAATTGGGCACTGCGAGCACATACACAGCTGTGATCATCTTTGAAGGTGATTTTTCCCGCATATGAAGACTCACTGGAATTACCGAGCATTTCTCGGGTATTTCCTAAAGCGGTAGTGAGTTGATGTCCTGAGTCACAGCCTGAGTCACAGAAGAGCACTGCGGCTCGGTGAACACACCGCCGCCAAGGTGCTGGAAAACACTCTTTGTTACAACGACGGAACCAACTGAGGCCTCTGGACACCCCCCCCCCCGGTTTACAAACAGGAGAGAACTTTAATATCAGAGTCAATGTAACCTACAGAGAAACAGAAACACAGACAGACTGACAGACAGACCTCTAGATAGAACGAGATCAAAAGAGAGCGAGCGAGCGAGAGAGAGAGAGAGAGAGAGAGAGAGAGAGAGAGAGTTTCCTGAACTGTCTGTTCTAATGAAATATAAAACACCTCCCTTAAACACACACACACACACACACACTCGGAATAGTCCCTGCAAGCTGCTCACAGGTTCAGTAATAAGAGCAGTGACTGTCTGAAGCTAATGATGTCGGCTCTCGCTCTCACACGCTGTACGAATGTACGGAACAAATTCAAGTATAGACACAAACCCAGCGTCAGGAGGGCATTCAGCTGAGCAACCAACCGAATCACAGTGGCCCTTTAAACCCAGTCTCTACTAC
Source organism: Salminus brasiliensis (assembly GCF_030463535.1). Taxonomy (NCBI): domain Eukaryota; kingdom Metazoa; phylum Chordata; class Actinopteri; order Characiformes; family Bryconidae; genus Salminus; species Salminus brasiliensis. The sequence continues at coordinate 22,834,268 of NC_132890.1, read as the reverse complement.
AAGCTGCCAAACAAATACCAATTCCTGCAGTAAGGGCCCAAGTTCCCAAACCTGTTGTGTTAGTGCCAAGATCATCCTAAACAGAGCTGGGGGAGCGCTTGCTTTTTGGAAACGCAAGTCCGAAGAGGAGAAGGAAAAAAAAATAATAAAAAAAACACACCACATTCATGGTGGAGGGATACATGCGGGGTGTTGTGAGGTAAATAAGTCCCCAATTTTGACATTTGTATTGTAAAAAAAGATTTGTTTTTGAGAATGTCAAAAACGTTAAAACTGGGAAGACTGGAAGAGGAAAACTGTTCAAATCTCCATCTCTAGTCGTAATGACGTCAACAAGCCAGCCATACACACACACACACACACACACACACACACACACACACACACACACAAGAATGCGAGACCCAAACATAACACTGCGCCTCTATATTTGGTTTGAATTTTCTTCTCTAAATAGTGGCGTCTTTGGCAATAGAGCAGAGAGGGGCGAGAGAGAGAGAGAGTAAGTAAGGGAGAGATAGAGAGAGATGTACAGAAGTGAACGGTGGGAGTGATTTGCAGTGTATTAGTGCACACTGTGGGCTAATGATGAGATACCTAATCCTAACAGACACCCCGAACACTGCATATTTCATATGTATATACACGCACACACGCGCGCACACGCACACACACACGCATGTGCAAGTTAACCTTTTGAAGCATAGGTTCATTACTGCGTTGTTAATCACAATACAGAAACTATTTGGTAAGAGTTCAACGTGATGCGTGGCGTCCCACAGGGTTCTATCTGAGGGTCAATAAAACTGGGTTTATTATGACAGTACTGCAGTTACTTTACTGCAGGGTGAGGAACTGAAGCGTGGGTCTATGGACAGGGTTTAAGGAGTTCAGATGATAGAATGAGGGTGTGTGAGCAAGAGAGAGAGAGAGAGAGAGAGAGAGAGAGAGAGAGAGAGAGAGAGAGAGAGAGAGAGTCCAGTTAAAGTTAATTTCTATTGATTTTGATTATATTAATCTGTTTACATTCATTATGTTTACAGTTAATAGCAACTGTCATGCATGTAAAGCTCTGCTCAACTGAACTGTAGTGAGAGAGAGTGAGAAAGAGAGAGAAAGAGAGAGAGAGAGAGTTAGTTTAAGTTGCCAAAAAGAGAACAGAGAGGGTGAATGAGACTCCGAGAGAGAGAGAGAGAGAGAGAGAGAGAGAGAGAGAGAGAGAGAGAGAGAGAGAGAGAGAGAGAAGTGGTAAAGTGAAAGTATGAAAGAGAAGCATGGAGTCTCTCTCTCTCTCCCACTTTCTCTCTCGCTCTCCCTCTCTCTGTGTCTCTCAGTCCCTCTCTCTCCCTCTCTCCAAATATGGCAGGTTTGAGCCTGACTCGGAGCCATGCGGGTTTTGGCCAGAGTCTGCAGCTCCCTCAGAGCGATTAGATCACACTCCCTCCCTCATCCCGCTCTCCCTCGCCCTCTCTTTTTTTTAGCTCCCTCTCTCACTCCCAGCTACACACACACACACACACACACACACACACACACACACACACACACACACACACACAATGTTCTGTGTGAACTCCTTCACTTGTCCTACATTGTTTTTGCTTTAAAATGAGTGAAAGAAGAGTCACACACAGATTCAGCGCCTAGAAACACTGCAAACCCTGACAGACTAATCTCCTAAAAACCTGAAATATAGAACCAAACCTCAAAACACTACAACCCAAAAGATCCCACTGAAACCAAGATCCTAAAACCTGCCACCACTACCTAAAACCTAGAGCCAAAAAAATACAACCAAAATCCAAAACCGTGAACTGAAGACCACAACCCAAAGACAAAGAATATAAAACCCACAACCCCCAACAACTACCACCCAAAACCTAGACGTCAGTAAGTAAAACTACTACCTAAAACACCAAATTCTAAACTCAGAAGCCCAGAATGTAGACTCAACCCCCAAATCTGAAACAGCACGGCAAAGACTAAACCCAAAGCTTATGACTCTAAAGACACACACTAGAACCCAAATCAGAAAACAACATAGAAGACCCTCCTAAACCCCAGACCCAGAAACATACAGCTCAAAGGCCAGAACCGAATTCTAAAGCATAAAACCCTAAACCTAAAATTACAAAACCAGAACCTACAACCTCCAATCTAGAACACAAAACAGAACCAAGAAACCAAAAGCCACATCCCGTAATGCAAAACCAAAATCTCAAACACCCAGTCCAACAGTCTAAAACCCTAAACATCCCAAACACCCAGAAAGCCCCAAACACCCAGAAAGCCCCAAACACCCAAACACCCCAAACACCCAGAAAGCCCCAAACACCCAAACACCCCAAAGCCCCAAACACCCAGAAAGCCCCAAACACCCAGAAAGCCCCAAACACCCAAACACCCAAACACCCCAAACACCCAGAAAGCCCCAAACACCCAAACACCCCAAACACCCAGAAAGCCCCAAACACCCAAACACCCAGAAAGCCCCAAACACCCAAACACCCCAAAGCCCCAAACACCCAAACACCCCAAAGCCCCAAACACTCAAACACCCAGAAAGCCCCAAACACCCAAACGCCCCAAAGCCCCAAACACCCAGAAAGCCCCAAACACCCAAACACCCCAAACACCCAGAAAGCCCCAAACACCCAAACACCCCAAAGCCCCAGAAAGCCCCAAACACCCAGAAAGCCCCAAACACCCAGAAAGCCCCAGAAGGCCCCAAAGGATCAAACACCCAAGACTGTTCAGAGGAAAAGGCTGATCATGTTTTTCACTCTGCCTAACATTCAACACACTGGATGAAATGCAGGAATCCCAAAACAAAATCCGGGTACTTCTATCGCGTGCAGGCAGCCACACCCACACCCACACCCACACATCAGAGGGGAGGGAGTGTGAGTAAAGATACAGTGTAAAAGATGTAAAATGTTCTGAGCAGTATTCTAAATCCTTCCTCATTCATCCTCAGCGAGGGGGGAGAGAGAGAGAGAGAGAGAGAGAGAGAGAGAGAGAGAGAGAGAGAGAGAGAGAGAGAGAGAGAGAGAGATTCAGTAATCTTTATTCCCAGGGCCCGCACTGCTGCCCCTCCTATTTATGGAAGCACATAGACTCTCAGCTCTTCCTTGAATCCGCCCCTAAACCTTCCAGAACCTCCAATAACCTTTGAGAACCACAATCACTTCAAAACAGAGGAATAAGCAAGAGGAGAAGTGTGTACCCCTCCCCCCAAAATTACGCTAAGACCAAAGGCCAAACCTACCCCAACCCTTAGAAAAGGCTGGGAACTGACGGCCACAGTGACTAATTTTGGCCAGGGAGCCCTAATGATAAAGACCAGATGATAGAAACAGAAACAGAAGATAACGGCTTGCATCCTCTCCTCCTTCTCATGCAGCAACGTGAGAAGTCTTTGGCTTGGTTACGGAACTCTCAGAAACTGTCTACCTTGTTCTGCAAACCGGAAAAATATGAAGATCTTCTTCAATGAATTGACAAACGTGCTACCACTGTACAACACACCGGTCTCTATAAACACGGACTAGCACTAGCAGTCAGGGACTGTGGTATGAATGGGTCTGGCATGGTTAAGGCCCACCCATTTGTAAATCACTGGCCCACCCAAAAAGTCTGTTCAGGTTTACATTCAATAAGGAGTTATTAATAAACTAGAAAAAGTATATTTCCCATATTAAATGCAGTCATTGCTCAGCTTAAGCAATTCACAGGTGGTTGCCTCTAACCTAGGTAGTCCCTGGTTGCTCTGGTTTTCCTGGTGGTTGCTAGGGTGTTGCTGAGCGATAGCTATGGCATGCCAAGTGATTGGTTGCGGTTAAGGTGGTTAGCTCTTGAGCAGTATTGAGTATCGATGGACTAGCTGGTAGGGCTGCACCTAACGATTCATTTTTTATCGATTAATCTAATGTTGTTTTTTTGGGTTTATTAAATTAGTTGATTAATCTAACAGCTAATTTTTAAAATACTCTAATGGGAGCATGTTCGGAATTAAACAAATTTCTAAAAATAAGATAATGACAAAAATCCTTTAATAAAATAATAAAATAAAATTTAAGTCACTTCCCAAAGAACAATAGAGCACATTTTACAGCCCAAAATAAAATTATTTTACAATTATTTAACATTTCAAGCTGGCCGTACTGGTCGACCAGCTTAGCTGTTGGCAAGCATAGGGTATGTTGGTCATGCTGGGGCACGTTTGGTCAGAATGGTCATGCTGGTAAGCCAACTAAACCACCCCCACTCAAATGAAACCCCACCTTATACTGGTCAAGAGCTGATCTGGTCAATCAGCATTAGCAGTACACAAGATAAATATAGCATATCTGCTCTTTTTGGCTGGTGTAGATGTTCCTGGTTAACCTTCAGGCTCTTTGCGGTGGTGCAGCTCCAACACCCTCACCAACGGTTACACTTTAACACCCTGCTGAAAAAAGGAAAGCAGGTACAGAGTAAATCCTTAATAAATGGCCTCAGGGAGAGCTCGGGATCATCCTGCTCGGACTGTGCTGAAACACGGGCTGCAGGGTATTTATAAAAATCTAAATATCCGAGTCAAAGAAGGTAAAAACATCTTTTTTGGAAGCTTTGGCGAAAGCAAGCTTCTGTTATAAAACATGCTTATTAAGCACGACTCTCTCGGCATTAGGTAACTGAGCTCTCCTGCTGGGCCCGCTGCTCTACGAATCACTTTAATCATTAAGCTCATTGGATTCACAGCAGCGGGAGGCAGTCCACTGTAACTCCTTTTCAGGTCTGATTTCCAGTAAAAATGTGTTTTTAGCATTTAAAACAAGGGCTGTCCGGATCAGGGTTTTTCCGCTCCTAGATCTGATCAGAGTTTCTGAATGCTGAGCGTCAGCCGATACCGATCTGATCTTTGGGTTTGTACAAATAATTACCAACCACACAGTTTAGGGAAGATGTGCTGCTTAATAAACACTGAGACATTCTGGACTGATTCATTAGTTTAGTTGAGACTTTTCTTCAAATCATTTTTATTGTGTGTTTATTATCTTAAAATCCAGTCTGACTCACCTCCCTGGCCAATCAGCTCCCAGCTCCTTTAAAACACTGCCGTCTAATCACTTCCTATGTGTAGTGGTGCACCCTCTATACTGATCTCTGTTGTTGTCTGTCGACTACTGATGTGAAATAACTGGTTTATAGTGGGTGAACGTGCTAGTATTTGGGTTTCTATAGCTAGTGTGTGTGTGTGTGTATTAACATTAGCATTAGCCTACACTTCGCTCTAAATGGGTGCTGGTTCACAAACAATAAAAAGGCGTGAGGTTCTCCCGCTGGTAAAACGGAGCGTTTCAGTGGTAGTTTTATGAATGTTCAGATATTTTGGTCTGTTTTTATGTTCAACTGTAAAATAGCTCCATGCTGCAGACTCTAAACTCTTATTTACCTTCCGAGAACATTTGCACTGCTGATGAACATTTGCACTAATGACGCCTTGAGGACACCAGATTATGGTCTGAACACTGCGGTGAAAACAAAGACTCAGAACTGGATAATGATTAAAATAGCCAATACCCGATCCATTAAAATATGCCTGGATTAGCTCCGATCCCAATGGATCCACTGGATCACCAGTTATATATGTTGTATATTTAGTTTCAACACTCAACTTCATGTTCACTGAGGTGTCTTTATTGGTACGAATACAAGATTTTGTCTTAATAAAAGGGAAACTATACATTTTTTAAAGAAATCCAAATTTATGCATAATTAAATGGCTTAGTTTGGTGTGAAATGCTCCATCCTATAGACATCAAGTCAGAACTGACCCTGTCGCCAGTTATCAGGTTGTCCTTCCTTAAGAGCACTTTTGGTAAGTACTGATTACTGTATACTGTGAACACCCCACAAGACCTGCCGGATGTTTTGGCTCAAAGTCATCCTCAAAATTTGGTTCTGGTCAAGGTGTCTCAGATTCCTTCCCATTTCCCTGCTTTTATGCTCTAAGCCTAACTCTTAAACCTTTTAACTCTTTAAAAGCACAGGAACCCAAAACAAACTCCTTCTGAAAATGTATGAAACCATAAATGTTAAAAGGGAGCAACGTCTGCACTCTGGTCTCAAACTTTCTTAGTTCTGATAAACAAACACATCAACATACTTTCAGTTCTGGTCTTTGTGCTCAGGCCAAGACCACACCCAGAAGCCTTCATTCAACAGACATTCAACCAGCCTGCAAACACCCTTTAAAACACGGTCTCACAACATAGAGGGAAGCTCCTGAACTCTGAGTCACGGTTTGCTATCATTTCATCAGTTCAGGGATGAATTGATAAACCGGGTAGCCATGCTTCTTGCTTCATACTTCAAAACAAGAGCTTATGAACTGAATTGCCAATAATGAGTTATCTCTGGAATCTCTGTTAAAGCCAGCCCAAATGTCCAGGGCAGAAGTTCCAGGGAAAGGAAAGAAAAAGAGAGAGATAGAGAACGAGAGAACGAGAGAGAGAGAGAGAGAGAGAGAGAGATACAGTAGGTTGTATTTTCATATCTGCAGTGTTGTTCTTTCCCCCTGCTAAGTGCAACTTTGTCTTTTATGGAATGGCTGCTGTTGCAGTGAATGAGAACCAGATGTGGGCTGGAGGACCGAGTCGGACTGAGGGATAAAAATAGGCCCAGATGGAGGAATAGCACACTTCCACTGAGGAACTGGAGACTAGGCTAAGCCCCACCAGAGCTGCCCTGTCTAAATAAAAGAGAAACGGTCAAAATTTCAAGAAAAACGGGCCTAGTCAGGACTGTTCACAATGGTCGTGAACGGAACCAGACGCCTGAAAAGTTTAATGCCTCTATAAGCTCCCTCACAGACCATTATATAAAACCACCTGCCTAATACTGTGTAGGTTCATTGTGCACCTCCGAAACAGCTCGGACCTGTCGAGGCATGGACTCAACAAGACCTTGGAAGGTGTCCTGTGAGATCCGGCAGCAAGCGGAAACGTCGGAAGCAGATGCTAAAAGTCCTTGAAGCTGTGAGGTAGGACTTCCATAGACTTGGTGGAACATCCAGAACATGCCATAGATGCTCAATCAGCTTGAGGTGGGGGATTTTGGGAGGAACTGGAGACTAGGCTGGATGTTCATTGGATATTCCAACCAGACCTATGAGATGTACCCAACTGCATTCATAGCACTGTAAAAAAAAAAAAAAAAAAATGATCTCAAATGTTCTCAAATAGCCTACTTCATACATGCAGTCTACATAAGCTTGGACTATATTGCGAAACATAAATCTACTGTACATCTAAAGGTTCATATGGAAAGTCTCCGCTCTGTGTAATGAAGATCAAAGACTCTGATCAAGATTGTGCTGACCTGAGCCTCGCAATAACTTACAAAAATGAAAGTCTTAGCTAGGGGGGGTAAAACTGGGGCCCCTATACGGAGGTTTGAGACGATGAAAAAGTGCTGAGAATAAGGGCTTAGTTTTACAATGGATGACAACACAAACGACATTCAGGATTCAGGATGGCTGTTAAGGTTTTATTAGCCCCAGTACTAAAGTGGCAAACCTCCAGACAGCACTTTTGCTAGCACTTTAACATCAGTTGAGCACCAACCCACCCCAGTTCCATGGCTTGTTAGCTACATTAACACTGAACCTTTAGTACAATGGAGCAAACTTAAACACTGATCCCCCCCCTCAGTTCCATGACTTGTTAGCTTCATTAGCCTTGAAGCCCCAGTACTAAAAGTAGCAGACCTTTAGAGAGAACTTTGGCTAGCACTTTACCATCAGTTGGGCACCAACCCACCCCGGTACCATGGCTTGTTACTAAGAAACCAACTTCAGACATCACTTCTGATAGCCCTTTACCATCACTTAAACTAACCTCTCCTGCTATGTCTAGAAATGTGTTGCTAATTCTGGTGCTAAACTTTAACTCCACTGCTGCCACAGTCAAGAACAACAGTCCTGAATGGGAATGTTACAGGAGGGTCAGAAGGTCATTCTTAAATGATATGACTTTATATATATATATATAAAAGCGGGAATCCTGAGCGACGGGTAAATGTGAACATGGTCACTAAAACTACGAAACCCCCCCTATCCCTTTAAGGGGTCGATTCTGAGAGAAGAATAAATTACGGCCACCAGAACTGAGTTATTACAGCTGCATCTGTCCGGCTATTTTTGAAGCAGAGAAACAGAGAAATAGAACTACGGAAAGCTAGGAGGATGAAATAAAGAGAGGGCGTCAAACACAGAGCAAAGGAATGGGGTATGGACTGGAAATCACTCAGCCTAAAGTGTCCAAGATTTGCTGTAGTTTAAAACTGCAACTCCAAGGCTTATGTAGCCAAAAAGTAGTGGAAGCTTACACCCTACCAAATAGCACCATGACAACTGCATCCCACACTCCTCTCAGACTGTGTGGAGTTGTGAAAGTAGTAGCTTAGCGAAAAGTCAGACGGACATAAGCCTCACTGACCAGTGTGGTCATTTGGTATCTGACGTGTGTTTCTAGAGTTAGGAATGGGGAGTAAGGGCCTTGCTCACAGGCCCAACAGTGACCACTTAATGAATTCGGGTATCGAACCCACAACCTTGTCATCAAGAACCTAGCAATCTAACCACTGAACCACCACAGTCCCTGAACTTTTTGGGGCAAATGAATTTTGTGGGTTTTAGTGATTTGGGTGTGTATTTACAAAAATGAAGAATGTTTTGGCTGATCGACTGCTTCTGGGACAAGTGATCAATCATTCATTTGATGTTTTGTTTCCTTAAAAAACATCTGAGCAGTGCCATAGAACAGGAGTGGGCGACATGGGGGCTGGAGTCCATCGCAGTTTGCCGATTTCCCTGCTCTAACAGACCTACTAAACCTGGCAATTAACAGGAGAGTTGCACCTTCCTTTTTAAGAGTCTAGGTTTTGAGCTGCATCTGTTCAACAGGAATGACTGAAGGCTTCAGAACTAGTGATGTCCCGATCCGATCCAGTCATTCAAGTATTGTGTATTGGATCAGGTCTCAGCTACATTAGACCCAACACTCAATTTCCAATAAATCAGCACTGAGGTAGGGTACCTCACCACCTCACCACACATTCCCAACAAAGCAAGACTGAAGGATAAACAGTTGAACCGCTACTTCCAGGCCATGTTACATAGATACAGCACTCTAGTGGGTTTGCCATGTCTATCAAAATTCTTAGCAATGTGTTCTTGAGTCTCTGTGATGGTTGCAGAGTAAATAACAGTTTAACATATAAATCTAACTGGGGAAATAAAGTTCGCATTAGAGCATTTGCAACAAAACCCAACAACCACTTTCACAAAATATCCACCAATTAGACCTTTACAGTGGATAAAACCCTGGATAACTCTGATATGCCAACAATCTAGGCCAGTCGGTTTGAAATACACTCAAATCCATGGCCACATGCGCACACACACACACACACACACACACACACACACACACACACACACACACACACACACACACACATTGTAGTAATACCAAACTCCGGGGTCTTATTACATGATCCTAGAAACAGACTCTTTATTCATGCGAGGTCAATCTGAGCATAATGGCAGGATTTACCAGTGTCCCACAGCTATCAGCCCTGATGGACAGCTCTGTGCAGGGGAAGCCTCCATTTCCACGGCTGGCTTTCCGACACACACACAATCAGCAATCATTACCATTATTCCAATCATCATTAGCCGGGAAATTAGGGTCATTAGGATTGGCCAGAGCTTGATTTGGAAAGGTCCAGCCAAAGGACAGTAGGATCTCAACCCTCTGGATGGATACGAAGTATGAGGTTGCATGTATACACATCCATCAAACGCATGGATGCACGTAGTATAGACGGACATTTTAGTCCGACACACGCAAACAATTACACTGTTTTCAGAACATTTCACCAGCAACACTATCGGAAGCACTGGATTACCACAGGGAGCGCAGTGGGTAGCGTGTCATTCTCAGAGAATTCAATTTTAACATGACATCTGGATCGGAAGAGATGTTGCGAAGCTGGGTGAAATCTGGTGGGCCTTTTGACCACTGCTGCTGGGCAACGGTACCGAAAAATGTCTCCATCAAGCCTAATGCTTAGACTGGCAAGGCAACTGGCAATTCACTCAGGTCTCTACATTCTACCCAATTGGATCCTGGAAGCAAGGCTTTCCTTGTCCACAAAGGAAATGTTGCTACTATTAGAACAGGATGTTGGATAGTTAGTTAATCAAGCTTCAGTTTTAAGATGTTATTTATGACGATTTTCAAAACTATTAAGTTAATGGCATCTGTTATTTGAATCCCCTAAAACGGTGAAAAAAGCGCCATTGTCCAGTCTCTCACAGTGCAGTGCCTATAAAATAAAACGAAATCCGCCTATTTGGTTTGTTTGTCTAATGAGACAAAGCAGTAGGTCTTGAAGGTAGCAGGCATAATCTCTAAAGCCTAGTGCACTTCTAGCCAATATTCTCTTTAAAACAAACACTGAAGCAAACATCAAATATACCAAGCCCAGCCTTCTCCCAACGCCCCCAAGCCCAGCCTTCTCCCAACGCCCCCAAGCCCAGCCTTCTCCCAACGCCCCAAAGCCCAGCCTTCTCCCAACGCCCCAAAGCCCAGCCTTCTCCCAACGCCACCAAACCCAGCCTTCTCCCAACGCCACCAAACCCGCCACCAACAAACTCAATGTTTCCCCAACACCAACAGACCCGATGTTTCCCCAACACCAACAGACCCGATGTTTCCCCAACACCAACAGACCAGACGTTCCAGAAACACCAACAAACCCAACATTCAAAAACAAGAAACCCAACATTTTTCCCCAAAACACCCAATCTAACATTCCAAGAAACTGAAAATGAACACACGACAGTCACCAAACACCATGAAACCAGACATTCTTCAACTAATACCAACAAGCTAAACATTCTCCAACAAAGCTAAGAAACTCAACCTCAATTTTGTTTCTTTTTAACCTGTGTAAACATTTTCTCCATCACATGGCAACATTGTAATGTTCCAGTTTGAAGAAGTAAACTAGGAACTTGGAACCATTCTCCAGCGCTGTCTCCTCTCGGTTCATGCTCATTTCTAAACAATAAAAGTCAGCATTAGCGCTCAGGTTCTTCATCATAACCATAATCATTCCTGGCATTTTAGATTTCAGGTCTTACTAAATGCTGATGTTGAGGAATGTATCAGAAATGTTCGGCCTATGATACGTCTCTCAGTGGCCTCACACTTTGTTTCCATGCATGTCAGAAAGGTGACCTTGACCAATTCCATGTGGTCAGACTCAATATTATGCAGAAGCAGAGAGAAGCCATAGGAGAACGTGGAGTCTTAACGGTGGGGCTGATATTAGGTAGATTACGCTGTCAAATAAATCACGACACACAAGCCGCACAGTTTAGATCTACACACGCAAAAGAAGCTTATAGCCACAACACACACTCTCTCCCTCTCTCTCTCTGTGTGTGTATAATCACTCCACTGCAAGCCATTCTTCTAGGAGAGGCTCACGCTGAGGCCTCTTTCAAACAGCACGGGATACCAATCAATTCTGTAGCACAAACAGAAACATATGTCTCTGAAAAATGAAAGAGAGAGAAAGAGAGACAAGCAGAAAGAGACAATGGAAAAACAGACAAAGGAACAGCCAGGAGAACAGCCAGGAGAACCGCCGCAGAACGCTTCCCCTGGTCAACCAAGGTTAAGATGCCTTAGCCTCATCAGTACCAAAGTTTGCCAGTCCACACCTTGCTGGCACAGGCCAGTGTCCTTAAATGCCCCTGGAGGGAAGGAGGGACCGAGTAGGGGTAGCTGGGACAGGCGGCAGGGTGCCAGTCTCCCCTCATCACAAAGCAGGCCTCTCGGATGCCCGGCCTGTGCCAAGCTCTCATTCCAGCCCTTCAACTGTTTTCATTTCTTATTTCAAAAACATTAGCAGTGAAAACTTAAGGCTTTTTTCGGCGCGGAGCCGGAGAGCAGGAACAGGCTGAAAAAGGAAAACACAAACGAGGGCTATTTTAGGACTGTCAAACATGGCTCCAAAGAGCCATACAAAATCATTCCTGAAGCCCCGTAACATGGCGTGAAACCCAAACACAGATAATCAAACGCAGCAACACCATTTGCTGTGCTTAACACGTTACGTCAGCCTCCTGTCAGTTCGGGATGTTTTGGCCGGTCCGGCGTGTAACGTATGTGAACGCGGCGGGCCGAGCATTTAAGATATCAGCTTACCCACCTGTGGTGAAAGTGAACCCAACCAGAGTCGACACCAGCGCTGACGTCATTACTTCACGCACAGGAGAACGCTAACCTGAACTACAGAGCATTCCACAAATTCACCTCCATGGGAAGGAATCTGCACAGGCCATTAACCAGCCAACAAACACACTAATCACTTAACACAACATGGTCAGCACTTGAAGCTGTTTTAGCGCAGAACCGCCCTGTTGGCTCTTTCGCTACAACGAAAACATACATGAACAGTGTCGAAAGGGAGTATGCGAAGTGACCATAACAAAAAGTTCCCTAAAAGCCTGACGACCGTTATCATGCTGAGAGTCTGAGTTGAATGTATTTAAGACTGTTGCCTAATGCTAACAGTTCAAGTCTGATTACAGTCAGCATTAGCTAAGAATCAGACAAAGACTTGAATAGGTAGCAATTTCTTCGCCATAGTGTGACGTGAAAGATTCTTCTTTTTCCCCTCCAGATTACAGCCTGCCTAGTTAACATAAGCTAGACAGAGCAGTCTGATTACAGTCAGCATTAGCCAAGAAACGAAATGGGACTTGAAGACAGTTAGCATTAACCAAAAGTCGTCTTCTTTTTTCCTTCTGATTACAAGCATCATCCGCTAAGAATTAGACTTCATCTGTGTCTGAACCTATGCCATACTGAGCACCGTTACCCCCCAGGGCTGTGTACTCGGCCCACTTCTGTTCAATCTGCTGACTCATGACTGTACTGCAAAGCACAGCTCAATGAGCATGTAGGAGTCACGTCACACCTGTTGGACACCGTAAGTAAGACCTGTGTGAGTAAATTTTAAATGGAGCTGGACAGAATTGGCCAGAACATGTCAGCTGGAGTGGCAACACAATTAAGCAGGTATAGTCTCTTGATTACAGTCTGACCAGTTAACATTTAGCTAAGAGTCTGCTTACAGTTAACAGCCATTACATTTTAAATTCTTCTCACAGGCTGACTACAGTTGCAACCTGCACTAATACAGCTCAAGCTGTTTATGTAGGTTGAAAATAAATACGTGCACCTTTACCTTTAGATAGTGTCCATCAGCATGACCAGAATCACCAAGCTGGACAATCAGCATGACCATAGTCAAATGTCCAACATACCCTATTATGGTAAGCTAGCTGATCAACCAGCTCTTGAGCAGAATAGTGTATACTTTCATCTGGACAACCAGCTTTTCAACTACTTGGACCATCCAAGATCAGCTTAGACTGCCTGAAACCAGCAACCAACAAAAGCTATATTGAGGGGTATTCTTCATATTCCTCAGCAGGGGAGTCTATTACTGGATATCTGAAAAGCTACTTTGCGACATCAGTTATACAAATAAACTTGATTTGATGAGTCCACTGACGGTCTGACTACAGTTCACATTAGCTAAGTCTTCTAACAGTCTGATCATGGTTAACATTCGCAAAGTGTGTGCTTACAGTCTGGTTACAGGTGGTCTCAGTCACAAAGCTGTGTGAAGACTTCAGCAAACAAACCAGCCTAAACTCCTAACTGTGGCCTGACTACATGCTTGTCTATGGTTAGCATTAGCTAAGTGTCTGATTACAGTACAAGGTGTCTATAACCAGAGTTAGCATTAACCAAGAGTCAGCAGCCTCAGTACACCAGTCATGAGGTATGTGTCTGATTACAGCCTGTCTGTCTACTTCAGATAGCATTAGCCAAGATTGCAGCCTGACTACAGTTATCATTAGCTTCTGACGCTTCTGTCAGCAGCATTGTGTATTCATAAGAGCAGAAACTAGAATCTGCCTAGGGTCCAGCTTTGTCCTTCAGCCTTTGTACCTGTGCTGCCGAGTTCCTCCTGGAGGTGGCGCTTCGCTGCGGAAAAGTCTTTCTGACATCGCCCCGGAGGCGTGAGGAGCATGCAAAGCGGTGGGCCGATGCCATGGGTCACCTCAACCTTCTTCTAGAAGGAGGCCTGATCTCCAGCTGGAGAAGAATCTGGAGCTTAAACGGTGTCCATGTTGTCGTGCCAAATGGAGTCAGCGAGTGTAAGCTGGAGAGCGACTGCTGCTCTGGTCAGCCCACACACTGGAGACCCAGTGGCCCACTCGGTCAGTTATGACCTAGGCCACCACAGAGAGCACTTTGTGTGTGATGGACAGCGAGTGGGCTTGGATTCCAGCGAGGAAATAGCCTAGCACTGAAGACAGGTTTTTATTCCACTGATGAAGGCTTAGCAACAAGTGGGCTCCTGGTGCCATTCTACAATGCTGCTCGTGATTCGCTGCGGTCATTTAACTTTTGCTTTGTATTTAAGAAGACCAGCTGCTCTTTATATTTTATGGACACTTCAATTTGTCAATCCTGGGATTGGAATTCACAACCTTCCCACCTACTTCGCTACTAGGCTACTGACTATCACTAAAACAAAAACCCCCAATAAAAGAAAATCACCCTGGATCAACAACAGGACTTACCTCAAAAAGTGTTGGAGAGCAAGGAAAACACTGAAATGTCACAATGCAACATGGACCTAGAACCAATAATTTACAGTCTCTGGAAACTCTACATTCATTTATATACAATTGTATGTTACTCTTTGATTTTCTGGTAATGCCAATAACCCACCCACCCGTACGCAGCTCCTCCTACCACTAGCAATGCTCCCGACATTAGAAGAGTAAGGACTCAATACGCCCCCCTATTCAAAGCTGCCACAAACCTCGCACCCCAGCTCCACCACGCCAGCTAGCAGATGCCTGTGCCGACCAACATCGCTTAAGAGTAATGAGGGGAGAGAGCACCACCAACTCATCAAGAGATACCACGGCCAACTCTGAGCCCTACTGTTTACAGAATTTTACACTGAGGCAATCGGGGCAATGCTAAAGTTTACCAGAGAACACCTAGATGAAGACGAGACGAAACTTCTGGAACAATTGGCTTTGGACAGATAAATCTGGAGTTTTGCCAGGTGTGTGGCCTCTTTCTGATGGTAAAAGCAAGAGCTGTAGAGAAAAAAAAGCAAGAGATCCCATGACTTCTTTACTCAACTCAGGGTCTGTTCTTGGGCTGAACTTGCTAGGACGGCCTGACCTGGCTATGCTGGCAGTTGCTTCACTTGTAAATGATGTAGTGGATGGTGGAACAGCGGACTTCTAATTGTTCCGAGATCTTTTAAAAACCCTTCCCATACTCTTCTGCATCTCCAACCTTCTTTCTGAAGGCATTAGTGAGCTCCATGGATCTGGCCATGGGGCAACCACTTAGTTCAACAACAGAGAGGAAGCCAAACCAAATGTCTGAGATTTGTCTGAATCCTGTCTAACCATCTGCAGCTAATGTGCTATAACTGATTCTAATTTTAGACATTTTAAGTAGTAAAAATATTTGGGGGGTCCCAATTTTTTCTTGTGTATTTTTATTAATTGCATTATAAACTAATTAAATATTACCTCTCAATATTGCTCTAATAAAAAGCAAATATCCACACATGCAAAGAAATCAAAAAGGGGAAAAAAAGTGTTGAACACGCTTCCTGAAATGTATTTAGTACTTTGTACAAAAGCCTTTGTTGGTGACGATTGCTTGAAGACGCCTCGTGTGGAGGAACTAGTTGCATGCATTGCTCAGGTTTGATTTTGCCCATTCTTCCACATTTTCCATGGCTTTTTGC
Source organism: Salminus brasiliensis (assembly GCF_030463535.1). Classification (NCBI taxonomy): domain Eukaryota; kingdom Metazoa; phylum Chordata; class Actinopteri; order Characiformes; family Bryconidae; genus Salminus; species Salminus brasiliensis. Next base: position 22,818,344 of record NC_132890.1, on the reverse strand, counting down.
ATGTGTTCTAAGCCTTTTTCCTGTCATTTTTCATTATTACACACAATTTTTAAAAATGTATAGACATCTATGGTTTGATTTATTGCATGCATGTGTGGATTGGATGTTGTTGCAGACATCTGGTGAGGATTTCAGGTCAATAGCACCTTTAGAAATATATTTTCTTATGAAAAGGCTGTATGTTAAAATACACAAAGGTTTTAAATGGGGTGTCCTAACCTTTTTAAACCAATGAAATGGTCACGACTCTTTAAAGGGTCAGACTTCATCAGGTTTTTTGACGTCCAGAGGTTACAACTACCGAATTCTTTAAAAAGCAAGAATACTTGCAAACCAATCCGTCTTTACTTGTATTTAAAGACCAAATAAACCAAGCAAAAAAAGGCCAAAGCACTAGAACAAGACCTTCCAGCCTCAGTTCCTCAGAGGGTCCAGATATGTCCCATTACAAAGAAGCACTTTTCTGCCCGCTGGTGTCGTCCAGGCCTGCTGGAAAACAATGACCAAGAAGCAGAAAACAGAGAAACCGAACAGCCCACATCACACACAGCCACAGAGCCTCTGAGCTGGGATATAATGTCAACACGAGAAAGGAGAGGGACCACATCACAGAGACGAGAATGGATTCATCAGCGCACACAGACACACACTCTTACACTTGTAGTCTTAGCCAACCTGGGACCGCCTTCACGGCCCCCTGTTATAAAAAAAAAAACAACACAACCACAACAAACACACATACTTTAATAGCTGTGTACATGTACTAAGACATGACACACTCGCATGCACGCGCACACACACACACACACACACACACACACACACACACACACACACACACGTGCAAGTAGGCACGCTTTTTCATACCTTGTCTGGACATGGGGTCTATGTGTGTTACACACACCCATCCACAGCCACACCCATTTATAACACAGTAGTAAGTTGTATGCAAATGTTTGGGCACGCCTGGTTAAATGCCATGTAGTGGCATTAAAACTTTTTGACACTCATTGTTCTAAGGGTAAATAAGTCAGATCTTCTACAGAGACTCAGTTTGCATATTTCAGCTACTTGAAGTTGCTCCTAGTGCTCACACAGATGTGCTGGCACCATGCCTAATGCCAGACGTGGGTTAGACTGGTAGCATTGAGCTGTGGAGCAGTGGAACTGTTCTCTGGAATGATGGTGCTCCATCCAATGCTTTTGGAATGAGGTGGGGTGGGGGTGTAATCCAACATCCTGACCTCTTTAATGCTCTTGTCGCTGAATGCAAGCAAATCCTCAATGCTTCAAAATCTAGTAGACAGTCTTCCCTGGACAGTTACAGAGACCATATTATCCCCCTAAAATGTTCAATTTTTGAGACAAAGTGAATCTGACAGTGGTTCTTTACATTGGGTCAGAATTTCATGAGGAGCAGACCAAAAGAAATTCTCCAATATGACTAAAATCTTTATAGACTTACTTCCACTGAAAGTCACGTTTTTCCCCTTCTCCTGTAAAGTTACCATATATGTATATGTGTGTGTGTGTGTGTATGAGAGTGTGTGTCAGTTATAGTGAGTGATGGAGAGTGTATGTGTGTGTGTGTGTACACAGTCTCTCCTATTCTCTGAACTCTCTGACATCAGAAAGTGCTGTTTCACAGCGCTTTCCCCTTACATAAGCGAAGCACACTCTGTAATTATGAAGGGTGGCTCCCTTGTAATGTGTGTAAGTAAGAGAGAGAGTGAGAGAGAAAGAAAGAGCAAGAAGGAGTGTGTGTACAAACAGAAAAGAAATAAAAAGACAAAAAAATTAAAGATAAAAGTTAAAAAAGCAAAACTGGAAGGAGGTTACGGAACCGGAAAGGCCCCAGATAATCAACTGTACACAACACACACACACACACACACACACACACACACACACACACACACACACACACACACACAAAAGGTTTTCTTCAGACTGACGGACAAAAACTTCTGTAGATGGTTGAGGAACTTCTACACTGAGGATTCTATACTGCACCAAAAAGGGCCCAACTCTAGGAACCCTATTTCAGCTTCTTACAGAACCCTTTTTGTTTAGAGTGTAGTGGCTCGCCAGGGTTTGACCGATATATCGGCTTTATCAGCATCACGAAAACCCAATACGATTAGCACTGCCGGTCTTCCAAGTGGGAGAGAGCTTGGAAGAGCTGTTCCACTGGAGCCGAGAAGAGCAACTGAAGTGAAATCAGCACAGATCATGAGCACCGTTACGATCAACAGATATTATGATTAATAATAAGCATCATAAGTAAATAAACTGGATTATTGAAGCCTCCTGTCAGATTCACAGTAAAGATGATGTATGAGAGAGCAAGAGGGAGAATGTTTAAGGAAATGCGCCGATAATTCCCTCAAAAACACTTCCTCACTAGGGAACAGACCCTTTTCCGGTTGCTCGCGCACACACACACACACACACATACACACACATACACACACATACACACACATACACACACATACACACACATACACACGCGTGCAGGGTGATGCAGAAAGAGAGCGAGAGACAGAAAAAGAGTGAGATACAAATTGAACAAACAAGCGCGCAAAGAGAGGGAGAGAGACAGACAGACAGACAGACAGACAGACAGACATTGAGTGAGACAGACATGTACGAAGAGAAAGAGGGGGGGGGGGGGAGCGCGAATATATGGCTGGGAGTTGGTTGTGTGTTCTGTAGACAGGAAAGAGAGAAATGAATGAAATACTGAGGCAGAAGGGTCTCCCTCCCTCTCTCTCTCTCTCTCTGTCTGTGTCGCTCTACCTTCTTCCAATCTCTCGCTCTCTCTCGCTCTGCCCGTCCCTTGGGCTCTGGTCTCTGTTAGCATGAACATAGAGGGTGGAGCTTAGTGTAACACACACACACACACACACACACACACACACACACACACACACACACACTGGAGCTTGGCCAGTGGTACCATGGGAAAGGCAGAGCCCCGCTGGCTCCATCACCCTCTGACCCTGTTCTCATGAAGTCCTGAACGAAGGACAGGAAGACGCAGTACAGCTTAAAGTGATAGTTCAGGAAAAATAAATAAATAAATAAATAAATAAAATATATACAGTCGACCAGCCAAGACATGTTGCCTCAAGTGTCTCAAGTTTGGTTTCCATAGTCTTACACTACTGGAGCTACGAGGCTAACGTTGCTAACAAACGACAGATCTTCTGTACAACACTGTTAGCACAGTGCTAACTGTCTAAATCACGTCAAACCGTATGTGGAGGTGTTCTGTCATCTCTAACAGACTTGCTTATGTGGTTGCCAAGAGTTAGCACGATGCTAACTGGTGGGGTCTTAGCTTCCATTACTTGTTAGCTACATTAGCTTCGTAGCTCCAGCGAAAAACCTGAGAAGCTAACGACTAAAACTTGAGGTAGGGAGGCAGATGTGCTGAAGTATCGCTTTAAACACACACACACACACACACACACACACACACACACACACACACACACACACGCTCTGATGTTCTCCATGCCTCACTATGGTTCTTCGTTCCACTGTTTACTCCAAGGTTACTTTCCTCTTTGAACACAAACTGGAAAGATTTTGGTGTTTGTTTAGTTTGGCAACTTTCTCATTTAACGGCGGATAATTTTAGACCAGAGCAAAAGATGATGTCATTCATTACGTTCGCGAGCGAGGAGCTCCTCACTGAAGATCTACTGATAAAGATCTTTCTCTGGATGAAAGAAGCCCTGGCTTAGGCGAACTCAACACACAGTCAGATTCAGTCATACTAGTGCTGGGATGTAAACAGGGCTTAGCCACAGCTCTACAGGATGGTTTACAGAAGTGACCGCAGTGATCGACGTAGTGAGTGAAGAAAACGAGGGACGCGTGGGACTTATTTTTCTCTAAACACACGAGTGTATAATATCGTAAAACAGCGCCGTGCTGCACGACACACTGTCTCCACTCCTACAAATCCTACAGCTCCTCTGCTCTTCCTCCTTTTCAGCACCACACAGGTCTCATGTCAATGGAAATAGCGACACAAGTCCTTTGACTGTCTTCGGCTATAATCACAAACGAACAGCCAAGACATACTTACTTTAGTTTAAAAGAAGAGCTGCTAGGCTAACGTCACAAACAAACACTGCACTAAGACTTCATCAATGATATTGGCCACAGAAATATTTGTTGACTTGTTCATATTTACCATTTTGTCCTAAAGGAACAGCCAAGACACGTTTCTTTTGTTTACAACAGAAGACGCTATGCTAATGTCGTTAATAAGCACGGGACTGAGACTTCATTAATAGAAATAGCCAGGAACATGCTTGTTGACTTAGGTTATGTTCACATTTCCATTTTGAAGAGGCATAAATCAGATTTTTGTCCTAAAGGAACAGCCAAGACATGTTTCTTTTGATTACAACAAGAGATGCAAGGCTAACGTCACTAACAAACACTAGACTGAGACTTCATCAATGAAGAAATATTTGTTGACTTGTTTATATTTACCATTTTGTCCTAATCGAACAGCCAAGACACGTTTCTTTTGTTTACAACAGAAGATGCTATGCTAATGTCGTTAATAAGCACGGGACTGAGACTTCATTAACAGAATTAGCCAGGAAAATACTTGTTGACGTAGGTTATGTTAACTTTACCAGTTTTGCCCTAAACGAACAGCCAAGACATTTCTTTAGATTACAACAAGAGATGCAAGGCTAACGTCACTAACAAACACTAGACTGAGACTTCATTAATAGAAATAGCCAGGAACATGCTTGTTGACTTAGGTTATGTTCACATTACCAGTTTGAAGAGGCATAAATCAGATGTTTGTCCTAAATGAACAGCCAAGATATGTTACTTTTGATTACAACAAGAGATGCTAGGCTAACGTCACAAACACTGAACTGAGACTTCTCATCAACGCTATTAGCCACAGAAATGCTTGTTGACTTAGGCTGCATTCACATTTCCATTTTGAAGAGGCACAAATCAGATTTTTGTCCTAAAGGAACAGCCAAGACATGTTTCTTTTGTTTACAACAGGAGATTCTAGGCTAACGTCACTAACAAACACTAGACTGAGACTTCATTAATAGAAATAGCCAGGAAAATGCTTGTTGACGTAGATTATGTTCATATTTCCAGTTTGAAGTGGCACAAATCTGATTTCTGTCCTAAACGAACAGCCAAACATGTTTCTTTAGTTACAACAAAAGAGGCAAGGCTAACGTCACAAACACTGAACTGAGACTTCATCAATGCTATTAGCCACAGAAATGTTTGTTGACTTAGGCTGTGTTCACATTTCCATTTTGAAGAGGCACAAATCAGATTTTTGTCCTAAACAAACAGCCAAACATGTTTCTTTAGTTGACAACAGGAGATGCTAGGCTAACATTGCTAACAGCCATTGGAATTTGTCCATCTCTGTTAATACTAGCCCAAATCTTCACTTATGTGCTTCAAGAATTTATCTAAAAAGCTACCGTCTTAAAAACAAAGGTGCTACAAAGGGTTTTTTTTTGTGAGGTCTTAGAAGAACCATTTTTGGTGCTGTAAAGAACCATTCAGTTTTGGATTTATTTTTCCTTATAGTAGAGCCATTTCAGGCTCCATGAACAATCATGTTTGTAGAAGATGTGATCTAAAGTGATTTAAAGTAACCTTTAAAAGGTTAACAAACAGTTTAAAGGTTCTTCAGAATGTGAAGAACATCCTTTCTACGAACATGGTTCTTTATGGAACCAAAAATGGCTGTAATTCCTATACAGTTAATGCAATATTTACAAAAATACAAAAAAATGTGTCACTGTCCAGATACTTATGAATCTGACCAATTATGCACACACATAAGCCAAAACATTATGACCTATTCTGATGAGGGCTAAATTGCTATAGCCAGACAAATGGAGTGTCCCTCTATCAAAAGGCGTCCAAGGCCCACTGAGGGCCGAACCAGCAGAAACTGGGCCGAACTGTGGCACAAGAAAAAAAAAAAAAAAAAAAAAGGTTACGCCCCCTGTTGCCTGTGGGCTGCATAGTCGACAACGGCCACTTAGAGCATGTACCTATGCTGACTCCTGTCCACCATCAAAAGCACCTACAATGGACACGTCTTGCAACATCTGAACTAGACCTTGAAGCAATGGAAAAAGGTGGTCTGGTCTGGTAGGTCCTGAGCCTTGATGAGGCCATATGTTGTTTTAACCATTCCATCATTTGTACATTTCATAAACTGACCCGAGGAACAGCTTTAAGAGTAAAAAAACGTTCGTCCTGCTCTGGTCAGCTGAAAGGAATCAATGACAACTGTCAGAATCTCAAACCAGTGCAGAAAGATCTGAAAGGGCCACATGGCCCGCTGATCAAACACACAGAAAGACGCAGAGTCTCTGAGCATTTCTTTTCCATAAATCATGTTGAAAATGTTAACGTGGTCTCAGGCAGGATGAATGAGATGCTGGACTCCAGCACACAGCCTCCCAACCACACTCCGTCTGACAGGAACACTCAGACACTGACATCATTTCTATACGGATCTGATCAAAGCAGAGCCATTCTCCTGCTATAAACAGGGTGTCTGATGAAACATCACATCACACACCCACCCAGTCACTGAATCTAGCGCCGCTCTCTGCAGTTTACCTTCGCTTAATCTAAGGCATTGACATGTGAGGCCTGTTTTGATGTTACGGTGATTTACCATAAGTTATACACAATCATTTGGTTTCAGCTGAGAGACGGTTGAACGATCATCTCAATATGGTAGCTTTAGCTGTGACCACAAGAGACCACCAAAGAGACATGGAGAAAAAAAATAAAAATAAAAGTTTGAAAAACAAAAAACAAAATAAAAGTCCTCCAACAATAAAGGGAACCTCATTACATATTAAACAACCTCATTAAACAAACACTAGACTTATTAATAATGTCATTGATGGACCCACATTACCAGCTTGATCCAAACAGCCATAATTGGTTCTTTAGGTTTCTTTAGTTTACAACAGGAGATGCTAGGCTAATGTGGCTAACAAACACTGGACTTACACAGTCACCAATCTCATCTTCAAACATCACAAATACATGCCCAAATTGTATTTTTTGTTAAAAAAAAAAAATTAATTAATTAAAACAATAAATTAATGAAATTCTTTAAAAATAACATTTGATACATTTAAATGTAGAGTCATCCAGTCATATATGTATCTGCCCCCTTACTATTATTGTTATACATGTGTATATTATTATTATATTTATACTTTTTATTGTAATGTTCCCCTCCCTTTTCAATCAATAAATGCTGATTTCAGAGCGGACCCTCATTAGACAAGCTGTTCTCGCTTTCACAGGACAGGAAAGAACAGCGCACACACACACACACACACACACACACACACACACACACACACACACACACACACACACACACACACACACACACACACACACACTTGGGCTCCTTGTGTGGCTTTCAAGGCCTTTATGCAGTGAGGGAAGATAGGCCACATTCCTGCTGCCTGTCTAAGTGAAAATAACACAGAGAGGGAAAAAAAGAAAGAAAATAACACAGAGCCACCAGATTCCCTCTCCCCTCGTCTCTCTACTCTCTTCCGTCATCCTCCTCTCCCTCTCCTCACTCTCTTCGCCTCCATTCAGTCACTCCTGCACTCCCACACGATTCTGCCTTTTCCCCGAATATCACTTTTCTTCATTTTTCCACCCCCCACCCTCCTCCTGTACCTGATATCACTCTCCAATCTGCTCTCAGACACAACCCTGATGATCTCATCTCTCTGCAATGTTCTCCATCTCTTCACCGAGCACCAAGAGAGAGAGCAGAGAGGTATACTGTATATGCATATGTAGCCGATTTATAAAATCTATCCGTTCAAACATACTTAAGGCTGTTATGTTAATCATGATTTGGTATAACACGAGGGGACGGGCGGCATAGAGGGAAAATATGGGATGCACAGATATGGGAACTGTAGGCCAATGTGAGCTGCAAAAGTGTGGCTAATTGAGACTAGCTGCAGGTAGAATGGAACATTTTAGTGATGCGCTGTATGTTGTGGACAGATTTGATTCATTTGAATTAAAGATAAGTGTTGCATCATGTTCAAAGCTGAAGGCTAGGATCCCATGGATGGGAGAGGTGGTTTTATGATAACAATCTAAAAACTTGAATTGGGACTACCTACAAATACGTGGCTAATCGAGACTAGCTACCAAAATGGGATTCATCATCATGACTAGCTACAAAAACGTGGCTAATCGAGATGAAAACTGCATAGCTATAAAGCTATGTAGCTATTACAGCTATGTAGCAATTAAAAAATACTACTAGCAATAAAATGTGACTAACTGCGACTAGCTATGAAAATGTGATGCTAACCACAAAATATCATTAACCCTTTCACCAGTAAGTTCTGGCTACCTGTTATGGTCCGGCCAGAGGAAGCTCTTCGACCATAAGTGCAGCTCCAGCTCTGTAACATTCCTTAACTTCCTTACCATTTAAGGTAGAATGGAAAATTTTAGTGATGCGCTGTATGTTGTGGACAGATTTGATGAAGCAGTAGAGTTAAAGGTAAGTGTTGCGTTAGGTTCAAAGCTGAATGTTAGTATCTCATGGGTGGGAGAGTACTTGCTGAAGTACAGAATTGTGACTAGCTACAAAATTGTCATTATTTAAAGATATTCAAAAGCCATAATTTTGATTTATTACCATTTGGGAAACTATGAATTGTTAATTTGCAATTAGCATTAAAACATGATTCACCGTTACTATATACAAAAAATAATGATGATTAAATAGCAATCACACACACACACACACACACACACACACACACACACACACACACACACCACAACATTATAACAATAGGCTGTTTAGGTCAAACATCCTGCTCTGGAACTTCTTACCTAACTCTTGATACCTAACTCTCTCTTCTCCCGCCCCCTCTCTCATTCCTCACACTCCTTCCTCCCTTCTTCTCCACAGCAAATTGTTTTACCCTGAACATGCCCCACATTCTCTCCATCTTTTATTCATTAACCCACTGCAGAGAAACTTGCAGAGACTGCAGAGAGTCATTCACATAAAAGCCGTCTCCGCAGAGCTCTCCGAGACACAGAGCGTTCCCCGGCCTCGCACAAACGGCCAGTAATCCCTGGCAGAGGGGTCAGAACCTGCCGGATGTCAAAGGGAACTGGTTTGCATCTGGTGACCATGACAATCTGAGACGTAGCCTACTGGCCCTGTGAAAAACAGAACGTGCCCAAGAATGCGATCGTGCCCCATGCAGGCAGGAGCTGAGGAAAATTACACTGTACAAGAACAGAGGGGCTTAATTACAGAGGGGGGAAAACCCAGGTACAACCATTACACATAGTCTGGCCATGGCAAAGGCTTTATATAAAACACACACAAAAAAGCTCTGAATTTCAATCAGCAAAACATCCGATAGTCATCAGAAGGCAGAGATGAACATGCAGACTGCATGAACAACACCACTGTGAGGTGTATTATAAAAGTAAAGGAATCGCCACACATTAAAGCTTCCAGTCCATACCATTACCATACCATCAAATGAACCAGTTTATTCAAATATGTAAAATTTTGCTAAACATTGCTTCATATTTTTCCAAAACCTTTTTTATTATTTTAAATCACAGGCAGCTACTAAAAACTGTCAATTGTGACTATAAACGTGATTAATCACAGCTTTCTACAAAAGTATTAGAAACTAGGTAAAAAAATAAAAAAATAAATAAAAAATAAAAGTTTGTGAATGCCACACACTAAAAAAAAAGTTTGTTAATATTAATTATCCATCAATCGTGACTATCCAAACATTAATCTCTACCAGCAATAACATATGACTACAAAACCAACAATCTACAAATTAAGTTAAATCAGGGGGAAAAAACAAACAAACAAACAACAACAACATTTATATAGATCATTCTTAAAGGCAAATAAAACATATTGATCATGACTATCATAATCCGATATAATCCGAGCCTAGCTGCAAAACTGCGGCTAATCCCAGCCTGGCTACAAAACTGCGGCTAATCCCAGCCTGGCTACAAAACTGCGGCTAATCCCAGCCTAGCTACAACAGTGGCTAATCAAAATTAATACTAAACCTAACTAATCATGACTAGCTATAAAAATCATTAAGACTAATCACAAAATGAAATTTAGCGCAACACAAACTGTGATAACCACAAAACGCACTTGCTATAAAAATGAGTTTAATTTTGAGGGAAAATTTGATTGGAAAATAATTTCAAAAATAGTTCAAGTATAAATATATTAATATTATTATTATTATTATTATTATTATTATTATTATTATTATCATCATCATCATCATCATAATTTTTTAATCCACTACATTGTTTTAAGTAGACACCGGGGTGTAGGATACTGGCCCTATTAGAAAGTTCTGTTTCAATAACAATGCTGCATAGCCTGCATTACCATATTCATTCATTCTTCTAGGATGGTGTCATTTCCTTGAATCTGTAGGTTATTCTAAAGCAAGGCTCAGCAGTCTGACCATTCCCTTTAGCAACTCACACCTGCCAGATCTCCAAAACCTCACATTTCACATTGCTGAAGTAAACAGAAGCATGCAAGATTTACAAAGTATCAGTATTGTAAACGTCTAGAACACAATACTGCTTCATAAACTATGTCAGTTCTGGTCAGGCTGCACAGGACTTTGTCCTCTCTGAGACGGCCATCCATCCAAACACAGGCAGACAGCAGACGCAGGTCCTCACTCAGGCTGAGCCTTTAATCCCGGCAAAGACGCAATCCAGCAACCCGAGCCAGAGGGGCATCAAAGCACCTCTCTCTCTTTTTTTTTTTTGATATATTTATTATATATGTTTTATACACCTTATGGGGTCAAAATTCTGTGGCAGGTTGGGCTGGGTTATATGGTAAAAATACTATTTCACAATAAAATGTTTCATAATAAAATTTTGACACAATATTTATCATGATACATGTGATGTAATCACAGACTAAATTCATCAGTAGCGACAGATTCTTATACAGATACACTGATTTTTATTCAACATCTGCTGGACATCTACTATGATAACTTCGATACCATATTGGCACTTACACACACTTTTATTTCTTTTTTTTCTTTTTTTTTTTTTACATAGAATATATTTTTTACGTACTTTAAAACAACTAAAAATACGAAGTTAAAAAAAACTGTTAAAAGCTGTTTGGTCAAGCTTACCCAGATTATGCATTAATACTTGCACGCTTGGCAATTTTTATTATTTCATAGCTCTTTTCAAATATGCACTTTCTCAACCAGTAAATGATGTTCTTTCAAGCTCATCATATCTTATTTGGGATAAGATATAAAAACGTACAACCTATAAAAAGTGGAACACTATAACTATCAGGATTTATAGCCATCTATCGAGTCAGAGTTGGTATCGGTTTCGGTACTCTGGATCAGCAGATATCGGTAAATCTGGTATTGGTATCGTTAAAGAAAGAGTGGGATCGGTGCATCCCTACTAATTACACTGTTTGTATTGAAACATGCTGTTGATTAGTGCTAATTAGGTACTAACAAGATCCTCAATTTGCTTAGAAAGGCATACTGTGCATCACGATAACAAACCTTATCACGATACGATAAATATTGTAATAAATAATTCACAATACTGCAATTCCAAGCAAATTTTCTTGCAGTTTGAACAATAACCCATCTGTGCTAATGGTAGTTTTCCATTATTTCCAACTCCGATACTAGTTTTTATTGTCACACAGAGAGACGGACGTCTTTATATCCTCCTTAACCGTTCAGAAACACCGAATGCTACAGTAAGTTAGACGACACGTAGCTGAAATGTACACTGAGAAAGGCCAGACCCAGACTTTTAGAGAAACAGGCATATTCTAGCGGTCTTTTACCTCAGAACGCTAACGTTACTAGCCGTTACAAACGTTTTCAGCTCATATTTTCCAGCTGGTAAAACAGTCAGTGTGTGAAGATGTAGCTAGTAAACTAAAAGCTCAAATAAAGCCTTAGTTCCCTCAATTTATCCGAGTAAAGCGTAATAAGGAACTAAGAAATTTGACTCTCTCTCCGGCCATGTTATGGTGCTGCATAGCTACGCTATGCTAGCTACACATTACCAAAATGAACCATTTGTTTATGAAATTTTTTATAGAATTTGTTATCTGGTGACGTTTTAGTTGATTTCAGTTTGGTGTAGGAGTAACATTACCGGATAAACGTTTGTGTGTGTGTGTGTGTGTGTGTGTGTGTGTGCTTGTGTATAAAGCTAGCTAGCTATACGTGTTGGTACACTAGCTAGCTTCAATTGGTGAAGCATTTGACTCGATTTTCTCTTGCTGGCTATAACAATTTATTATTATATTGAAATTACAGTTCTTAATTCACAATGTTAAAAACGAATAAAGTAATGGCCTTTAAAGTGGTCTAATATTTGCTGTGACAGCAAATAGTGCTGTAATTATTGCTGTAATAACAGCTACAGTGCTGTCATTATGAAGGTCATAAAAATGACAGTATTTTATAGGTACTGTAATTAAATGTACAGTGTGCAGACTGTGAAATTTACTACAGCAATGTACTAGCTAATCACCGCCAGCAGGTTACTGTACATCACACAGTGGGTTTAGAACAGCAGACAGTTCCAGATATGCAAGCAGCCCTGGTAGAATAGTGGTGGATTTCAATAGCATCTTAAAATATGCTTTGAAAACAGTCTGGACGGACGTTTTGCTTAAATAAGATGATAAACTGACTGATTTGAAAAATATTAATGCCCTTAATTTACACATTTACTTATTAATCTTTTGGTATAAAAACAGAGGCGGAGGACGAGTGTAATATAAAGAAGAGGCCATCACTCCAATCGCTTTTTCTAAGAATACGCAGACCTGTGAGATTACCTTTAAATTAATGATGTAATTATGAAACGGCAGCTAAAAGCAATAGTGGAGGTAACGTTTAGGTCTGAAAGATCAAAGAAACTTTCAGAGAGAGCTGCTCGCAGGATTGCTAGAAAAGCCAATTAGTGTAGGATTCCGATTTCCATAACACCGGCCCTTTGAAGATCAGTTACAGTCTGTACTGGTGGGTCAGTTAAACGCTTGGGGTGAAGGAGGGGTCATAAGAAGACTGCACTTGGCTGTCTCCAGCCTGGCACTCTATTTCCAAACAGTCGCTCCCAGCGCCCGCCCTGCAAATCATCAAGCACATTAGTAACCACAACAACTTCCTGTTTCTGTTCCCTGGCTTCCTGTCTGTGAAGGATCACTCCACACTGCCAGTGTCAAAGGAGCTGGCCCAGGCTCCAGAGGCACACTCAGACACACATGAAAACAGACACACACACATAGTTGCGTGCACATACACAAACAAGGGCACTCACTTAGCAAACAGCAGTAAATCATGACATTATGACGCCTGTAAACACTGTAAAATACACAGATCGTAAACACCATTCTTCAGAGAGCTTAACACACCGGCGTCAATTCTCGGCAAGCATGGGAAAGGAAAAGAGGCATCGGAACAGCGCACTTAAAATCAGACACAGCAGGGTTCCTCAGAAAGCCAGATAACCTGAGTCAAAGTCAGGTTTGTTTAATAGGAGCAGATCTATAAAAACCTGTAGGCCAAAGTTCTGTGTTGTTAGGAACGCCACTTCTAAGCTGGATTTCTGTAGGGACAACAGATCTTCGGGAATATTTAACAGACTCTGGAGCGGTGGTGCACTATTCCACTGTGCAGCGACACCTGCACACATACAACCTTCATAAGAGTAAGAGGGTTTCACAGAAACATCCAAACAAGCCAGATGCATTTTTGGACACACAGGCACACTCTGAGGTTTAGCAAAATGCCAAAATAATAGAACCGTAACACATCGTTGTGTGTGTTGAAATCTCATATATAGGGACGTATCCAGTATCCAGACACCTGTAATCAGTAAATTCAGACACAGGCATCACACAGTTTGTATAATCTACACAGCACATGACTCCAAGGTCACCATGCTCAAGGCCAAGTGTGGGGTTTACGCCCTCCAGCATTGGGCTGTGGGGTTCTGTAGGGACGGACCTCCATCCCATACCTTCGGGATGAGTTGGAGTGGCAGAACTAATCCTCTAAAATCACTACCTGACCTCATTATATGCTCTCGTGGGGTTGAATGCAACCAAATCCTCCTCACAGCATTCAGCGAAAGGCCGAAATAGAACCATAACACATCTTGGTTGGTATTATGTGGAAATCTTATATATAGGGACACACCTTAAATCTCTGAATTCAGTCCCATTGCCACAGGTGTATAAAGCACCTAGTCAGGCAGCCTGCTGCTGTTACTTATGCAGTTAAGCAATTCAACAAAGACCCGGACCTGGAGGATTTCTAGAAAGAAAACCCTGGGTAACTATTGAATTTGGCCCCCAGACATGTCTTGGCTGATCCCGCACAGCTCGGATGAGAGACAAATTGGGTATATTTGCCAAAACTTTCCATCCAGATTAACAATATGATCAGAAAATATAATGTAATGTACTGTAATATAAATTACTTATGATAATAATGAAAACTCATCATATTACCCACCTCTATGTGGACTCACACTATCTCTAGCCATATTCCAAAACTTTGTAGATTACAATACAGTGATTTTAATGGATACGTATTTGTGATATTTCTGTATTGAGAGATCTGTAGCTTTCACTCTGCTCCCGCAGTCCTCCTCAAGTTTTTTTCAGGCAAACACCAAACTTCTGACATAAAAGGCCATCTTCACTCACTCCTCCCACCCAGGCTGAGGGTGTGCCCCTCACACCGCTTAGCCACATGTGCTCTGAAGCGTGTTTGGGTGTGCATGCTGTTCCCTTGCGTCACACTCTCCTTGAGGAATGCTTAGCCAGCAGGTCTCTGCACCCCACCTTCCTTACTCTCTCTCGCTCGCTCTCCCTTACACACACACAGAGCAGTAATGGTAAAAACAGGGTGCTCTGGTCAAACACACGCCCTGGTTTTGTGGTCACGAAAACACAACACCAAGTGTCTGCTTCTTCTGCCCTTAGGGGAGTTTTTAATGACGACCTTCACCTTGGCCTTTAACACCAACATCATGACCAGGTTATGAGATCACAGTCTGACAGGTACACCATAGGTCCAAAAGTATCCAGACACCTGTAATTAGTCAATTCACACACAGGCATCACACGGTTTGTATAATCTACGTAGCCTGTATACTGCACATGACCCTAAGGTCACCATGCCCAAGGCCAAGTGTGGGCTAGTGGGGTATAAAGCCCTTCAGCATTGGGCTGTGGGGTTCTGGAGGGACGGAGCTCCAGCTAATACCTTCGGGATGAGTCGGAGTGGCAGAACTAATCCTCCAACATCAGTACCCGACCTCAATTATGCTCCTGCAGGGTTGAATGCAATCAAATCCTCCGCACAGCATTGTGTGAAAGCCTTCCCAGAAGAGTTGAAGATTAATTCCGACATGCCGATACTTTATGATTTAATATTCTCAGGCTATTATGAATGTATATTGGCTGATGTTTTTATATAGTTTCCCCGTCAGCAGGCAGGTGTCCCCTCTACCCCACTGATCAGTGGACAGGGACCACCATTAAACCACTCCAGGCTAGATCTAACATAGGTGGTGCTTCTCAGCACAGACCTGGTGTAACAGAGGTGCATCTGGGATACTATTGCTTACTACTGAGCCGTTTCTGATAAAATGGCCAAAGTCCAACCTATAGCTATATCTTTGTTTAGATATATGACGCTGGACTTCAGAGTGTAGAGCAGGGCCTCAGGCTATTCTCTTAAAAAATTAATTCAATTTATGCTTCATAATGTACGTCTCAGAAGAACAGAGAGAGAGAAAGAGAGTGTGAGAGACATTGGATGATGGCTGAAATTACACTGAATTATCCAAGCTGAAAGCCAGGAAGGCATTTTCCTTGCTGTGCGTGTTTCATAATAAAAAGAATGATGTCCCAGGAATGTTGGACACTGTCAATCATGTGAACTCCTTTGCACCCATCACTTAATCAGCCAGCGGGCATCAACAAGACCCAAACAGCGGCCTGAAACTCAACAAACCACAAAGAACCCAAGACAGCCCAGCATTAACAAAAATCTGGAGAAAATACACAGCCATAAAAGGTGCACTACAGGACAGCGAGTCCTAATCTGGCCTTATAAAAAAATAGCAGCGGCGCTAAAGTGGGTTCAGGATACACACTACTGGGACGAAATGCAAATAAATCTCAATCTACATACAACAAAACTACACTGCACTTTAAAATAAGAAATATATGGATGCTGTTTCAGCCACTAAGGTCAGCGCAGCAACTGGAGCTTTCAGAAAGAGATACACGAATCTCTTCAACATGCCACGAAGGAACGCAAGGAACACTACTTTTCAAACAGCCGAGTGCTCATAAACATGCACACAGATCCTGGCGAACCTTAAAGTAAAGTTAAAGCTTTCTAAAAGAGTAGAAAGGAAAAAACGGTGGGCCAATAAGAACCCGTCGTTTTTCCTAGAAACACTGTTTGGATGTGCTCCTGCAGTCACTCGCAGAGGAAAACAAATCTCAGGCCATAAATCCACTTCACTGGAATCTGAGGCAACAACACATCAAATGATTCATGAATGGAGATTCTTAAGACATGTGTGCACACATGGACATCCACTCAGACACGCAACTCTCACACACACACACACACACACACACACACACACACACACACACACACACACACACACACACACAAAGGCTTTCCAAGATTTCTTCAGAAAGATTTCGCAGCCCTATCTTTGGTCTGAAACAGTCCAGCACACCATTACAGAGAGGCTCCATCTAATTAAAACGAACATTAGGAGCTATGCAAAACAACTCAGGCCCCACTTCACCCTCAATTTAGAAGCTTCAACCGAGCCAGCACACTTGAGCGGCTGTTTCAGTTTAAGGCCCTGCCCTGAATTACACAGAGAGCGAGAGAGAGCGAGAGAGAGAGAGAGAGAAACACAGGCAAGCACGAATGCACACATTCAGACACGTACCGCCACATTACACACCTGCTAGCACATAAGGGAGGAAAACATCACGCTTACCACTCGAGGCTTGGCTTTGAGTGGGGCTGGGGTCAGATCCACGCTGGACTTCCTCTGCAGAGTGGGTCCACTGGCGGTGGTCGGGGTTGCAGGAATAGATCTGGTACCCTCAGTAGCGGCCTCCTCGGCAGAAGCCCCAGCATCCGAAGACCCTTCGGGTGGGTTCAAGGCCAAGATGTACTGTTCGGTCACGTCCTCAAGGGATGGGGTTCCCTCAGCCTGATTGTGTTTGTGTTCAAGGGTCTTAAAGGTGCTCCCTTGCTGGTCTTGGGTGGAGGTGGGTGTAATGGGCACGAAAGTGGCCGGTTCGCTCGCATGGCGCACGTGTTTCGGCCTGATTTTAGGTGCTGGGAGCTGAGGCAGGACAGAGGACGCAGGGTCATCCAGACGATCTTCAAGGGACTGGTCCTCCAGCTGCTCTTCAATCTGGTCCCCTTCGTCGTAGGAATGCTGATGGGTGACGCGGTGAGAGCGTTTCTTGTAGCTGCGGCGACTTATGCAAGGTGACAACACTTGGGCCAGCTTCGGGTCGAAGGAGAACCCATCGCTGTCCGCTTTAGTGTTTCTGTTGCGGTCCAGATGAGAAGGCAGAACATGCTCCGATTGAGACCGGGGCCTCCGGCTGGAATAAGGGTGTCGCTGCTCACTGTTCAGCTCCCACAGCTCGTCTCTTTGCTCCGACAAGATGGGCTCGCTGCTGGAAGGTGGGATGGGCTGCTCCGATTCGTTGATGGGTTCGTTCGGATGTTTCTGGACCTCCAGGGTTGGAGCGGCCAGTTCTCCGCGCCTGCTCGGGTCGCTGAAACTTTTCTTCTTCACTACTTTTCCGCTCGCTTTCTCGTCAGTGAGCTTGTCCATAGCACCAGGCTCATGCACGATGCTCTGGATCACAGTGCTGTAATCTCTAAGAGTGTCGCTACAAACAGAGAGGTCACTGGCCGCACTGCCGGTACATTCAGACAGATCTGCTGCGGAGGAGTCCGCTCCAACCCCCACTTTGGAGTTCAGAGACAGGGAACCGAGCAAATTGCTGTCCACAGAGAAGCCATTACCGGCGTCCTCTGTAACTGAGCGACGTCGGGGCATGGGATCGCTGAGAGAGCGGTAAGCAGACTCCCCATTGGACTCCCCGTTGCTTCCATTGCTGGAGTCCGAGCCATTGTTGCCAGCTGAAGAGAATTTCCTCCGTCTTCGGAGAGCGCTGGGAGTCGGGGGAGCCTCTAAAGCCACCTGGTTGATGTTTTTACTGACGTTTACGTCTCCTCCTATGGCTACCGCTTCATATTCCGTTCTAACCGAAGGAGCCGGAGGGGAGAGAGACTTCTCCGGCGTCATGTCAGCCGACTTTTCCTCATACAGTCCAGACTGATTCCAAACAGTGAGCGTCTGGCCCAGTATGTCTGTGCCAGAGGACAGCCCTCCAGCCTCCGGCTCTGTGACTATTCCTTCATCTGTCAGACTGGACTCATGTCCAGAGAGCTCGTCCAGCAACTTATCACAGAACACGTTCTCCTCGGAATTTCCTCTCAGTAAGCATTTTCCACTTTCTCCATCAGCCTGTTTTTTGCATTCAGCATCAACATGCTGCCCAGCCGCCTTCTCCTGTTGCTTCCTTTTATCTCCTTCTTTGCCATCTTCCTCCAGAACGGAGCTCTCTTTTCCTTTGAAACCTTCATCATCCTCATCGTCATCGTCCTTACCAGCACTCATGTTGCAAATATCTCTTATAACCTGTCTCGCTTCTTGAACATAGCGATCCTGTAGGGGGGTCGGCATTGGCTCTTCATAGCCGTAGCCGGCTCTACAATCATCACTCTCCACCTCTCGATCAGAGACCACTACTCGATCTCCATCCCCTTCGCAGTCCAATCTTTGCTCAGATGAACTCCTCACAGCTGCCCCACTGCCAGAACAGTGCCGTCCTAAAGGCTTCTCGGAGTAAGTAAAGGATTTGGCCCTCCTCAAAGTGGCGGTGAGATCTTTCAGCGAGGGCCTTCTGGTGTTCAACCCTGGTGTTCTTGAGCCCATTTTATACATAGCTGACGTGCCATGAACACCTTGAAAGCCATAATTCAGCCCTTCCTCCCCATCTCGTTCTCTCCTCTTTATTCTCAGCCCGGACAAATCTGTTTTCAGGTAGCTCAACAGTGAGAGAGTATCCGAGGCAATATCAGGATTTGACATAGATATTCTGTCCTTTTCCTTCTCGCTCACGACAGAGCGACGGTGTACCCTGTTGTCTGTCGCACCAGGGACATTTTCCCCCGGGTTTAATCCAGGCACTAGCCTGGGCCGGACTCGGACAGGCGCGCGAGAAAAGTTGTCTCCGTGGCCAAAGCTAGGGGAGCGGTACATAGTGGCATTGCCGTGATAGGTTTTGCTCAGGACAGAAGACGAAGCATTGGAAACGTTAGATGGCTGATCCTCTTCCTTCAGGGTCTCCGTGCTGGAATATCTGCTGCTACTCCGCGACCCCAGGGGACTTATTAAAAAAGAGGGGATGGTTACTTTCGACACCCGTGACACGAGTGGGACATGGCTGGCACCAACTTGGCCTTCGGATGCTTTATACAAGCGTCTGTAGCTGTCCTGAACCACAGAGGAACCTTGAGCTGGGTGCCCTCGCTCCCACGACTGGCTACCAAAACTGGGCCTAGACCGGAAACCTTCAGGCTTGTGACCCTCCATTTGGGAATCGCAGGACAGCTGGTGGCGCTCCAGGTGCTCCGTCATCACAGGCTGCTCATCGCTGTCGTCGGACTCCCCATTGTCTCTACTGAAGCTGCTTTTCTTCTTTTTCCTCAAAGAGCGACGTCTAACGTCCCTGCCGTGATGAGCTAAACCTGCAGGACTATCTTCCTCGCTGCCCGAGGACCTTCGCAGTGGCTTTGTCCAGGCGCCATGCTTGTTGTTCCGGGACAGCTGGGTGCCAATGCCAATTCCTCCATTGCTGCGGACAAACGAGTGAAAGTTTCTACCAGTCTGCCTTCCAGACTCCTCGTCCTCCTCGTCCTCCTCCTCCTCCCCGGAGCTCACTCTGCCACGAGCGTTGGCCGCTTCCACTGCCACGGAAGGGCCTGTGTGTGGTTTTGAGGAGCTATGTGAGGAATGCAAACTATCCGGTGGCTGCTTTGCCCTCTGCCTCTGCTCCTGCAGCTGCTTGCGGTAAGCACACGAATGGGACCTGAGAGCAGCCGAGCTGCTTCGAGGTGGGGGGGTCGGGGGAGCGGGCCTGGGGTCACGGTCCCCTCGTCCCGGGCAGTTCTCGGCTCCCTCTCTGCCACTTCTGTCGCTCTCCGAAGACTGCTTTCGCTCCGTCACCCAGCTAAGATCATCGTGGGAACAAGTTTCAGGGCTAAAAGCAGAGTGACACGGTTTCTCCTTGCGGCTTAGCAGGTCCGCAGACAGCCCGTCGGTGCCATAATCTGAGCTGTTCGCATCCTGCCAGGCTCCTCTTTGCTGCAAGTCGCTTCTGTCTGAGGAAGACGTGCTCCCGTCCTTCCAGCCCAAGTACTGGTGAAGGTGATTGGCAACAGATTTCAGGTCCTCCGCGTCCGACGTGGACCTGTGCTGCTTTCTGTGCCCGTCCCCGAACAGCTCTCGGATTTTTGTAACGCTCGGCCAGTTTGAGTCAACATGCACTGCTTCGCCGTACGAAGAGCGATACCTGCGATGAGACTTGTAGGCTGGAGCCCCTAAGACAAAAACATCATCTTCTGAACGTAAGGGGTCATGCTTAAAGTTGCCAGAGATTTCAGAAGGACCTTGCTTACCTGGGAGCGTGCCACCTAGAGTCTTTCGAGCCCTCCGCCTTGGACCTCGGTCCGAATCGGAGCCAGACACAGACTCCTGAGCAGAGTGGGATTTCTGGTGATCCTTTGTCAGGGGGTCAGCTGGAGGGGGCTCAGGTAAACATCCAGTGTCCTGTGAAGGCAGATCATCTGCGGATCTTATCCTGGGTGAAGCAGAGCTCCTGGCCACCACTGTGCTAGAACTGAACTTCTCTGAGAGCAGGCGCACCGTGAGACTGGAGCCTGTCTTTAGCTCTGCGGTTGGGAGGCTGGCTGCTGAGATTTTGGAAACTTTTCTTGCCACAGCAACACTCGGCGTGTCCGAGGGCTGTGCTTTTTCGCCTGCTGTCTCTGCAGCCTGAGGGGGAAGGGCTGCGCTTTCGAAATCCTCTGATTTGTGGGGTTGGGGTTGGGGTTGGTGGTGGTGGTGGTGGTGGTGGGGTTGTTGGTCCTCGCTCTTATTTACGTTCCAGCTTTCCAGCTTTTTGAAAGAGACAGAACGATAAACAGCCGCGTTTTTGCTCTCTGCCTCCTTCCCTGCCATTGCGTTTGTCTGTCCTCCCCCACACTCACTCACTGACTCACTCACTTTTTCTCTCTCCCTCCTTTTTTAACTTTATTTCCCTCCTTTTTTTCTTCAGTTCATTGATAAATGCTCCTCAGCTGATCGTCGTGGTTCCTCAAAACGCCCGGACGCCGCCACAGGCTCCCCCATTTAACCACGCGTACTTCCCAGAACGCATGGGGGCCAACAACAAAAAAAGCGCACGACACAACCGGGGCAAAACCAGCAACTAAGCAGAAGCGTAAAGACTAGATACCTTGGAGCAAAGTCGCCTCCCGACCTGAAAGCATGTCTTCTCGCCCAGCTTGCTTCAACTTCAGCTCACAAAGTATGGACCAGAGAACTTCCACTACCAACTTGTTCAACCCTGAAGGCACCTCAACAAGCTTGGTCTCACGCACGTTTCCCAAAACAGATCCCATTTCCAAAGTGCACCGTCCCTCTCCACACTCATGCTTGGCGGCCACTGTTTTTATTTGTCCATAATGAAGCTTTCGTTGACTTCTGTTTGGTCTTTTTTTTAAGTGCATGCGAATGCTCGGTTCAAGTGTGGGAGGGGCTTAATGTGGTGAGGGCAGTCAGAGCCCCCTGGGGTAAATGTTGGGAGGAGGAGGATGAGGAGGAGGGGGTGCTTTTCCTCTCTGATCTGGGGCTGATATTTCAGATACAGGCATACTGGTGAATAAACATTTGAGAAGCTATGAAAAAAAAGAAGAAGAAGTGTTCAAGAAGTGCAACTTCTACTGCAGATGTTCTCTGGTTTCTACCATCTTCCATCCATGAGCTTCAGGATACACTTCAAGCCAGTGTGGTTTTCAAAGTGAAGGAGTGATGTTCTTTGTCCTTTCATCTACAGGCTGAAATCTGGTGTATTGCGCTCTCATGTGGTGTTTCAGCAGCTGTTAAGGAGAGCTCCGCTGGACACATCTGATGTGCCCAGTGTCCCCCCTCGCCCCAAACATACTCAATCAACCAAGACACTTTTTCAATATCTTTAAGCTCAAAGCACCCAAACCTGTGTTCTTCTAACCAACATCTCATGTATGGGTATGTTCTAAGGTTATATAGAGGTAAATTTACAGGTAGACACCTGACTACTGACGTTATGTTTATTTGGGTTTATTCTAATGTTATATAGAGTTTTACAGGTAGACACACTCACTGACCACTGACTTTCTGTTCATTTGGGTTTATTCTAATGTTATATAGAGTTTTACAGATAGACACACTCACTGACCACTGTCTTTATGTTTATTTGGGTTTATTTTAATGTTATATAGTTTTACAGGTAGACACACTCACTGACCGCTGACTATGTTTATTTGGGTTTATTCTAATGTTATATAGAGTTTTACAGGTAGACACACTCACTGACCACTGACTTTATGTTTATTTGGGTTTGTTCTAATGTTATATAGAGTTTTACAGATAGACACACTCACTGACCACTGACTTGGTGCTTATTTTTGGTTTATTTCAGTTTATTTATGTTATATAGTTTTACAGGTAGACAATTAGACTGCTGAGATTCCTAATTTGACAAAACACACAAGACACAGAAGGGCACAAACCTTTAGAATTAGATTTATTGCTTTGTAATTGAGTAGATTTTGCAATACTGCGCAGTAAAAGTCGAAACACAAGAGCAAATGAAGACAGTAACTGCAGACGTGACGCAGGCCTGCGATGCAGCTTCACTCAAGTAATAAAACAATTAGGCCTGTTCTCTATAACACATTCACTTTGAGCGGTTTACATGTATGCACAGCACACATAAGAAGCAAACACACATGCTGAGATGTGTTCCTCTAGCTGTAACCTTTACAACTTCACAACACACACAGTTCAGCTTTACACGTAAACGTCACATTCTTGCAGGCTGAGAAAGAAGATCGCCCAGTGTGTTGGCGATCAGCTGGGTGCAGCGTTGACTACATTTAGCCTTCCCTTCACAAACGCCCCTCCAGCAGCTACTGGTATAGGTCATCTCGTACATTCTCACACTCCCGGTCCTTGGCATTGTTCACCCCTGTTTATGTGACATGTGTACATATATAATTTACCTTAATCTTTGCAAATGCTGTGATTTATGATTTATTCATTTCACCGGACACGTCACTTGACAGGTATGCCAAAACAAATGGATTGCAGCGTGTATATACACAAAGTTTCGGTTTAAAACACTGGCAGTGAAAAGGAAATGCTCAGATGCAGAGATGCTACAGTTTGTTTTGCTTTATATACAATAATAACTAGATTATATTATTTTTTTTTATCAATTTAATATTTCAATGATTCCGGGAGCAACAGTAAGTTAAATAATATTTGTTTTTCCATAATTTGTTGAAATTCTCCCTTTTTTTCCCAATCTGGTACTGTCTAGACCACCCATTTGTAGCTCCCGCTAGCACTAGCAATGCTCCTGACACTAGGAGGGTAAGGACTCCAGCCACCGCCTCTTTTCCAACTGCCGCCGATGTGACACTGTCGGGCAGCCGACACACTCAGAGGGGAGCGCGGGGTCCTCGGCTCCACGGCACCAACCAACCGACACGTGTGCCGGCGAACAACGCTTAAGAGTGATGGGTGAAGACAGCACAGCCAATTGTGCTCTCTCAGACTCCGGCCTCTGATGGCAAAGCATCACCCCAGGCCGCAGTGTTGCCACATTAGACCGCTGAGACACTCAGACTGCTGGAGTTTTTTTTTTATGTTATTCCAACTAGGACAGTGGTTCTCAAACTGGTCATCAGGGAAATTTCGGACATTCTTAAGGAACAACTTGAGTTGCTGAGTATTTGTAAGACACCCACCACCAGTGCATTGGAATCACGCTACACATTTATCTGACTTTACTGAACTGAAGATCCTGAAGAAAACTGAAGAAAAGGTCTTTTGACCAAACTTTTGACCAGTAGCTTAGATCAAGAACCATAACAAAGAACATGTGAGAATTTCGAGAATCTGGACTGCACATGCAGTGATGGAGTGGGTTGAGGAGTGAGGAACCTCAGATTATGGCCTGGAAACATCATCACCAGATTTAAACCCCACTGAGAGCTTGAAGGACTGTGTTGGGAGACGTGTGGAAAACATCAACACTGAACATGTGTAATCAACATATACATCAGTCATCAGACCGGCGGTCAGATCTTCTAAGGCACTTCAGGACAACACAAAAACGTTTGATTTCTGATATATTACACAGACAGATTCATATATCCTGGACCACGTCTTCATGGACACACTATAATTCCAACACTTGGCACACGCTTCACTGCGCAACAGGCCTACTTCATCCCTTCAGCTGTGTTTTCTCATGATATAAATACTCCCCTTAAACAGAGCTTGAGAAACCGCTTCTGTGGTGTCTGAAATATTGCTCCCAGCATAAATACTTTCCCTTTAAACTGGTACAAGTCGGAAGCAGCTAACCACAGTTTACTGTACAGGAATAACAGCTGCACCGCTGCCGGGAATGAAGCCTGACTTGCCAGAGAGCTCCACCTAGTGGCTGAAATCAGTCAGTTCTGTTTAAAGATACTATTCACATGGCTTTGGTGCAGTTCTTCATACTTCATCAGCTGGCGTCACCAGCATCATTCAGGCCAGAGCAGCATCTGCTGACCATCACAAGTCATGTAACAATGAAAGGTGCTGGCTCAATATGAAACTATGTTAATTGAAAGAACCGTCTGAATGCATAAATGGTTCTCCACAAGAAAAAAAAAAAATGGTGCCCTGTTTGTTTATATTATCTTATTTGATGCCACTGAAGAACCACTTTTGGTTGCCTAACAATCTTTTAATGGATGGTTCTTTAAAGAGTGTGAACATCCGTTTTAAAGTTTAAAGAACCTCAGTATTAGAACCTTTAGTACTGGTATAGAATCTTCATAGGGTTAGGGTTCTTTATAAAAAACATGATAACTGAAAGAACCACTGAAATGCATAAATGATTCCATACAAGAAAAGCTTCTTGTACGGGAACCTTTTTAAAGTTTAAAGAATCTGCACAACATAAGGTAAAGGTTCTAAGAAGAACCCTTAGCATTGGTATGGAACTTGTAGACTACATTAAAAATATTTTTTAAAAATATTGTTCTTTACATAGAAGCATGATAACTGAAAGAACCATTTAAATGCATAAACAGTTTTCACAAAGGAAAAAAAAAAACTCTTATCGGTGATTCTTTACAGAACCATTACAAAATAGAACCCCTTTGCCTAGCAATGGCACAGAAGAACCCCTTTTAGTGTGCTTGAAAATATCTTAATGGATGGTAATGTAATGTTTGATGTATGAAAGAAAAACCTTGCAAATCTAAATGTAAAGGTTCTATGAATAACTTTCAAAAGTGCTATAGAACCTTTGTTTTACCCTAAAGTTTGTTTAATAGGACTATGATAACTGAATATCTCAATGCACAAATGGTTCTTTGGCTGCTTAAATGGTTCTTGGAAAACTTCGGAAAGCTCCTGTAGAGGGTTATTTGTTTATTTCACAAAAAACAGACCCCCTTTTACTCAAACTGCCTTAGCGTGATGCCACTGGAGAACCATATTTCAGTGGAACCACTGAGAAAAACCAAGTACTTAATTCACCTTCAAGATCTACTGTTCCTAGTGGCCACAGAGTGAACTGCACCTTTGTGTACTGTTGCAGTTTGTGTACTTTTATATTTCGTCTTCAACCAGGACTCTCATGTCCGGCATTATCTTAGAGTAAAGGTATCTGTGGACTATATTAGCCTATATACGTTAGCTGCGGATATTATGTATGAACAGCAAAGCACTTTTGGATTAGCGCTGCTGCTAAAGGCCACAAATGTAAAGGTAGATCAATATATCACTTCACGGCAAAAATCGGATCTATACAGTTTGCACTCTTTTAGATGACCAGCAAAGACATGTTTGGTGTCTGAAGTTTGCTTCATTAGTTTTAACATAAAGCTACGAGGACAATGTAGCTTATAAGCTACCAGTTACCCGCGTTGAGGTGTTCAGTAATCTCTAATAGATTTGATTTAATTAGCTACTAATTAGCTACATTAGCCAACGTAGCTCCAGTGCAAAACTAAAGAACGAACTGCCCCTCTTGGCTGATCAATTCATTTTAAGATGAGATCTTGATTTTTGCCAAACTATTGCTTTATCTCTTGTCTCTAAGAGTGGTGATCTTCAGCAGGAAGGTCCGTGTGCCTCGTCTGAACTTGTATTGTGTGAAGTAGAAGAGGATGGGGTCCAGCACGCTGTTCATGCTGGCGAAGGGCCTGGTGCTCTTGTAGACCACAGCCAGGAGGTTCCTCAGCTCGCAGGGCGCTGTGGGAATGGTCCGAACCAGCAGGTAGAGTGTTTTGGTCACATGGAACGGCAGGAAGCTAATGGCAAACACCAGCACCACGATGACGATCATCCTAACTGCTTGGCTCTTCTTTTCTTCTGCCGCTTCGCCTCTGGCCTCCGCTGGGCGGCATAGGACCCGTGCCATGCTACAGTACAGTCCCACGATGACGAGGAAGGGCAGCAAGAAGCCCAGGCAAGTCAGGGCCAAGCCGTAGGGGAAATACTGGGCGGAGCGTTCTGGCACGCTAAGGTCATAGCAAACCGTGCGATTTCTTTGGACCCCGGTGGCTGCAAACTCGAAAGTCGGTGCGACTAGCAAGGCTACGATTAGCCAGACACATGCACAGACCACCCAGGCTAGTCTCCGGCCTCCCTTCCTAGGCCACTGGGCCAGTGGGTAGCAGATACCCAGGTAGCGCTGTAAGCTAATGCAGGTGAGGAAAAAAATGCTACCATGAAGGTTGCTGTAGAACTGGAAGCGAACTAGCCGGCAAGCGAAGTCTCCAAAAGGCCAGTAGTCCCAGCTAGCATAGTTATAGATAAGCAGGGGCAGTGAGCAGACGTACAGGAAGTCGGCCACCGCCAGGTTCAGCATGTAGATGTTGTTGCGGCTCAGAGCCCGGCGCTTGCTCCATATCTGCAGGATGACGGCAAAGTTGAGGGGGAGGCCGACGATAAAGACGCCGCTGTAGACGATGGGAAGGAGGAAGCGCTTGAAGTCCTCATTGTAGGTGCAGGAGGGGAGAACGGCTGGAGACGAGGAGTTGTCCATCTGCTCAGTGACTGACCACTTCACATTCTGAGAATAACACAGAGAATAAAAGAAACAGTTAGCATACACGCTAGGTCCACTGCTATTATTAAAATGATAATACCTGAAGCTTCTGGACCGTATCTGCATAATTAAAGTATAAAAAGCAGGTGTATCTGTGTATGCCCACCGGGGTCCCACCAGGGTCAGTAATGGGACCAGGAGGGGTTAAACATGGACCCCATCTGGGTTGTACCCTGCAACATGGGGCTTAGATTGGACCCATGTGAGATTAAGGTGGGCTTTAACAATGAGGTCCATTTAGAAAGTCCAACTGGGTCCCACTAACAACACATATGTACAACCCACTCAGAACCCATGCCCACCTAGAACCCACCTAGCCCACATGCAGAAATATTGCTATGCCTCAAAGATCCTTTTTACTTCCAGTACTACATAGAACCCACTTTGCCTAGAGTGCAGGCAAAACATTCTGGACACCAAACATGTAATGGCTGAGGGACATTTGAGGCAAATTGTGTAAATTACCATAGAACATGTGTGGAGAAATCATCATCCCTGCCAGAGCAACACCCCCTGTGAATGAGAAGAACCTTATAAAGGTTTAAACAACCAATTTAAAGGTTCTTCACACTCATATTTACCTCACATATGGTTTCTAAGCGAAGCAAAAGCGGTTCTTCTATGGCTGGGATGAGCAATTCTGGTCCTGGTGGGCCGGATTCCTGCACAGATTTTCTTTCGCTTTTCTTGCTTAAGCACACCTGGTTCAACTCACCTGTTAATTGCCAGGTTTAGTAGGACTATTTGCCCCGTTGCCCACCCTTGTTCTATGGCATCACCCAGAGAACCGTTGGTGGCATGTTTATTTTTCAGAGTATGGCAACAGGCTCGCATTGTATTTTAGACTGCAAATAAAGATTTCCGGGGGGTTGCCAATCTCTGCAGCAACAGAAGGACTACAGACTGTATAATGGACCTATAAGGTACGTAGAGCTCTAATCTACACCAATAAAAGTATGACACTACCTTCTTACCTTCTGCTCCTAAACGCATTACCAAGCTGGATTAGAAGAACTTCTTTTGTCCAAGCAGCTTTTAACTCAATCCCAGGCTCTGGACACTGATTTATGCGGTAGGCCAGTGGTGTAATTGTCTTTGGCACACACACCAAAGGCTCAGGCCATGTACATGAATCCCACTAATCACAGTCTGGACCAGCCGAACACGTTCTAATTCCCTCTGTGAGTTTCAATTAGCTAAAACCTGGCAACACAAAGCCTGACTTAGAATTCCCTTGGCCGGGTTTTATTTTTTGGGGTTGTGTGTGTGTCTGTGTGTGAGAGAATGTGAGAGAGTATCTGTATTCCCACAGTTTAATTAGAAGGACAGAATCTGTTCTTTTCCTTCAGACTCCATCACTGTGTGAATGTTTGATCTGGCCTGAAAACCATCTGATAAATCAGATCCTAACGTTTGACATATTTCACAAAGAATAGAAACAAAGATTATGATGACTTTCTGTCTGATAATAATGCGACCAATAATAATAACTGCGTTCTGCATTAATGCGTACTGCAAAGCATTGCACAGCACCCTTCAAAAGGCACAATGAGACACCCAACAAGTAACACCCAACCAACCATGTGGGATACCACAGCAACCACTTGGCAACATCTGAGCAACCACCTGCAACACCCTAGCAGCCACTAAGTAACATCATGACAACCTGCTGAAATACCATTGCAATTACCTTGCCACACTAAAGCACCCATCTTGGATTCACTTAGCAAGACCATAGCAACCACCAGGGATACCATAGCAACCAGCTATCATCCACTTAGCAACATCATAGCAACTACTAGGGATACCATAGACATCACAACAGCCAACTTGGATACCTGGTAACCACTTAGCAACACCATAGCAACCAGCTGGGATACAATGCTAACCATAATAATATTATATATTATTATTATTTTATTTTAATATAATAATATAAAATATTTATAATTATTAAACAATTTACATGTGACAAAAATATCACTAATACTTCTACTACTAATAATATTATTATGAATGCTAATTGATTGTATAAATAATAATAATAATAATAATAATAGCATCCACACAGCACCACTGGAGCTCACACTTGGATAAGAACTGCAACTTCCAGTTCTGTTAAGACAGCTAACAGATGCCCGCACTGGCTAGCATAGCACTGAGTGATGGGGGGAGAGGGAGGGCCATACCACCCATTCAGAGAGAGCAGTAATGGTAAGTATCCCCGCCTGTCACACAGGAGGCCGAGGGTTCAATTCCATGATGGGGAGAACAACTTTGGGAGCAGTGATGGCTCAGCGATGGCTGCCCACTACACTGTGTGCGTGTGTTCACTGCATGGATGGGTTAAAAGCAGAGGCCAAATTCCATCTGTGTCAAACACAAATGGTGAACATGGATCTCTTTTCTTGGTTTCATTGGGAATCAAACCTGCTCAGCATCTTTTATTTTAAATCTCAAACTAAAAAAATACAGAAATACCACAATAAAATTCTACGGCCTAAATGAGATCGGAAACAGTCTCAGGTAACTGGACATAGGATTTGAATCTGGATTTAACACCTGTTGAGCTCCTAATATCTAATCCCCAAGAACACCATTCAGACATCACTCCAGAGAGGAGCTGTTTAGAAGCATATCTGGGTTAAAACTGGATGCGTTTCAAATGTGTGTGTGAGACAGTACATAAAGTGTGCCAGGAAGTGTCAGCACTCAATATTGCTTCCTGTGGAGACTCTAGTCTAATTATACACACGGAGGAGACGGACGGACCACGTTTCAAGCAGTAAACTGACCTCAGCACATTATTAGAAGACTGCCTCATTGATTCTGACATACACACACACACACACACACACACACACACACACGGCACAAAACAGTGGTGGTGAATGAGCCAGGTGTCTGCATGACTACAGCACAACAGTCCATTTATGTACTATACAAACTTGTCATTTTAACCTACACGTGTCTTCTGGGTTTTATTGGTAATACTAATGATGTTAAAATGATGCCTTACAACAACCTGCACCCTCCGCTATAAATTTTTATATATATTTCTAAAGACATTTTAGGCCAAAATCTTTTGTTTCTTAAAAATAGACTTTCAGCATCAGACAGTATATTCATAACTATTTAGTGTAAGAGCTGTCTGTGAGGGAGCCTTTAGAGGTACTAAACTCCTGATCAGACGTCAGTTTCCATTCATTACCACTGTTAAGAATTCTGATTTTCTTTTTTTTTTTTTTTAGACCAGAATGCTTCACACCAATCCCACTCTGACTTTGTCGACATCTTATCCATTTAAGTAGATGCAGAAGTATTTGACAAATTGGTTGCTTAATGGCAAGACAACAGTTCCAGTTTGTTTGTAGTAGTCACACTGAGTCACTAGAGGGCAGTGAAGTCTGTGAATAGGTAATAAAGAAACACTGGCCACTGGTCAGACTCATAGCTCAAATTTCTAAGTTTGGGCACCCTGGTCAAATCTGGTTGATTTTCTAAATGTAAATAAACAAACAGATGGGTGTCAAAACCTTAGACAAGGAATCTATAGAGAGACTGTCAAAGCAAGACCGTCTTTTGCTAAGTTTATAGTTACAGACTGTCGCTCATGTGTAGCTCATGTTTAGCAGCCCCCTCTACCCCATCCATCACTGGTCAGTTTCTGACCCCAGGACCTCTGCTGAGGTCGTCGTGATATAATTGGGGTGAGGGATCATTTTCAGCACAGCAGTGACCATAACATGGTAGTTGGTCATGGCTGTCAGTGCTAGGCTAGGAGTGGACCACAAGTTGAGACTGAGAAGACAGGAAGGCAGTGTGTTTCCAGTGTTTAGTGCCTAGTGTGTTTAACAGTTAATGAGCTTGTGGAGCTGTTGTTGCACCTAGACACTTCCAAAAGCCGTCCTGATAGAGCACCTTTTGCTGAGGAAAGGTTAGAGAAGCAGATGTGGGACTTTTTGGGGTTGCAAAGGGGTGGAACATTTTCGATAAGTTTCCAGTAAATTACCGGTAAATTTACATGGGAACTTTGGAAATATTCCAAGATGTAAACGTTTTTTGAGAACTTTTTTATATTTCTTTTTAGGAAATATTGGATAATTTAAAGGAACTAGATCATACACCATCATCAATGTAGCGTTTACAGCAGACATGAAGGCATAACAATACAAATAAATTTACCTTCAGGTGTCTAGAAATCATCTGGACATATGCTGTACATGTGATGGAGGAATGAACAGTGCATGCAGGGGCTGTGGTCTCAATAGCCCTTCAGTGCTTAACGTGCCATGTGCCTGGGATTGAGGAGCAGCTTTGCTATTCAACTGTTTTGGTATCATATCTAATTATTTTAGCCAAAATTATGCTTCAGTATATTTTTTTACCAACTATATATAATTTCTCACCTCTTAGCTTTGAATATTCCCATTTTATTCCCATTAATTCCCGTTATTTCCCATAATTACCTGTTAATTCTCATTAATTCCCATGGTAAGTTTCCCAACTTTCCCAGAAAGAATTCTCAGAATTTTCCAACCCTAGTACCTTTACTGAAGCTCTTATCCAGAGCTCTTTTATTTGAATCATGTTACACAGTCTTGAATAAGGTCTCTTATTGGTGTAGTTTAGGGAACATGAAGGAGGGTGATGTGAATATATCAATCACACACACAAGTCCTGTGTGTAGAAACATCATATCACAGTTCTGGCAGTGGGACGGTGAGGAAATGCCACATTTTGTCACTGAGCTCTTCAGTACGTCGCTGTTTGTATACGGAGATTGTATGCTTATGTATTTGATACAGATCCTAACAATGGGTGTGACAGAGTACATCCAAAATCAACTATTTAAAAGGGTGTCCACATACTTTTGTCAATACAGGGCATGTCTATGTGTACCTTTATTGACATTACACTTGTACAGTACAGCCTGTACAGAAAGCATTTTAGTAATATCAAATATATTAAAGGAGCATCTGTGTGAACTACTGAGCGTTACCATGTGTTTCATGGAGGGAAAATATGATGAGTAGTTGCCTATAGGTATAGTAATGGTGCAAAAAGTTTTCATTTCACTCCAGTTCTCTTGAATCTCAGCCACGGACATCATGTGTAGGTGCGATGGATCGCTTACAAACCAATAGGGAGTCAGAATGGTATATGTTTATACTTATCATCCAACCACAATCAAATCCACACTTTCTGGACTGTGAGACTTATCTGGATATGGTTTTTCTTTCAATGACAAGCCGGAATGAAAACATATGGAAATGAAATAGGAGTAACGAGGCTATTTTTAAAATGTAATGAATAGAAAGTACAGATAATTACGTGAAAATTAGAAGTAGAAGTAAAAAGTTGGCAAAAATAATAATTATTCCAGTAAAGTATAAATAACCAAAATTTCTATTCTATTCTATTTCTAAGTAAGGTAACAAAGAATTTGTACCTCAGTACTTGACACCTCTGAGTTTAACGTTTATTGAATGCTTGATTTGCAATACCGTCTACCGCTGTGATATTCGCTGTGAGATGGTATGACGGTACGGGAAAAAAATGGATATCGTCTAACCCTACACTGTCCGTTGTCAAATTTATCAGTAAAGATAAATAGAATGGGAATAAATGAAACCCAACCCCATCCTGTGAAGATCGGAGATGATTCATACTGTTCTGATTGACTGAACCCACCTACTCCAACTGTGCTGACGCAGGAGACTCGCAAACACAATAGGCTTTCGCATCTGGGCATGACCGCGGAGCTCACTGGCACTCTCCACTCTCCCCTTTCTGAACAACGGACATCTCACCCCCCACCATGACACACCCAGATTGCGCAACGACAGCCCTCTATCCGAGCCTCTGTGTGTTCATCTGCCCACATTTCCGAGTGTGTGACGGCATTTCCACACATTTTACTGGTCAGCGTCAGCTTTCTCTAAGCACACAGTTTCCTCACAGTGCTGCGTTTCCCGTGTCTAGACAGGTTTGAGGGCAGAAGGCAGGGCTGTGCAGAAGGTAAAGTCTGAAAAATGTGAGCAGACCAGCTTCTAAAGCACATAAACACTGATAACTATGGTAGTGGGTGAGCATGTGTGAGTGTGTTTTGGAGAGTGTGGTGTCATTTAGAAGAGAACCTAAAAGGGCTTGTAAACATTCAGGCTGCTTTTTATGGTCATATGGACAGCCACTTGGCTCTGAGATCTGTCCAAAAACAATTACTGATATGATCATCAGTGTTGCATGTAAAGACCCCACGATAGAGTTCTTTGGAAGGCAGAGTGATGTGTTTTTTTTATTGTTATCAGTTCAAAATGTGAGTTCAGCAGCCGTGTATCACTCAGCAAAAGCTGAGAACCAAATAAAAGATATGAACAGACCAGTAACTTCAAGGTTATTGGCTCCAGGATCATCAGCATTACCACTGAAAGACCTCCAACCTTTTTATTAAACATCTCAAATGATTTTAACACTGAAAGTGAAGAATGCTGATCTTACAGGCTTTTAAAAAAAGACATTGCCAAATAAGGTTCTTTGCGCCACATCATAGTAAAACGACTTTTGGTTCCCTAAAAGAAAGCTTTCAATGGATGGCTCAGTTTTGTAAATGAGATGTGAGAGTGTGAACAACCTTAAATTTGAATCCCTTGAATTTGTACAGAACCTTTGATTGAAGGTTTAGTAGCGAGTGTGAGAGAGTATGACGGTGTGTGAGAGGTTTAGTAGAGAGTGTGAGAGAGTATGACGGTGTGTGAGAGGTTTAGTAGCGAGTGTGAGAGAGTATGATGGTGTGTGAGAGGTTTGTTAGCGAGTGTGAGAGAGTATGATGGTGTGTATGAGAGGTTTAGTAGCGAGTGTGAGAGAGTATGATGGTGTGTGAGAGGTTTGTTAGCGAGTGTGAGAGAGTATGATGGTGTGTATGAGAGGTTTAGTAGCGAGTGTGAGAGAGTATGATGGTGTGTATGAGAGATTTGTTATAGAGTGTAAGAGAGTATGATGGTGTGTGAGAGGTTTAGTAGCGAGTGTGAGAGAGTATGATGGTGTGTGAGAGGTTTAGTAGAGAGTGTGAGAGAGTATGACGGTGTGTGAGAGGTTTAGTAGCGAGTGTGAGAGAGTATGATGGTGTGTATGAGAGGTTTAGTAGCGAGTGTGAGAGAGTATGATGGTGTGTGAGAGGTTTGTTAGAGAGTGTGAGAGAGTATGATGGTGTGTGAGAGGTTTGTTAGAGAGTGTGAGAGAGTATGATGGTGTGTGAGAGGTTTAGTAGAGAGTGTGAGAGAGCATGATGGTGTGTAAGAGGTTTAGTAGCGAGTGTGAGAGAGTATGATGGTGTGTGAGAGGTTTGTTAGCGAGTGTGAGAGAGTATGATGGTGTGTGAGAGGTTTGTTAGAGAGTGTGAGAGAGTATGATGGTGTGTGAGAGGTTTGTTAGCGAGTGTGAGAGAGTATGATGGTGTTTGTGAGAGGTTTAGTAGCGAGTGTGAGAGAGTATGATGGTGTTTGTGAGAGGTTTAGTAGAGAGTGTGAGAGAGTATGATGGTGTGTGAGAGGTTTAGTAAGCGAGTGTGAGAGAGTATGATGGTGTGTGAGAGGTTTGTTAGCGAGTGTGAGAGAGTATGATGGTGTTTGTGAGAGGTTTAGTAGAGAGTGTGAGAGAGTATGATGGTGTGTGAGAGGTTTAGTAGAGAGTGTGAGAGAGTATGATGGTGTGTGAGAGGTTTAGTAAGCGAGTGTGAGAGAGTATGATGGTGTTTGTGAGAGGTTTAGTAGAGAGTGTGAGAAAGTATGATGGTGTTTGTGAGAGGTTTAGTAGAGAGTGTGAGAGAGTATGATGGTGTTTGTGAGAGGTTTAGTAGAGAGTGTGAGAGAGTATGATGTGTGTAAGAGGTTTGTTAGCAAGTGTGAGAGAGTATGATGGTGTGTAAGAGGTTTGTTAGCGAGTGTGAGAGAGTATGATGGTGTTTTATTTTTATCAACGAGATGTAAGATTATAAAGCACTTTTTCAAAGCTTCAATCCCCACACAATGTAAACATTTAAGAGGAATTCTTAAACGGGTACAGAACCAAATAAAGATTACCATTATTATTATTATTATTATTATTGCATTGACTCAAAAAGTAACAGTCTACATGTATGGAACGTGTGCACAGATCCATTATTTTGGTATATGAGGCTATATATAAGGTTATTATATCAGAACATGGACAGCACCAGTCACTGGAATATCACATGCATACTAAAATGGTGTAGTAAAGGTTCACCCTGTTGACTACTTCATAATATCTAATTCCACTGTTTATTATTAACACAGATAATAGTATGACAGAACTTTCCCCACCAATCTACAAGACAAATGAATGATAAACAGAAATGTTACCAAGTGTTTACAGAAAATGTAGTTTGCCACTTTGTGGTCACCTATAGTCAGCGCTGAGGATTTTGGAAAACAAACATTGGGCTGAACCTGGAACACTGAACAAGAATGTTTAGTTTAACCTACAGATGATAAAATAAACATCATATCTGATTTCATGCAATAGCAGAAAGAGTTCTATCGCATCCATTTCATCAGCTTGGAAGAATGCAAACGCAGGGAGAGCTACCATAGGTCACAAAGGTTGCAGGTGCAACTGCAACCAGCTGCTCTTGCTAACCACCAAGACGAGGCGTAGTTCCTCTCGAACATGCCTAAACTCTTTCACATTCATAATCAACCTGTTCTCGTTTAAAGTCTCTCACATTCTCAATCAAGACGAGAATGATGATGTGTGTGAGTGGTTTAGTAGTGAGTGTGAGAGAGTATGATGGTGTGTATGAGAGGTTTAGTAGTGAGTGTGAGAGAGTATGATGGTGTGTATGAGAGGTTTAGTAGAGAGTGTAAGAGAGTATGATGGTGTGTATGAGAGGTTTAGTAGCGAGTGTAAGAGAGTATGATGGTGTGTGAGAGGTTTAGTAGAGAGTGTGAGAGAGTATGATGGTGTGTATGAGAGGTTTGTTAGCGAGTGTGAGAGAGTATGATGGTGTGTATGAGAGGTTTGTTAGCGAGTGTGAGAGAGTATGATGGTGTGTATGAGAAGTTTGTTAGAGAGTGTGAGAGAGTATGATGGTGTGTATGAGAGGTTTAGTAGCGAGTGTGAGAGAGTATGATGGTGTGTGAGAGGTTTAGTAGCGAGTGTGAGAGAGTATGATGGTGTGTGAGAGGTTTAGTAGCGAGTGTGAGAGAGTATGATGGTGTGTGAGAGGTTTAGTAGCGAGTGTGAGAGAGTATGATGGTGTGTGAGAGGTTTGTTAGCGAGTGTAAGAGAGTATGATGGTGTGTAAGAGGTTTGTTAGAGAGTGTGAGAGAGTATGATGGTGTGTGTGAGAGGTTTAGTAGCGAGTGTGAGAGAGTATGATGGTGTGTATGAGAGGTTTGTTAGCGAGTGTGAGAGAGTATGATGGTGTGTAAGAGGTTTGTTAGAGAGTGTGAGAGAGTATGATGGTGTGTGTGAGAGGTTTAGTAGCGAGTGTGAGAGAGTATGATGGTGTGTATGAGAGGTTTAGTAGTGAGTGTGAGAGAGTATGATGGTGTGTATGAGAGGTTTAGTAGAGAGTGTGAGAGAGTATGATGGTGTGTATGAGAGGTTTAGTAGTGAGTGTGAGAGAGTATGATGGTGTGTATGAGAGGTTTAGTAGAGAGTGTGAGAGAGTATGATGGTGTGTATGAGAGGTTTAGTAGCGAGTGTGAGAGAGTATGATGGTGTGTATGAGAGGTTTAGTAGCGAGTGTAAGAGAGTATGATGGTGTGTAAGAGGTTTGTTAGCGAGTGTGAGAGAGTATGATGGTGTGTGAGAGGTTTGTTAGCGAGTGTGAGAGAGTATGATGGTGTGTATGAGAGGTTTAGTAGAGAGTGTGAGAGAGTATGATGGTGTGTATGAGAGGTTTAGTAGCGAGTGTGAGAGAGTATGATGGTGTGTGAGAGGTTTAGTAGCGAGTGTAAGAGAGTATGATGGTGTGTATGAGAGGTTTAGTAGCGAGTGTAAGAGAGTATGATGGTGTGTATGAGAGGTTTAGTAGCGAGTGTGAGAGAGTATGATGGTGTATGAGAGATTTGTTATAGAGTGTAAGAGAGTATGATGGTGTGTGAGAGGTTTAGTAGCGAGTGTGAGAGAGTATGATGGTGTGTGAGAGGTTTGTTAGAGAGTGTGAGAGAGTATGATGGTGTGTGAGAGGTTTAGTAGCGAGTGTGAGAGAGTATGATGGTGTGTGAGAGGTTTGTTAGAGAGTGTGAGAGAGTATGATGGTGTGTGAGAGGTTTGTTAGAGAGTGTGAGAGAGTATGATGGTGTGTGAGAGGTTTAGTAGAGAGTGTGAGAGAGTATGATGGTGTGTAAGAGGTTTAGTAGCGAGTGTGAGAGAGTATGATGGTGTGTATGAGAGGTTTAGTAGCGAGTGTGAGAGAGTATGATGGTGTGTATGAGAGGTTTAGTAGCGAGTGTGAGAGAGTATGATGGTGTGTATGAGAGGTTTAGTAGCGAGTGTGAGAGAGTATGATGGTGTGTGTGAGAGGTTTAGTAGCGAGTGTGAGAGAGTATGATGGTGTGTATGAGAGGTTTAGTAGTGAGTGTGAGAGAGTATGATGGTGTGTGTGAGAGGTTTAGTAGCGAGTGTGAGAGAGTATGATGGTGTGTATGAGAGGTTTAGTAGTGAGTGTGAGAGAGTATGATGGTGTGTATGAGAGGTTTAGTAGTGAGTGTGAGAGAGTATGATGGTGTGTATGAGAGGTTTGTTAGTGAGTGTGAGAGAGTATGATGGTGTGTATGAGAGGTTTGTTAGTGAGTGTGAGAGAGTATGATGGTGTGTATGAGAGGTAAGTTTGAATATTGGTTTGAAGGGCTTCTCATAAAACTGCTGTAGATTTATTGCTGCATTTAAAAAGCAGCAGGCTGTTTTTGCAGCTGAGTTTCCGTATATGGGCTGTCTGGACTGGGAAGAGAACAGTTCAACGGGGTTTGCAAAATTTGGTTTGTGTGACATAAAAACCACTGAACCACTGGTCATATTTCTCAACGTTTCTTTGTGTTTACCTTCTACGCAGCCCTGCTTCCTCTCCACAAACTCTCCACAAACCTTACTTCACAAACCTGTCTAGACTTGGACTGAACAGCGGCACTGCTTGGGCTGATAATTCATAGGATTTAGTAACATTCAAAAGAAAAATGCATGCGGGGAAAAAACGGATCAGGGTTGGAACACTTTTGTGTACTAGAAGGAGTGATGGCCGCAATCTCAAAAAATATCATTCACCAAGAACACCAATCCGAAATCCAGCTTAAACCTAGATTTCATATATGCAAATTCAGAGGTCTATGGGTCTTATATACAGTCTTAAGCAAAAGGAATGTCGATTTCTTTAATTGAAACATAGCAAACACAGCCTCTGAAGCTACTCTAACATAAGCTAATACTTTCAGCAAGTTCTAATGCACAGTTGTATAGATCCCAATCACTGTCTATACAAAACCCACTGGGCATCTTACAGAGTCAGGACCAAGCAACACCTCATTTAGAGAAAGTCACAACTTTCTATTACTTAAAGACTTTCCCCATGATTCTTTGCAGAAGGCCTCTAGTTCTTAGATATTCTAGGGTCATCTTACCTCACAGCTTGTTTAAAGTCTATCCACAAATTTCTATTGTGAGAACCATTCCCAAAGCTTCAGTTGTTTTGGCAATGTTACCAGTGCCACTGGCAGCAACACAACCTCACACATGAGCAATCCACCCCCATGCTTCACAGTTGGCAAGGTGTTCTTTTCAGGGTCGTTTCCGAACGTGGCTAAAGAGTTCTGTTTTGACTTTGACATCACTCCACAGCACTTGTTTCCATCTTATAAGTGTTGTCTAGCTGTAGATGTTATGTAGCATACTTCCAACAAGGTGGCAGGTAAGATTTCTTAGATCTTACAATGTTTCCATTAAGATGATGTTTACGTAAGCAGTGCTGCACAGTCGAATAGTGCATCATCCACTTGACTTGGCAATCATGTGGGTGTTTTGATCTGCCTGTCCTACCAGCATTTTTTACTTTGGTCTTTCAGATCTCATCTTGACCTCCACAGTTCCCCTGAACTGCCATTTCCTAATAGTCCAAAACCACCAGCTGAAATCACTTCCGTTGTCTTGTGGGCATCGATTACTTTCGTTTTCAGATATTCAGGCCGTTGCTTAGAGGAGCCCCTAGTTGATAAGTGTTAGCACAAGGTTTAAAGAGTTAGAAAATGTAGAAAGCTTGGGAAGTTCATTCAGCTGACAGCTCCTAATTACAATTGGCGACTGACCTGATTTGCTAATCAAGGCCTGAGACCTTGTCAGAAGTAAGTCTGAACATTTGCAATGCTTAGGGTGACTGTAACTTTCATACATTTGTATATGATAATAATAATCCTACATCAGCATCATAATTAGAAATGATATATGGTGACTTTAAGATGATTTAACTTGTCAAGATATCATTTCTTAAAGCGATGATTGCTGTATGTACTGGTCCCGCCCTATGTACAGAGCTGCCGAGCACCAAAGCGAGAGATGTTTATGGCTGCAAGTCAAATACTGGTTATCAACTGCCATCCGCACACTTATCCTTATCTGCAGGACCTGGATCAAGGGTCCGGCCACTGTACCAGCCTTAAACAAATGGGCTTCTGTTGTGTGTCCACTTTGTAGAGATGAATAAGGCTTTAGCATAGACATGAATCTAACCATAACCATTATATTGCAAAGTGTGTGTAAGGGTGTGTGTATGATGTGCATGGCTGTGTAATGTATGCTCAGTATTAGAGCGGACAAGACAGTTCACACTTACAGTTCTGGATAAGCTTGTGTGTTTTATAGTGTAGTGTAGTGTAGTGTGTTTGTGAGTGCCTATGTAGAGCACTGGAATGTGTTCAGACCTGCCCTGCCTGTCAAAGGTTGACAGACACCTTGCCTTCTTTTAAAATTCCGCCAGTGATGTTTGATTTAGCTAAGCTTTAGTGAAGGTAAAGCAGCTGTGTACTAATACCTTGGGTACATGTAGCTTCAACACTTTTTTTCAACTAAGCTTTCACCTAAAGAAGGATCCAAGCTACTATTTGACTATTAAAAATAGTCAAAACTATTTGAGTGCTGATAAATGCTGGCATCACAACAAGGAGACATTAAGTGGATGCATCACTTGGCTTTATGTTTAGTTGTTTTTGTGTGTCGCTGTCAAAGATCTCAATTTTTTTGTCATTGCTCACTTTTGACATAAAAAAACTGGCGGTTGTTCTTTACATGACTTCAATTGAAAGTTAAAGAAAACTATTTCCCTCTCCTGTAAAGTTGTCATTCTGTTCAACAGTGACGATATCCACCATCAATATCAGCAGGTCTCCACCTTCTCAGCACATTTGAAAAATGCTGATTGGAGGTTTTGATAACAAGAGTGTAGAGGTGGGGACTAGTCACTTTTTTATGTTTAACTAAACCATTATACAAGAAGTATAATTAGGTATAATTGGTATCTAAAAATAATTTTAAGTAAGAGAGTAATAAAGTCTGGTGCAGGAGAGATTACCTGCTGTGCTAGGTCTTGTCATCTGGCAAGAGCATTTTCTCCTAATATAACTCCTAAAATGTGGTATTGCGCTAATTGTAGACATAGTATATAAGAGGGGTGTAACAGTCAGAAGTCACTACTCGGTTCACACCACAGACAATGAGGCAGTCAGTTCTAGTACACAAGTAATTCCCTCTAAGAGTTTTCTTGGTCTTCCAGACATCATATTGACCTCCACAGTTCTCCTGAACTGACATTTCTTAATAATAGTCCACACTGTTCCAATCACCTTCCCCTGTCTTGTGGTCATCGATTACTTTGGTTTTCAGATCTGCAGACAAGTGCTTGGGAACCCATGGTTGATGAGTGTTAGTACAAGTTTTGAGAGTAAGAGAATTTATAAATTCTGGAAGTTCCTTAAGTTTGTTTTAGCGGACAGCTCCTAATTTCAGTTGCTGACATGCCGCAGGACAGTTTTCTACCTACTGCCTTATAGCGCCCCCTTGAGGAAGTCGGCACAGCCTGTAGTGTGTATCACAAAAACCTACACTATTACATATCCGCCTATTTAACCTACAGCTTTCTAGCCCCACTCATTCATGCTGAAGCCATATGGAGTGTTTAATACAGGGCAGCCAATCAGAACAGGTCTGATGTCCGTATATCAGTCTTGAAGGTACAGTAACAAAAAGGTTCACTAGCACACAAAGCCACACAAACAGTTGGGCCTGTTTAAGCAGCAATAAGCCAGAATTGGTATTTTTTGGAGTATTGGTATTTTTTATTGGAGTGTAATTCACTTTAACTCCACTGCAGCAAATCCAAATCATGCTTTGAGTGCCCCCTAATGGATGCATGTGAAATGCGTGAGGCGGTAGAGTAAGATTATAAGATGTTTACACAAATACGACTTGGTTAGGAAGTGTTACACAGTTCTGAAGAGAGGTCCCTTGCAGCATAACCAAAGCTCCATGGTGCAGTAGCAGCGTTCCGGCAATGACAGAGGCGCCATTCTCCCTGTTACAGTCAGTGTATCATCAACATGATTCTGAAGCTGCTATTTTAAGGTATAATTGCTGCATCATGCTGCTCTAATTTATGTGTGTAATGTGTGTACAGGATACGTGCTTGTTTCTAACAACGAGCAAAATGTGTGTGTGTGTGTGTGTGTGTGTGTTCGCATCACTTAACACTCTGACAGGTGGGAGATGACTCTGTGCAGCAGATGACAGGCTGAAGATAGCTGTGTGTGAGCCGGACCCATAGTGTGTGTCACGTGGTCGGGCCGTTCCCAATGTGAGCTTATTATAGACATAAGACAACACTAATGACCCACACTACAACCTGAACTGGCAACTGCACCTCCTCACTCAGCCCTCTGCTCTTGTTTGCTTCGGCATTTATATCGGAAAGATTTGATTAATTAGTCAAACAAAGCTGTAGTGATCTAGCACTCATGGCTGTACTCAGGGGCGCTGCCACAGATGTTGGGCCCCATAAAAAGATATGATACTGGGCCCCACAACGTTAATAATTCTGACAATATACTAAAAAAAAAACCCAAAAAACCCCAAAAGATATGTACTACAACCTGTTTATATGTTATATAAAAGTATACATACATATGAATGGTATGATTGAAATACACAACAATTTTACAAATAAAAGACATTTTTTGTATATAAGGGGATTCCTTGTATATATATATATATATATATATATATATATATATATATATTAGGTAAATAGATCATTTAACTTCTAAATAAGAAGCTGTTTAACACAGGGTTTGTAACAGCGAACGACCTCAGTAGATCTGCTTCACATACTAGCATTTTTAATTCCACGCACACACACACTTCTCTACCCTCTCCCACCCTCCAATTTTGGGGAAAAAATGTCAGTTACACGCATGAGTGCCTCTAAATTTGGACACATGTTTATATATTTGAAGAAAAAACAGATTAATCACCAGAATCTGACTGACAGAACTAATATAAGCACAGCATTCCTACCTTTCACCATTTTATCTGACTGGATTTCATTAAGTATGATTTGCTGCAAAGTTTAAATGGTGTACGTGAAGTAGAACATCAGATTTT
The DNA here is from genome assembly GCF_030463535.1 of Salminus brasiliensis. Taxonomy (NCBI): domain Eukaryota; kingdom Metazoa; phylum Chordata; class Actinopteri; order Characiformes; family Bryconidae; genus Salminus; species Salminus brasiliensis. Next base: position 22,774,954 of record NC_132890.1, on the reverse strand, counting down.
ATACGACCTGCATCTGTACAATGCCTGCAAACGTCTTTGTGATCTGAGAAGTTATATGTAAAAGTTTTATCTTTGTCATATTATATGGTGTTTTTACATGCACCCCACCCTCTGCCGAATACTGCAATGTAGCTCTTGGTGGAAAAATATGCTAAGCAATGCAAAAACAGCATCAGTTGACTGATCCTAAGGTCAATGCACTTGCACTAACCAGCACTACACTCTAATGTGAATGTTTTTAAATATGCCTGCAGCTCCTTCTCCTCCCAATCAAACCCCTGATGTTAGCAGCGGATTCTCTAAGTCCTGTAAGTTATGAGGTGGAGCCTCAATGAGCATCAAATAGCCTTGGGTACCCATGACCTTGTTGCCAGTTCACTTCCTTTAACTCTTCCTCGAAGCAGTCTAAGTAGCTACTGACCACTGCATACAGACAACACCTCCACAAGACCTGCCTGATGTTTTGGGGTGTTCAGATGCAGTTGACTAGCCATCACAATTTAGGCCTTGTCAATGTGCCTCAAATTCTTACACTTACCCAACGTTCCTGCTTCAACACATCAACTTCAAAAACCTCATACATACTCAGAAAAGAACATTTTAATGGAGATTAATGAGATGTGTGGTAATGAAGAACCTTCTAAAGAACATCACAATGTTCTAGAAAGAAGTCTTCAATTGGGAGAACCTTACGTGATGTTTTTTTGAACCTAAAAGAAGTCTCTTGTCCAAACATGGCTCATAAAAGAACCAAATTAATGAAACAAGCCTCTTGCGGCCTCTTTTGTTGAACAGTATATCACATTAATGTGACAACTGATTTGAGAAGTTGTGTAATTACAGGTGAAAAGGAGATTTGGAGCCAAAAATAGATCTTTTTTTAATCTTCACATTAAAGAGCTCATCCAGTGGGTGTGTGAAATACTCGCCACCAGAGTTTTGCTACTATGTGCTGATGGGAAGAAATTATATCTGCAATGTGCAAATTCTGCTGCAATCGTGCATCACCGTATATGGACTTCATCACAGATACATTCCCCTCTGAGACTTTAACAACAAAAGGAACAGAATTATCAGGGGATCTAGGACTTCAAATACATTCTTAAAGCCGATGGACTGTGGGACAGCGTCTGCTACACTTCTAGGGAATGACCAAACCAAGGGAAAAGCTAAACCACTCCCATGACGTGTTGATATGAAGAAACAAGGTAGTCGTCATCAGTTCAGTGTGCAGGTTACCCTACACACTGATGGTAGTGCTGGGCAATATGACCTCATCAACGCAATATCATGATTCATGAGATCATGATCAGGTCAGCTGCTCGAGCTGCTCAATTGGCTCAGTGTTTGACTTCTCCTAAAATGTCTCTGCATGAGCTGGATATCCAGGGCCTAGTCACGTTCCTTCGATGCAATGAAAGCATTGCAAGCAACTCAAAGACCCTTTCTCTGCACACTGACCAGCCTGAGTGATTTAGTGGGCCTTTGCCATCAGCATGGATCTGGTTTCTAGGGTTTCACAAAGAGGCACTGAACAAAGTGAAGATCTGAAGGTACCAGATGTCCAGTCTGAAAAGATTCTGTTTAATTTGAAAGAAAATGCAGAAAAAGACGTTATGATGAATATGATGAGTGATGTATACTGCTACTAATGACCTTGTCATAACTGTGAAGCTTAGTACAGTTACTGTGGTTACATTTATGGTATATTTTGCCGTAGGAATACAGACAGTGGTGTGTATGTACATTTCTATATGTGAATATACATGCAAATACTTTTTGCATGTTTCCTTTGTGTTATTGTCTTGTATTTAATGTTTATTTATTAATCCAAATTTCTGTTTATTTTGTAGGGTGGGAGGTTATAGTAAGTAAGCAATATCTGACATAACCTTTGATTAATAAAGAAAAAAAAAAGATCTGAAGAAACGCTGATTATTAAACTCATGTTATATAACCTGTCTGAGTGTCAGCTTGTAGTGATGTAATATGTGAGCTGGTGATTACAGAAAGCATTCATGGCAGCATTACTAATCAAACGGACTCCTTAATGAAAACAGTGGGAAGAATGATTTATAGATGAGCATTAGCTCTGCACTGCAGCGCTCCAGACATCAACACTGTTCCTGAAACCATGAAAGAGTGGGACGCGCTGAGATCAACAAAACGTCATGTTTCTGTAAATCTGCGACCGTGGCAGTACGGCTTCCATCAACTGCAACGTCCATCCTAGCTCTGATGAAACCTGGGACTGATCTGTGGTGTAAACACTCAGATAAAGACATGTCACACAAATAAGAGATGCGAGGCGAGGCGGAAACGCTGAGAATGATTTGAGGATAATAAATGAATCAGCCCTGCCAGTGGAATGAAATGTACAACCTGCTGAAGATTGCTCCTTACAATTTCACGCATTTTCTGTCTTTTCTACTCCTTACATTTAAAAAAATAGCCTCGTTACTCCTATTTCATTTCTGTACGTTTTCATTCCGGCTTGTCATTGAAAGAAAAACCATATCCAGATAAGTCTCACAGTCCGGAAAGTGTGAATTTAATCGTGGTTGGATGAGAAGTATCAGCATATACCATTCTGACTCCCTATTGGTTTGTAAGTGATCCATCGCACCTGCACACATCACGTCACACTCCAGCATGCACACAGCAGACGTATGTAGCCTAGTATGAAGACGTCTGTGGCAGAGACTCAAGAGAACAGGAGTGAAACGTCCCAACTAAGCCCCACATTTACATTCCAGTAAAGCTTATTGATCACATGCCTCTGAGGTTTGACGTTTTACTATACTATACTTATAGGCAACTACTCGTCATATTTTCCCTCCATGAAACAGGTTAATGCTCAGTAGTTCAGACAGATGCTCCTTTAATATATTTGATATTACTAAAATGCTTTTATTTTTAATTGGCAGATCTGCAGCTGGAACAGGTAGCCTAGTGCACCCCAACATTTTTCAACATTAACATTTTTGGGGAGGTGGGGTAGTGCGCTATACGCCCCTGTGGCGCGGTCTAAGCTTTCGGTCTTTGTTTTCCTTACATTACTTTTACTTTTCTACTTTGAGTAGATTTGAATCCAATACTTTTACACTTTTACTTGAGTAAAAAGCTTGAGCTGATCCTTCAACTTCAAGTCTTTTAAACCCTAGAATCTACACCTCTCCCTGAGTAATGAATGTGAATACTTTTGACCCCTTTGATCATCTCTGTCTTGCTTAAGCCTCAGACATTTAGTTTGGTTTACTCTTGACTGTTGAAGGTAGTGGTATCATCATGGACAGAGTTCTCTGAGACCTGAAACATGACATCAAATATGTGGTCTCTTTCTGATGGCAGATGCTGTACTTTGACATCAACTGTGTGCTACCTGTAGGTCCCATGATGACATTACTCATCTGGAGGTCTGCTCTTGGGCAGAACCTGCTAGGACGGCCTGACCTGGCCATGCTGGCTGTTGTTTTACGTGTTAATGATCTAGTATATGGTGGAACGGCAGATTTTTTTATTGTTCTGAGATCTTTTTAAATCCCTTCCCAGACTCTTCTGCATCTTCAACCTTCTTTCTAAAGGCCTCAGAGAGCTCTTTGGATCTGGCCATGGTGCTACCACTCACTGCAACAGTCAAGAGCAAACGAAGTGAAGAAGCTGTTTGTGTCACTGTGCCTGTGACTGATTGGCCGCCATGTACTGTGCCTCATCAAAAGGCAGTCCCAGCTGAAACACTCCTTATAACCTGAGCCGGTGGATACTGTATATATCTACTGTATATCTCTATTCTTGCTGTTTTCAAACGACATCAAACTCTTTTACTGACCAAAAAGAGAGTTTCTACGATACAGGCCCTTTAAGGAGCTATAGCACATGCAGCGGACTATACCTGGAACCAAACCAGGGGCTTGAGTCCAGCACAGTATGGTAATTCCCCTTTCCAATCACACCTAAATAGACTCAGCAGGTTTAATAAGTGTGTCAGGGTTTAGAATATTACCACACAGCTGGAGTGCATACCAAACCCCACCAAAGGAGCAAAGCATGTGACCTGGGAATGGAAATGTACTGTAAAAATAGACAAGAGTCTTGAGCAGACGTTACTGCACATCACACTGACCAAATGCTCCTCGTAGTTATAAAGCGATGACTGACGGAGGCCCATCACTCACGGGTTTATGACCGGCCGTCGGTTTATGACTAGATCATGACTGTTTGATTAATGTCCTTTGATGAGCAGTCCAAAACAACTCAGGTGGCCGAAGTAATAGGCCTACATGCTCCTACCTGTGTTACATACTGCGTTACTGCCTATAAATTGTAGGGTGTATTAATTATTATTTAAGTAAGCTTAATGCATAGTGAATAACAATCACTGAGAAAGGACACCAGGTCCCTGGATACTCTTTTAGAACCCCTACCTTTGTCTTTCCACTCACTGGCCACTTTATTAGAAACCCCTACATTCTGCTTCCATTCACTGGCCACTTTATTAGAAACCCCCACCTTGTACTTCCACTCACTGGCCACTTTATTAGAAACCCCTACCTTGTGCTCCCACTCACTGGCCACTTCATTAGAAACCCCTACTTTGTGCTCCCACTCACTGGCCACTTTTTCGGAAACCCCTACCTTGTGCTTGCACTAACTGGCCAATTTATTAGAAACCCCATATCTTGTGCTTTCACTCACTGGCCACTTTATTAGAAACCCCTATATCTGCTTCCACTCACTGGCCAATTTATTAGAAACCCCTACCTTGTGCTTGCACTAACTGGCCAATTTATTAGAAACCCCATATCTTGTGCTTCCACTCACTGGCCACTTTATTAGAAACCCCTACTTTGTGCTCCCACTCACTGGCCACTTTATTAGAAACCCCTACATTCTGCTTCCATCCACTGGCCACTTTATTAGAAACCCCCACCTTGTGCTTTCTCTCACTGGCCACTTTATTAGAAACCCCTATATCTGCTTCCACTCACTGGCCACTTTATTGGAAACCCCAACCTTGTGCTTGCACTAACTGGCCAATTTATTAGAAACCCCATATCTTGTGCTTTCACTCACTGGCCACTTTATTAGAAACCCCTACCTTGTGCTCCCACTCACTGGCCACTTTATTAGAAACCCCTAATTTGTGCTTCCACTCACTGGCCAATTTATTAGAAACCCCTACATTCTGCTTCCATCCGCTGGCCACTTTATTAGAAACCCCTACCTTGTGCTCCCACTCACTGGCCACTTTATTAGAAACCCCTACTTTGTGCTTCCACTCACTGGCCAATTTATTAGAAACCCCTACATTCTGCTTCCATCCACTGGCCACTTTATTAGAAACCCCCACCTTGTACTTCCACTCACTGGCCACTTTATTAGAAACCCCCACCTTGTGCTTTCACTCACTGGCCACTTTATTAGAAACCCCTATATCTGCTTCCACTCACTGGCCACTTTATTGGAAACCCCTACCTTGTGCTTGCACTAACTGGCCAATTTATTAGAAACCCCTACCTTGTGCTCGCACTAACTGGCCACTTTATTAGAAACCCCTATATCTGCTTCCACTCACTGGCCACTTTATTAGAAACCCCTACCTTGTGCTCCCACTCACTGGCCACTTTATTAGAAACCCCTACCTTGTGCTTGCACTAACTGGCCACTTTATTAGAAACCCCTATATCTGCTTCCACTCACTGGCCACTTTATTAGAAACCCCTACCTTGTGCTTGCACTAACTGGCCACTTTATTAGAAACCCCTACATTCTGCTTCCACTCACTGGCCACTTTATTAGAAACCCCTACCTTGTGCTTCCACTCACTGGCCACTTTATTAGAAACCCCTACCTTGTGCTTGCACTAACTGGCCACTTTATTAGAAACCCCTACATTCTGCTTCCACTCACTGGCCACTTTATTAGAAACCCCTACATTCTGCTTCCACTCACTGGCCACTTTATTAGAAACCCCTACATTCTGCTTCCACTCACTGGCCACTTTATTAGAAACCCCTACATTCTGCTTCCACTCACTGGCCACTTTATTAGAAACCCCTACCTTGTGCTTGCACTAACTGGCCACTTTATTAGAAACCCCTACCTTGTGCTTGCACTAACTGGCCACTTTATTAGAAACCCCTACTTTCTACTTTGAAACACCGGTCATTTTATTAAAACCCCCAGCTGCCAATTACATACATGTAGGTTTTGTTAATAATTCATGCTTAATAATTTGCATAACAGGGTGGTGTCGACGTAATTACAATACTAACGTACAATAACGCAATTATTATTAAATTTTACATAAAAACACTTAGAAGCACGCGCTAATAAAGGCAGTGGTGAATAACGCTGAACGCAGGGTGAATACGTCGTTTAGAAATGTACTCAGAGCAACTGAAACGTAAGCGTGTGGTAAAGTATATGAATTTAATAAATCATAAACAGTGCAGTCCTACCTCGATTTTGTCGCGCGCGGTATGTCTGTGGAGGCTGAGGTGCTGCTCTGCTCCTCTCTGCTCTCCTTCAGCTCAGAGGGAGAGTGTGTGAGGATCCTGACCCACAGTCTAAGGACTTTTCTGTATCTGTGATCCACAAGCCGGACACACACACACACACGAGCACACACACGAGCACGAGCACGCACGTGCAAGAAGAAATGGCGAAGTAAATCCACAGTGAAAACAAACACGAAGGTTGGGTTTCCTCACTGAGGAAAACCAGCGACAGACCAGACCTGTTTAAAACGCGGCTCCTCAGAAAGAGGCTGAACTGAGTGGCTGAGACAGGCAGACTGTCAGCGCGACAGGCAGTGATGGACCGTCTGAAAACTACACACAGTGGTAGAAACGTTTAAACAGCTGTGGTGGCGTAGTTTAGCGGAGTTTAAAGAAGTGGATTGGTGAGTAATTGCATTTAGGGACCGTCTGAAAAGTAGCGCCACAGGCAGTGAGGGACTGTCTCAAAACTACACACAGTGATAGAAACGTTTAAACAGCTGTGGTGGCGTAGTTTAGCGGAGTTTAAAGAAGTGGGTTGGTGAGTAATTGCATTTAGGGACCGTCTGAAAAGTAGCGCCACAGGCAGTGAGGGACTGTCTCAAAACTACACACAGTGGTAGAAACGTTTAAACAGCTGTGGTGGCGTAGTTTAGCGGAGTTTAAAGAAGTGGGTTGGTGAGTAGCTGCATTTAGGGACCGTCTGAAAAGTAGCGCCACAGGCAGTGAGGGACTGTCTCAAAACTACACACAGTGATAGAAACGTTTAAACAGCTGTAGTGGTGTAGTTTAGCAGAGTTTAAAGAAGTGGGTTGGTGAGTAATTGCATTTAGGGACCGTCTGAAAAGTAGCGCCACAGGCAGTGAGGGACTGTCTCAAAACTACACACAGTGGTAGAAATGTTTAAACAGCTGTGGTGGCGTAGTTTAGCGGAGTTTAAAGAAGTGGGTTGGTGAGTAATTGCATTTAGGGACCGTCTGAAAAGTAGCGCCACAGGCAGTGAGGGACTGTCTCAAAACTACACACAGTGGTAGAAACGTTTAAACAGCTGTGGTGGCGTAGTTTAGCGGAGTTTAAAGAAGTGGGTTGGTGAGTAGCTGCATTTAGGGACCGTCTGAAAAGTAGCGCCACAGGCAGTGAGGGACTGTCTCAAAACTACACACAGTGATAGAAACGTTTAAACAGCTGTAGTGGTGTAGTTTAGCAGAGTTTAAAGAAGTGGGTTGGTGAGTAATTGCATTTAGGGACCGTCTGAAAAGTATCGCGGCAGATAGTGAGGGATCGTCTGAAAACTACACACAGTGATAGAAACGTTTAAACAGCTGTAGTAGCGGAGTTTAGCGGAGTTTAAAGAAGTGGGTTGGTGAGTAATTGCATTTAGGGACCGTCTGAAAAGTAGCGCCACAGGCAGTGAGGGATCATCTGAAAACTACACACAGTGATAGAAACGCTTAGTCAAGTCAAGTCAAGTCAAGTGGGTTTTATTGTCATTTCAGCTACATACAGAGTACACAGTGAAACGAAACAACGTTCCTCCAGGACCATGGTGCAACATAGACACAGTGCATACAGAACACAAGTGCAACACAATACAAGTGAGGACAGACAACACAACACAGTACAGACAGAGAATAATAAATAATTGGGGGTAGTGTGCAAATTCTGCAGTGTGTAATAAATATTGAGTCCAGTGAGGTAGTAAAGTTATTAGTGCAAATGCTTTGTGCAAAAATGCTTCCCATTTTATCTGGGGTAAATGGTTGGAGAGAGAGAGAGAGAGAGAGAGAGAGAGAGAGAGTGTGCATGTAGCAGAAACGACATCAGTTCAGAAGTTGAGTTGAGGAGTCTGATGGCTTAGGGGAAGAAGCTATTGCAGAGTCTGGTCGTGTTGGACCGGATGCTGCGGTACCTTCTTCCTGATGGCAGGAGGGAGAACAGTCTGTGTGAAGGGTGGGTGGAGTCATCCACAATGCTGGTTGCTTTGCGGATGCAGCGGGCAGTGTAAATGTCAATGACGGAGGGGAGAAAGCCTCCGATGATCCTCTCAGCTGTCCTCACAATGCGTTGGAGGGTCTTGCGGTCAGAGGCTGTGCAGGTCCCAAACCAGGCAGTGATGCAGCTGCTCAGGATGCTCTCTATGGTCTCTCTATAGAAGAGGGTGAGGATGGGTGGAGGGAGACGGGCCTTTCTCAGCTTCCGGAGGAAGTAGAGACGCTGCTGGGCTTTCTTGGCTGTAGAACTGGTGTTCAGGGACCAGGTGAGGTTCTCCGCTAAGTGGACACCAAGGAACTTGGTGCGCTTAACGATCTCCACAGAGGAGCGGTTGATGCTGAGCGGAGAGTGGTCGTGTCTTGTTGTCCTGAAGTCAACAACCATTTCCTTGGTTTAAACAGCTGTAGTGGTGTAGTTTAACGGAGTTTAAAGCAGTGGGTTGGTGAGTAATTACATTTAGGGGCCGTCTGAAAAGTATCATGGCAGGCAGTGAGGGATCGTCTCAAAACTACACACAGTGATAGAAACGTTTAAACAGCTGTAGTGGCGTAGTTTAACAGAGTTTAAAGAAGTGGGTTGGTAATGTACCCCTGTGCTTACATTTACTGGCCACTTTATTAGAAACACCTACCTTGGACGTTTACGGGAGAGAGTGTAAAAGACAAATCAGAGTGCTGAGAATAAGCTGAGGTCAGAGGTTAAAGTTGCTGGCCTTCACCTGCAGGCTAATCCAAACTGGAGAACACGCTTCAACACATCCCTGGACTGAGAGCTTTTCGGAGAATGGCATTGTTTAGAAGGAGGTGATAGTGTAAACATCACTGATGTATCTTTGGTCTTTCATACCTGGAGGACTACTGCCCCTCTGTAGCTCACCTGCCCTGCACATTTAGCTGTTTCCTGCTAGATCATTTCTATTCTGATATATCTCAATGTCTCACAGGGCTTTAAATTATGATAAATTATATTTCTTCAAAACAGTTGGCCAATGTTTCCTAACTCACCTGACTCAGCTCATTACCAAATCTCTCTCGAGGTTAAAACGGGTGTATTTGAGAAAATCAGATGGATAGAGGTTAATCCAAGATTAGGACTGGAAAGCACTGTAATTTGCCGTAATTTGGAAATAATGTCTGACTGCATGAAACTTTACCCTGAAGTGGATCAAGTTAGAAAGATGTTATTGAGTGAAATATTATATTATATTTTATTTTACATTTTTGACTTGTTTGGCTTCACTAGGCTACACAATATAGTTATAGACTATTAAGGTTAGTGTTTCTAATAAAGTGACCAGTCAGTGGAAGATCAAGGTTAGCGTTTCTAATAAAGTGGCCAGTGAGTGGATAGTTAAGGTTAGTGTTTCTAATAAAGTGGCCAGTGAGGGGATAGTTAAGGTTAGTGTTTCTAATAAAGTGGCCAGTGAGTGGATAGTTAAGGTTAGTGTTTCTAATAAAGTGGCCAGTGAGTGGACAGTTAAGGTTAGTGTTTCTAATAAATTGGCCAGTGAGTGGACAGTTAAGGTTAGTGTTTCTAATAAAGTGGCCAGTGAGTGGACATTTAAGGTTAGTGTTTCTAATAAAGTGGCCAGTGAGTGGACAGTTAAGGTTAGTGTTTCTAATAAAGTGGCCAGTGAGTGGATAGTTAAGGTTACTGTTTCTAATAAAGTGACCAGTAAGTGGACAGTTAAGGTTAGTGTTTCTAATAAATTGGCCAGTGAGTGGACAGTTAAGGTTAGTGTTTCTAATAAAGTGGCCAGTGAGTGGACATTTAAGGTTAGTGTTTCTAATAAAGTGGCCAGTGAGTGGATAGTTAAGGTTACTGTTTCTAATAAAGTGACCAGTCAGTGGAAGATCAAGGTTAGTGTTTCTAATAAAGTGGCCAGTGAGTGGAAGTTTATGGTTAAAGTGGCCAGTGAGTGGAAGTTTAACGTCAGTGTTTCTAATAAAGTGGCCAGTGAGTGTAAGATTAAGGTGTGTGTTTCCAGCCAATGTCCATTCACTCCACCTGCCATGTGTGTTTCCTTCCTCTTAGCATCTGCATGGCTTACACAAGTTTAATTAAGCTTCCAATTTAACCCAGTCTGTGAGGCTCCATTACTGAAACATGCATGATCTCATATCCTCGTCCAATCTGCTGTCATTCAGAGCCAGCTCTGCAGATGAGAGGTGAAGGATCACAGAAGGGATCATCTAAATGTGTTAAAAAAACCTGATAGTTCTGGTCTGAAATCTGATTGGCTAAACTATGTTTGCAACCATTCTAAAACACTGAACACTACTACTGCTACTACTAATAATAATAATGACGTAGTTCCCACTTCCAGACAGTTGCAAGGCTGTTGCTATGTGGCTGCTATGGTATTCTAGGTGTCTAAGTTGTTGCTAGGTGGTTAATATGATGTTATAAGGTGTTTTAATAGGGTATTACATGGTTTCTGTGGTATCCCAGGTGGTCATTATGGTGTTGCTAAGTAGTTGCTTTAGTGACACTAGTTGGTTGCTATAGTATTGCTATGTGGATGTTAAGGTATTCTAGGTTTTTTCTATAGTGGTGATAAGTGGTTGCTATGAACAATATGGTTATTATGATGCCAGGAGGTGATTTTAATGGTATTGTTAGGTGGTTTCTATGGTGTCCCAGGTGGGCAAAGTAGTTGCTGTACTGCTACTAGCTGGTTGCTATAGTATTACTGGGTAGATGCTATGGTATATGCTTTTATGGTGTCACTAAGTGGTTGCTAGGTGGTTAATATGATGTTGTGAGGCGGCTTTTATGATATTGTTAGGTGGTTTCTATGGAATCCCAGGTAGTCATTATGGTGTTTTTTTGATGTCGCTAGATGGTTGTCATGTGGTTAATATGATGTTGTGAGGTGATTTTTAGGGTGTTGCTAAGTAGTGGCTTTAGTGTTGCTAGTTGGTTGCTATTACGTTTGCGGGTCTTTGCTATTGATTTATGTAGTGTTTGCTAAGTGGTTGATATGGTGTTGCCAAATGGTTGCTATGATATCCCAGCTGTTTGCCATGGCCAAATCATTAGAGATTGAGCTTACTAGTATAAATCCATAGACAATATTAAGTAGATAAACACAAAAATAACAAAGATGAAGGTTAATAAGAAGCTAGTATAAGGAGGCCTGTTTTGAAGGAGTGCCCTGAGCTCGACTGGCTTTCTGTTGGACTTGCGATTGAATATGAAGTCAGCTGTCAGATCTATTAGCTTTATGCCTCATTGGATGTAATTTAAGGGTAAATGGAAAAACCTGAGTCGCTCTGGATCAACAAGCTCATAGACAAATTTGCCTGCAATCAAGCGTAACCATCCAAATAAACATAAGGTGTCAGCGGTGAAGCCTGTTGTGTACTTCACATTCAAACACTACTGTTACAGCCTGAGGGTACAGGGTGTGTGTGTGTGTGTGATGAGGTTAAAGCTGTGTAATGTCCACACCTCAGGCTGCTAGGCTCTCCACTCTGAATGACAAATGAACGCTGAATGAACGCTCTGTAGGCCAAAAGACAATCAGATAAACAAATTATTGTCACTCAGAGATACAGAACGGCTGTCTGATATCTCTGGTATCTAAATGGACTCTTTTAGCACTGTAAGAAACCGTTTGTGGAAGAATACACTCTGGCAGTCAATATGACTTGCCATAAAAGAGTGTAAAGAACGTTTAAATTGGTCAAGAACCTTTATATCAAGCAAAGGCTCTTAGAAGGTTCCTCACACTCACATCTTTTAAAACATGGTTCTTACTGGAACCAAACATGATTTGCTTTTGGCATCACATTGATGCTCTTTTAGAAACCCATGTCTTGTGCTTCGACTTACTGGCCATTTTATTAAAAACACTTACCCTCAAAGGTCCACTCACCGGCCCCTTTGGAAGTAGAAGGTAGGTGTTTCTTAAAAAAATGGCCAATGAATAAAGATAAAAGGTGGGTGTGGCTAATAAAGTGGCTAGTGTGTAAACATGCAAGGTAGGTGTTTCTAATTAGGTGTCCAGAGGAGGAAGCACAAGGTGGGTGTTTCTAATAAAGTGGCCAGTGTGTAAACATGCAAGGTAGGTGTTTCCAATAAAGTGGCCAGTGAGCAGTAGTACAAGGCAGGGGTATCTGAGAAAATGACCAGTTAGTAGAAGCACAAGGTAGGTGTTTCTAATAAAGTGGCCAATGAGTGGAAGTACAAGGTGGGTGTTTTTAATAAAGTGGCCAGTGAGCAGTAGTACAAGGCAGGGGTTTCTAATGAAATGACCAGTTAGTAGAAGCACAAGGTAGGTGTTTCTAATAAAGTGGTCAGTGGTGGAAGCACAAAGTGGGGGGTTCTAAGCAAGTGGCCAGTTAGTAGAAGCACAAGGTAAGTGTTTCTAATAAAGTGGTCAATGAGTGGAAGTACGAGGTAAGTGTTTCTAATAAAGTGACCAGTAGTGAAAGCACAAGGCAAGTGTTTCTAAAAAAAATGGCCAGTGGAGGAAGCACAAGGTGGGTGTTTTTAATAAAGTGGGTAGTTGGTGGAAGTACAAGGTACGTGTTTCTAATAAAGTGGCCAATGAGCAGTAGTAAAAAAAGGTGTTTCTAATAAAGTGGCCAATGAGCAGTAGCAAAAAAAGGTGTTTCTAATAAAGTGGTCAGTGGAGGAAGTAAAAGGTGGGTGGTTTCTAATAAAGTGGCTAATTGAGGAAGCACAAGGTGGGGCGTTGAACATACCTAGAAACATGCCGTACTAGCAGAAACAGGTAGTTCATAAAGAGGTTAAAGGAACAATTGCGGAACGTCTGCACAGCATAAGAGCGGAGTCAAAAATTGGTCAAGAACCTTTATATCAAGCAAAGGCTCTTAGAAGGTTCCTCACACTCACATCTTTTAAAACATGGTTCTTACTGGAACCAAACATGATTTGTTTTTGGCATCACATTGATGCTCTTTTAGAAACCCATGTCTTGTGCTTCGACTTACTGGCCATTTTATTAAAAACACTTACCCTCAAAGGTCCACTCACCGGCCCCTTTGGAAGTAGAAGGTAGGTGTTTCTTAAAAAAATGGCCAGTGAATAAAGATAAAAGGTGGGTGTGGCTAATAAAGTGGCCAGTGTGTAAACATGCAAGGTAGGTGTTTCCAATAAAGTGGCCAGTGAGCAGTAGTACAAGGCAGGGGTATCTGAGAAAATGACCAGTTAGTAGAAGCACAAGGTAGGTGTTTCTAATAAAGTGGCCAATGAGTGGAAGTACAAGGTGGGTGTTTTTAATAAAGTGGCCAGTGAGCAGTAGTACAAGGCAGGGGTTTCTAATGAAATGACCAGTTAGTAAAAGCACAAGGTAGGTGTTTCTAATAAAGTGGTCAGTGGTGGAAGCACAAAGTGGGGGGTTCTAAGCAAGTGGCCAGTTAGTAGAAGCACAAGGTAAGTGTTTCTAATAAAGTGGTCAATGAGTGGAAGTACGAGGTAAGTGTTTCTAATAAAGTGACCAGTAGTGAAAGCACAAGGCAAGTGTTTCTAAAAAAAATGGCCAGTGGAGGAAGCACAAGGTGGGTGTTTTTAATAAAGTGGGTAGTTGGTGGAAGTACAAGGTACGTGTTTCTAATAAAGTGGCCAATGAGCAGTAGTAAAAAAAGGTGTTTCTAATAAAGTGGCCAATGAGCAGTAGCAAAAAAAGGTGTTTCTAATAAAGTGGTCAGTGGAGGAAGTAAAAGGTGGGTGGTTTCTAATAAAGTGGCTAATTGAGGAAGCACAAGGTGGGGCGTTGAACATACCTAGAAACATGCCGTACTAGCAGAAACAGGTAGTTCATAAAGAGGTTAAAGGAACAATTGCGGAAGGTCTGCACAGCATAAGAGCAGAGTCAAAAATGATGAAAACCTGTAATATCTGTTAATATTATACAAATAATGCAGGCCAGTCTTTAACCATATGCCATTAATGTGTTACAGCATATCAATAATAACCATCCAGTACTTTTTCCCTAATGTGCTGCAATAGACCGGCTATAAGTCTGGTGCAGACGTGCTGGTCTGTAGCTGCAGTGCTGCATTGTTTCTTCATCCAGGAAGCCTGAGGCCATGAAACAGAGAAGCGAAACATGCTGATAAGGGAATGTTTCGACACATTCCTCTCCATCACGGCAGACACAATATTTATAGACACTTTGGCTATTGTTACTGCGCTAATGCAAATAGTGGTCCATCTGTGCACACCATCATCATTTTGATGAAGGAAAATACAAACACTGTTCCGCAGCACAATGACCGGCTAATCCTAATATATCCAGCTCTTGACAGGCGCCATTGGAACCAGATCATCAATGTATGATCAGTGCGCCCACATTAAAAAAGTGGAGAACCGTTTGTAGAAGGCACCTTCGAACAGTAATGATTGTGAAAAAAATTCATTCTACAGCAGGATCACAACCCCAAGCAAACTGCAGAGAAGATCTAATTGGACATATGTATTAAACAAAGAAGCTGCTGGTGGTCTCAGAACAATGGACCATGCCAGACCAGACTATCCAGGCCTCAACGTCATTGAATGTGTATGTGAGGACTTGGATGTTGAGGAGAAGAAAAGGCTTTCATTTCCAAGACTGAACACTGGAGCTCTTGGAACTTCCATTGTTCAGTCTTACAAATTATAGCTTTTTCTTCTCCTCACATCCAAGTCCTCCAGTGAACGCTGAGGCCTGGATAGTCTGGTCTGGGATGGTCTGTTGTTCTGAGACCACCAGCAGCTTCTTTGTTTGATACCTACGTCCCATTAGATCTTCTCTGCAGTTTGCTTGGGGTTGAGATCCTGCTGTAGAATGAATTTCTTCCCAATCATTACTGTTGGAGTCTTCTACAAACGGTTCTCCACTTTGTACGAACACTGATGATCTGGTTCCACCTGGCGCCTGTCAAGAGCTGGATATATTAGGCAGCATGAGAACAGTCAGTTTTTGAAGTTCATGTGTTGGAAGCAGAAAAAATGGGCAAGCATTAGCATTGTTTCTGGTATGTTGTGATCTACCAAAAGTGCACCGCATAAGGACAACTAGTGAACCGGCGACAGGGTCATGGACACCTAAGTTCATTGATGTTCATGGTCAAGGTCCAACCTCATAACT